>NC_137809.1:1263663-1833663 GCF_963383645.1 Muscardinus avellanarius
CAAAGCAGATGCGGGAAAGTGAAAGTAGAGCTGCGGTCAAAGCAGACGCGGGAAAGTGAAAGTAGAACTGCGGTCAAGGCAGAGGTGTGAACGCGAAGGTAGAGCCGCGATCAAAGCGGACCATTTTTGAGTTTCATTTTGAGCTTAGTTTTGGGATGGGGGCTTTGCAATCTCATCCAATTTTTTTGGCTCTTCAGGAGCTATTTCATTTTAAAACTCATCCATTTTTTTTTCGCTCTTCAGGAGCTACTTTATTCTAGAAGTTTAGAAATTAGAAAGTCTACTTTAGAAAAATTTTTAAATGATTGTGACAGCGCCGCTCCATGGTTTTCTGTCTCAGGTAACCTGACAGTTCCTAGTTGGGAAAAGCTTGGCCGAGATCTTGAATATGCCGAGCAACAGGGAAGCCTTAATCCCTGTGTTCTACCTATTTGGAAATTGGTCAGAGGTTGTTTAGAAGATCAAAAACATCATGATGCTATTAAGTAAGGGCAAACCGCCCTTGAATTACTCAAAGAACAGAAATCTGAGGAGCATAAGTCAAAACGGGCAGTTAGTAAAGCAAAGGAACCTGTCTGTTCCTCACTCTATCCGAATTTGTCTGAATTTAAAGGGCCAGACTCCTCTTCTGATTCTTCTGATGAGGGAGAAAGTTTGTTAAAGAAACAAATGGCATATGTGTCAATTCATTCAGCCTTGAAAAAATCCCATTTGCCTAAATTAGATCCGGACTTTCCTATGCCCTCAGGACAAGATTTTCCTCCTCCTGAGCCACCGCCATACTTACCATCCTCCACTCAGGGATCTCATAATTCGTTTTGCCCTCAAGTTTGGTCACGTGTTAAAACTGAGCTCCCGTTGGCCTTTCCTATTTTTCAAGATACACAGGGGGCTTGTTTATATGAACCCCTTGATTTTAAGGTCATTAAGGCATTAGCAGAATCAGTTCGTGTGTATGGGGTCGCAGCTTCCTTTTCATTAGCCCAAGTGGAAGCTCTGGCTAGAAACTGCATAACACCAGGGGACTGGAATGGATTAACACGAGCGTGCCTCACCCCTGGACAATTTTTGGAATGGAAGGCCTTTAACATAGAAAATGCCTCGGATCAGGCTGCTGCTAATGCTCTTGCTGGAAATCCTCAATGGGATCGAGATATGATTTTGGGACAAGGGCTACATGCCCAAAACCAAACCCGGCTTCCTTTGGAAGTTTATAATCAAATAAATTCTTGTGCTATTAGAGCATGGAAATCCCTTAGAAGCTCAGGGGAATCTGCTGGTAATCTAACCAAAATTATACAAGGACCTACCGAGCCATTCGCAGATTTTGTAGCTCGTCTCCTCGAAGCTACAAGTAGAATTTTAGGTCCTAATGTGGAGGTGGCAACACCTTTGATTAAACAGTTAGTTTTTGAACAGTGTACAAAGGAATGCTGAGCTGCTATCTGACCATACAAGGACAAAAATATTGCGGACTGGATGAAAAATCTGTTAAGAGTTAAATGCCCCTCTAACTAACGAGGGTTTAGCAGCCGCCTTTATGCAGTTAACTCAGCGCTCTGGGATAAATCCGGGAGCCTGTTTTCAATGCGGCCAAATGGGTCATCAAAAGCGACAATGTCCACAAAAGAAACAAAATTTGTCTATTATAACATATAATATCATAAAACAACCTGGCCTTTGCCCTAGGTGTTCCACTTATTCTTGCAGTCAACACCAAAAATTATACAAACTAAACATTATTCCCCTGCTAGCGTGTGTGTAAATCCTCCTTTTATTTTTATATTGAGTAATAATAGCTTTTCCTTTTGTAATAATTATAGCTGTTTATATAGTTTGTGCTGGAATAATTGAAGTTTTTCTCGTGCTATGATTGCTCGAATTCCTGCTGGGTTCCAGTCCCAGTGGATGCTCCCAATTCCATGGTTTTATTTAGGTCTAAATGAGATTTTGGCATCACGGCTGCCATTGTAGCTGGGATTGCTGCTGCTGCTGCTGTGGGCACTGCAGCTGCAATTGCCTTAACTCAGACAGTACACACAGCAGAGACTTTAATTAATATGTCCTCCACTGTGGCGCTGGCCTTAGATACTCAAACAACACTGAATATTCAAGGCCTTATGGTAGTTAATCAGCACATTGATTTAGTACAAGAACAAGTTGAGATATTATGGCAGCTTGTTCAGCTTGGATGTGAATGGAGATACCCTGGTCTCTGTGTTACCAGCGTTCAATATGAAAACTCTACAAAAGCCGCTAAACTGTCTCGGGAGTTGTCAATTTCTCTTTTAGGCAAGTGGACGGGAGAATTTGAAACCAAACTAGAGAGATTACGTACTGCCGTGGTCACCATCAACTCGACTCATGTGGACATTAGTTTGGCCAAAGGACTATCATCTTGGATAACTCGTGCCATGAATCATCTAAAGGAATGGGCTGGATTGGGGGCCTTGATGGGATTATTGGTTGTGGCTGTGTTGTTTTGTGTCTGGTGCATTGCTCGTCTTCGCCAAAGTTTTAATCATAATACAGCCATGTTTATACAGGCCTGTGTGGCTATCTAGGTGGGACAATCACCCCAAGCCTGGCTCGCAGCAGTTAAGGCATATTGGCTCAGGTTGCAAGGCAAAGCACTGCAGCTGAGTGCACGAGTTTGGTCCTCAGAAAGAGTATGCTTGACTGCACACGGGTTAGGCACCCAAGTACCCATGCCTAAAAAAAGGTGCCAGTGATTAATAGGCGTCAAACCTCTGCTCTTACCTGTTGCCTATAAAAACAAAAAGGGGGAATTGTGGTGAGCCGCCATTAGAAGATGGCGCTGGCTTCCTGCCTCTGAACTAGAAGATGGCGCCGGCTTCCTGCCTCTGAGCTTGATTGACACATGGCTGTGCAGGAAGCAACTCCATATTTGGAGGCTAAGGTTATGTAATGCATGACGTGGTGGTGGCCTGATGAGCATGAGCCAATGAGTGAGTGAAACGTGGCAGGGAGTGATTGGGAGGGTTAATGTTTATAATGCCCTGTGCGAGGCAGATCGCTGCCATTCCGCCATTCCGCCATTCTGCCATTTTCTTTGACTTGTATCCTGAATAAACGGCTTGCAAGAAGATCTTCGTGTTGCGTCTTAATCGCTGGTCGAGGGACGCAACAGATAACATAGTTATACAAATCAATATGTATCAGAATACTACATGTTTAGCATATTTTAAACCCATCAGATCATTAGAATATAATAAACTCAACTGTTTTTAGTCAAACAATTTTACAGATGCATTACAGATTTAGAAAATTGTTAAAGTTCTCATTTGTAGTAAATGAGAGATCATGAATTATTTATTTATTTATTTATATATTGATTTATATATTTATATACTTATTTGTTTACTTATTTATTTATTTATTTTATGGTGTTGGGAATAAAACCCAGGGGCATTCTGTTTCCAAGCTATGCCCCTAGCCCTATTTTCTATTCTTTATTTTTTTCAACATGTTCTCACTAAGTTGCAGAAGGCCTTACTAAGTAGTTGTGGCTGGCCACAAAGCTGAATCATTCTATCTCAGCCTCCCAAGTACTGGGAACACAAGCATGCACTGCCATGCCTGGCTGGATCATAAATTTAAATTGAAGCATTTTAGCAAGGCATGATGCTGTACACTCTGTAATCCTAGTAATTGGGAGGCTAAAATAGGGCAATTTCAGTTTCAAGGCCAGTGCTAGCAATTTAGCATGACCCTCAGGAACTTTGTGACACCATGTCTCAAAATAAAATAGAACTAGGGTGTAGGTCATGGGCAGAGTACTCCTGGGTTCAACCTCAGTACAAAAAATGAAAAAAAAGTAAGTATTCTGTCTACAGAATCTACATTAATCAATAGTTCTTTCTTGATTACCAATATAAAAATAATGAGAGCACCGAAAGATATAACTGTGTGCAGGGATGTCTGTGGATATTCCACATGAGAATTTCTCCTCTTTTTATTTTTTTTCCTTAAAATTTCTTATTGGTGCATTGAAGTCATATATCATAATAGGATACACGATGGTGGAGACACTTTTTATTTCTTGTTACCCAGTATTTTATCAGGTTGCTGCAGATGCAAAGATAAGTAAATTATTGCCCTGTCCATGAAACACCAAAGAGTGAAATATAAATACTTCAATATAAAAGGGATAATTGCATGCATTAGGATGGACCCACAAACTTTGATGCTAAAAATAGTGTTAGTAGAGATTGATGAAGTTAATATCTAAGGTGAAGATAATTTGTCTTTATTTCCTTCTCAGACATTTACTATGAACTTTTCGCTAGAAAAATGAGTGAAAGCATCAACATTTACACCTTGATTGCCACTAGAAATAACTTTTTCTTCCAAATTTGCATTGGTATATCATCCAATGCCATTTTGCTTCTCTTCCACCTCCTCACGTCCCTTTTCCAACACAGATCCAAGCCTACTGACCTGATGGTTGGCCTCTTGGCACTAATTCATCTAGTGATGCTAAAGATCAGGGTGTTTATAAATGTAGACAAGTTTGGATCTTGGAACTTTTGGGATGACATCACATGCAAATCAGTTATCTACTTGTACAGGTTGATGAAGAGTCTCTCTCTTTTCACCACCTGCCTGATGAGTGTCCTCCAGGCCATCATCCTCAGCTCCAGAAGCTCCTGCTCAGCAAAGTTCAAACATAAGTCTTCACAACACAGCCTGTGCTGCTTTCTCATTCTCTGGGTTTTCAGTATATTTATAAATGTTCACTTTTTAATCTCCATTGCTTACCCAACCAAAAAGACAGCACTTCAGTTTGTGTCAGAATCCTGTTCTATTTCACCCATGGATTAATTCTTCAAGAACTAATTTACTGAAATGGGTGTATTTCGAGATGTCTGGTTTATAGGACTCATGACTCTTTCAAGTGGGTATATGGTGGGTCTCTTGTGCAAGCATAAGAGGAGGTCCCAGCATCTCCACAGCACCAGTGTTTCCTCAAAAGCATCCCCAAAACAAAGGGCCACCTGGACCATTCTGCTGCTCATGAGTTTCTTTGTTATCATGTACTTTTTGGACTGCATTATCTGCTCTTACTATGAAGTATTGCTGAAGGATGATCCAGCTCACCTGTGGCTCCAGATGCTGGTGGGCAATGACTATGCCACTATCAGTCCTTTGTTGCTGATTAGTACTGAAAAATGAATAATCAAGGCTATACAGGTTGTGTTGGGGAAGGACAGTAAATGTTAAATTTTGTGGTGATGGAGAACTTTTGTCATTTTTCTCATCTTATAATCTGTTCTGAAATTGAAAATAATTTGTCAGAAAAACCAAGTAAGGCTGAACGTGGTGTAATTTATTATTATTTTTTTTTGGTAACACTACTAAGTTACAGATTGACTATTCTTGTACAGCTTATCTCTAAAGCATATAAGTGTGTGTGTGTGTGTGTGTGTGTGTGTGTGTGTGTGTGTGTGTGTGTGTGTGTTTTGCAGGGCCCAGTGACATTTTACCTATGAATGCTAGTCCTATTTGATTTTTATTTGAAAAGTGGGTCTTGCTAAATTGTTTAGAACCTTGTTAAGTTACTAAGGCTGAACTTGAGCCTACGAACCTCGTTTCTCAGCATCCCATGTACTGATATTTCAGCACCACCATACCCAGTACTGACATTTCAGGATTGCACCACCATGCCCAGCTCATATCAACTCTTTTTTATTGAAGTTACATTTCAAATAAACTAATATCATTATGTCCATTTACAAAAGGCAGAAACTAAGGTCCAGAGAAATTAGATGAGTCAAAGTTACATAGGAAATAAATGAAGAGATTCAGGATTTCAACCCTAGAAATAATACTTGAGCATCTGTACTTGTAGAACTTAGCAGACAATCCATAGTACTGGTATTGGTAGAATGATGACATTCATTTTATAGGTGATATACAGGAATGCCATTCCCCTTAAAAATGTAGCATCAATGTTCACCTTTGTCATGTCTTCATTCTGTAAGGCTGAAACATCCATGGAAGGTTATCCAATGTTCATCGATGGGAAGGTGCCTTGTGGCACTGAATATCTGTGTGTGAAAGTGCTTTTAATAAAATAGAGTTGTGATCATAATCAAGGTCACAGTTTTTAATGTTGGATGTGGTTATTTCACTAGAGATTCCAGATGTTGCTCATAAATAAGGCTGTCAGTGAAACTGAAACTATGAAGTTTCATGGTGGTGATTCCTTCCTGTGTATTACGAGTATCACTTTGTCATATCATCTCATTCTATAATCCTTTCTTTCTTTTTCTTCTCCTTCTCCCTGGCTTTCTCCTGTCCTCTGCTTCTCCAGTAGCTGGAACCGCAGCACACACCATCACATCTGGCTTTAGATTATGCATTTTAATACATTCATTGGTCCATTTTCTCATCAGATAATACTGTATAAATGTTAATTATGTTTAATGTGGCATACACACACACAAAACTTGTTGGGCTTTCCCTCCAGGTCTCTCCCCATTACCCTCTTCCCAAATGAAAACTTGAGATAGGCATTGGTATCCTCACATATGCACATGATGTCCACGGAAGTGTTTCCTTCATCAATTCTTCCTCTCCCCATCTCCATCCCTTAGACCACCTCCTTTGCTCCAATGAAGTTTATCCTCCACTATCTGAGGTATTTCTAGTAGCTGGATTATTCTCTAGCTTAAACCCTAGATACCCAAGAGTAATATAGCTAAAGAATATATTGTCTCCATTCCCAGTCTTCTGAGAACTCTCTACACTGATCTCCATACCAATTGCAGTAATTTGCAATTCCACTAACAGTGTAGACCAGTTTCTATTTCCCCCAATTCTCACCAGCATTTATTGTTGTCTTCCTGATGATTGCCATTCTTATTGGGGTTAGATGGAATCTCAGTGTAGTATTTATTTGCATCTTCCTGATTGCTAATGATGTTAAACATTTTTATTGTACTTTTTTGACATTTCTATTTCATCCTTTGTGAAGTGTCTATTTAATTGTCTGTTTAATGATTTAGTCAGGTCTTTTATATACTTTATTTTCAACTTGTAAAAATGTATTATATTGCTAGACTTATGCACTCTTCTAGTATTTTTAAAGTCTTTGGTCTTAGAAAATTGGGATCAGGGATGGCGATGAAGAAAAATGGGGCTTACGAGCCCTGCTAAAAACCAATCTCTATAACCACAAAATTAACAACATTTCATATCCAGAAAACACCTTCATTAGAGAAATAAAAAATGTAAATACAAGGGACAGAGAAAAAGGGGGCTGGATAAATGAGACACCAGAAAGAAACCAGACCTCAGTGCCGCAGCTGAAGCTGTGGCATGGAGCCGCACCGATGCCATCTTCCCTCACAGCACCAGGCTCCAGAGAGGAGGGAGACTCACACGGAGCTCAGAGCCACAAAGGAGATATTCCGGCCTCATGCCCGAGGACACGGCAGCAGCACCTTACTGTTGGTGGGAGCAGCGAATCCACTGGACGGCATCAGACCAGCACACTCAACAGCCCACCAGGCTCCAGAGAGAAGCGGCGGACAGTGAGCCAAGGTGAGCCGCTGCAGATCAGCCAGGCAGAATTTGGCAGAATTTTTGGTGCAGGGAATGTCTAAAGCTCCAAAGGGCCGGGCTCAGCACACCGTGCAGGGACTCAGAGCATAGCTCAAAACCAGAAAAGAAATATGCCAGCCTCACTTTCAAGGGCGAGACAGAGGTGCCATATTGCCAGCGGTGGCAGCTCCATCAGTGGACTCAACAACAGTGAGTCAAATTGTGGCCCCTACAGGAGAAATTCTAGTACTGCACTCCCAAGGACTTGACCCAGTGGAGGAGTGGTGGTGGCAGAGATATCACACCACAGTCACAACTCCTCGCAGGAGAACGCCCAACCTGGCACCCGCCATGATCTAAAGCAGCCTCGATTGACTCTCTGGGTCTGAGACTTTGTGATACAACCCAGTAAAGGAGTAGTGGTGACAGATACCACAGACTCAAGATCCAGAGCACCTTAAGTGAAGTTGTACTGACCCAAGGAAGAAACTAGAAAAGGCACAAACTTCTGAAATCATGGGAAAGAGGAATAACAATGGAGCAATGAATGCCCACAACTCCACAACATCAGAACCTAATAAAACAGAAATTCAGAGATTTCTAGAAGATCAAATTAGGAAAATAACTGTAGAAATAATAGAGGTGTTTTGAAAAGAATTCAGAGAGAGATCTCAGAGGAGATAAAGGATGCGATTAATGAAGTAAAGGCCTCAATTCAAAGTATAAACAACCAGTTAGACCACATGGAGAATAGAATCTCGCTCCTAGATGATCACTCCAAAAATGAACACATAGTTTCTAATTAATAAAAAAAAATCTGACAGGAGGAATCTGACATCGAAGAAATATGGGTCCATTTTAAGAGAGCTAACCTAAGAATAATTGGAATAGAGGATGGAAAAGAAAGTGAAACCAAAGGGATCAACAATCTCTTCAAGGAAGTAATAGCAGAAAAATTTCCAAACTTAGAGCAAAAGATTGATGCACAGATCCAGAACTCTTATAGAACTCCCTTTAGACAGGATCAGAGTAGAGGGTCCCCATGCCACATAATTTCCAAAATGACCAATGTGGAAGCCAAGCAGAAAATCTTAAAGGCAACAAAAACAAAGGGCCAAGTGACATTCAGAGGCAAATCAATTAGTATAACTCCAGACTTCCCAAACCAAGTCATGAGAGCCAGAATAGTTTTGAGTAACATATTCCAAACTCTGAAAGAAAACAACTTCCAGCCAAAAATTTTCTACCCAGCAAAACTTTCTGTCAAATTAGATGTGGAAATAAGAAACTTCCATGACAAACAGAAACTGAAGAAATTTACATCTTCAAAACCAGCGTTAGAGAAAATACTCAAAGAGATTAACTACAAAGAAGAAATAGATAACCTCTACCAGAACCAGAGAAACAAGATTTTCCATCCAACAGACAACTAAGATTTGTTATCTGTGGAGATTCATTATTTATGTTAGTCTTTTACCTATTTTGAAATTGTATTGTTTGCTTTTATTGTTACTAATTTTTAGGATTTCTAGTTGTAATATTAATATACCTTCAGATATAGCATTTGGAAATGCTTTATCCTATTCTATCAGTAACTTTTAACTCTGTTTGCATTGTCTTTGAATATACAATATTTGTTTTTATTTTTTAGGGAGTTTGTTTACCCTTCTGTTACCTGTGCTACTGAAATCATATCCAAGAAATCACTGCCAATTTTAATGTTGTGAGTTTTTATGACCCAGATTTTCTTCTAAAAGTTTATAGTCTTAAGATTTATATTTAGGTCTTTTATCTATTTTGAGTTAACATTTGTATATGCTGTTAGGTAAGGGTCCAATTTATTCTATTTCATGTAATTATTATTTTTCACCAATATTTAGTTAAAAGATTATTTCCTCCACCAAATGTTTATGGAAACCTTGACAAAAATAACTTGACAATATATAAAAGAATTTATCTCTAGGCTTTTATTTAACTCCAATGGTTTCTATATCTGCCTTTATAAGAGTACTACACTGTTTCAATTATTTTATCTCTATAAGCTTTGAAATCAGAAAATATACATCTTCTAGCTTTGTTATTTTTTAGATCATTTGGGGTATCTAGAGTCCATAATCCATATTAGGATAGATTTTTTTCTGAAATATAAATAAATAAATGTATGATGGTTTCACCTAAAAAGAGAAAAAAATATTCTCTGGTAAGAAAGAAAGCAAAAATAAATATTTTAATGTTATCTTTAAGTCATCAAAAGCTTGGTATCAGACAAATAAAACTTTTTTTTATCCTATTATGATGTATGAATACAGTGCACCAATAAAAAAAAATTAAAGAAAAGTAAATTGGGAACAAATCCACCATATGATCTGGCTATACATCTCCTGGGTATTTGTCCAAACTGGTTGAATAAGAGAAGTATATTAACATATGCATACCCATGTTCATAGCAGGATAATCCACCATAGCCAAAATGTAGAACCAACTGAGGTCTTCATTAACAGAGGAATGGATTGCAAAATTATGGTAAATACACACAATGGAATTCGACTCAGCTATAAAGAAGAACAAAAACATTTACAAGAAGGTCAGCCAAGCACAGAAAGAGAAGGGACATATGTTTTCTTTAATATGCCCAATCTATGGAGTATTAGGGATACCAGAATAACTCCAGACAATGGAGAGAAAATATCAGCAAAGTTAGAATGGAAGGATAGGAGAAGAAGGCTGAGGTTGATTAATGAAGGCACTAAATCTAAATTTGTGTAAAAATATGAATATAGGATGGTTGACCTGCACACTCATTGTTGGGAGGGAGGGAAGGGGATTTTGGGGGGAGAAGGGACCAAGCACTGTCTGAATGTATGTCATTTTCAATATGTCCCACATAAAAACAAATAAATAATAAAAAGCCTCTGGTCTAATTTTCAGGTCTTTGTTCCATCTGGAGTTGACTCTTGTGCAAGATTAATGTGGGGATTTAATTTTTCTACAAATTAAAAACCAGTTTTCCCAACAATATTTATTAAAAAGGATCTATTTTCTCCAACATATGTTTATAGCACCTTTGTGGAAAATCAATTGCTCTTGCTATTCTGGGTCTTTTATTTATATACAGTTTAAAACTGATTTTGCTAGGTCTGTGAAGAATGACATTAGTATTTAATAGAGATTTCATTGACTGTCTAGATCACTTTTGTTAGAATGGGCATTTTGATAATATTAATTCTGCCTATCTAGGTATATTGAAGAGCTTTCAATCTTCTAAGGTCTTCATTTTCTTTCTTTGATGTATGTAATTTTTATCATACATGTCTCCTTCCTTCCACCGTTTGTTCTATTGTTTATCCATAATAAGAATGTAAAGACAATTTAAGCCTTAGGCCTTAAAATACATAGAGAAAATAAAAATCCTAGGATAACAGTGACTTTGCCTTGCTCTTTGCGATTATGCATAATTACACTGTCTCAAATCAGTGCCTCTGTTTCTCTCTTATTCTTTAGGACCCAAACCTATTTTACTTTTTTTATTTTGAAATAGGATCTCATGAAATTGTAGAAGACCTTGCTAAATCACTGAGGCTGGTCTCAAATCTGCTAACTTCCTGTCTTAGCCTCCCAAGCACTGGGACTGTAGGCATACACCGCTGTCCTTGGCTAAACACAATACAGTCTCTTTCAGAAATTAATATCCAGTTTTGGGGACCCAAAGGTTGAATCCAGAGAAACTCGGGATAAACTCAGGGGCATTCTGCCTCCAAGTTCATACTCAGCTCTTTGTGTGTGTGTGTGTGTGTGTGTGTGTGTGTGTGTGTGTGTGTGTGTGTGTGTGTGTGTTAATGGGAATGGGACTCAGGGGCATTATACTTCCAAGCTACACTCCCAGGCCTATTTTTTTAGTCTGTTTATTTTTTGAAACAGGGTATCACTAAGCTGCAAAATGCCTTGCTAAGTAGCTGCAGCTCTCTGTGAAACTCCTGTCTCAGCCTCCTGAATACTGGGATTGCAAGCATGTGCCACCACACTCAGCAGTTCTTTTTATTTTTATTTTAAAACAGGATCTTGCTAAATTGATTCAGCTGACTTTAAAACTGCAATTCTTGGATAGTGCTGGTTCGAAGCCAGCCTCGCTGGCTTAAGAGACCCTGTTTCCAAATTTAAAAAAAAAAAAAAAAAAAAAAATATATATATATATATATATATATGTCTTGGAGTGTAGCCTGGCAGTAGAAGGGCTTCCAGGAACCCCAGTACCTATAAATAAATAAATAAATAAATAAATAAATAAATAAATAAATAAATAAATAAAACATCAATCCTTCTGTCTCGCCCTCACCATCTCCACTCCACCAAAGAAAATGATCTGAGCCATGTCAGAGAGACAACAGTTAAAGTTCCTGCTCACAGAGCAGTGTGCCAGGAGGACCTTTAAAGGGGGGTTAGTCTCAAGGCCAATTGATAAGCCCCAGCTTCCAATTTATTGAAATTTTTCTTCAGACTTTCTGACCTTTCCATTGTTCTTCCAAAATATTGTTCTTATTTAAGTAGCTAAGTTGGGCATGGAGGTGCATGCTTGTAATCTCAGTACTGGGAAAGTTAAGACAGGAGGAGTACAAGTAAAGGCCAGCCACAGCACCTTAATGAGTATGTTTCAAAATAAAAAGTGGAGGAGGGTTCTATTCCCAGTACCACCAAAAATAAATATAACCAAGTCAGTTCCAGTTTGAATCCCAAGTACACAAGAGCAGCCCTGTCTCCCCAGTTGAGTTTCAGGCTGAGGTTTGTGGAAAGAATGTGTTACACTCATGTCATTATAAAAGGGCATCTTGAGACCCACCATGGAGAAGGCATGATCAGACACCCTGCAGTCTCATTTGACAATGTCTGGGCTGCAGTCAGAGCAGGCATGGATAGTTCTTGCTTAGCAAGGAAAGGCTGGCCTTACAGATAGGCTAGAGCCCACAAAGCAAGGTAAATACAGAGGCCCAGCCCCTGTGTACCTCTGCCTAAAGAGAATCTGCTAAAGGTTGCCTCAGAGCCTGGGAAGAGCCAAGTGAATCTGATGACCTTTGAGTTTCTTCACTATCTGTGGTGATATCTTCTTTTTCATTTCTAATTTTGATAATGTGAGTTGATTCTCTTTTTCTTTTGGTTAGGTTGGCCAGGGGTTTATCAATTCTATTAATCTTTTAAAAGAACCAAGTTTTTGTTTTATTGATTCTTTGAATTGTTTTTTTTTTTGTTGTTGTTGTTGTTGTTCTCTATTTCATTTATTTCTCTCTAATTTCAATGATTTCTTGCCTTCTGCTGGCTTTGGGAATAGACTGTTGCAGAATTTCTAGGTCCTTGAAGTGTGTCATTAGGTTCTTTACTTGGTGGTTCTCTGTCCTTCTTATGTGGGCACTCCATGCAATAAACTTTCCTCTTAATACTGCCTTCATGGTGTCCTATAGATTTTGGTAGGTTGTGTCTCTGTTTTTGTATTTTTCCATAAGTTTCTTTATTTCTTCCCTAATTTCTGCTCTTACCAATTCATCATTCAATAGTGTATCATTCATTCTCCATGAATTTGAATAATTTAATCCAGTTTCCTGTTGTTGATTTCTACTTTTATTCCATTGTGGTCTGAAAAGATGCAAGGAATTATATTACATTTTTTGAATTTTCTGGTATATTCTTAGTGTCCCAGGATGTGGTCTATTTTGGAGAAGGTTCCATGGGATGCTGAGAAGAAGGTGTTTTCTGGAGTTCCTGATTGAAATAATCTGAAAATGTCTATTAGATCCATTTGGTTTATGGTTTCCTTTAGTTCTTAAGCATCTTTTCTAATCTTTTGCCTTGAAGATCGATCCAGTGGCATTAGAGGCATACTAGTCTCCCAGAATTATTGTATTTAGTTCTACTTGGGATCTGATATCCAGAAGGGAAATATGGTTGCACCCACATTTGGGGCATAAATATCTACTATCATTATATCTTCTTGGTGTATTGTTCCTTTTAATAAAAGGAAGTGCCCTGATTTGTCTCTTTTGATGTGTTTTAGTTTAAAGTCTGTTTTGTTGGATAACAGGGTTGCTACCCCTGCTCTCTTTGGTCACAGTTGGCATGGTATATTTTTTTCCCATCCTTTCACTTTCAGCCTGTGAATGTCTTTGGCTGTGAGGTGAGTTTCTTGCAGACAGCATATATTTGGATTATCTTTCCTAATCCACATTGCCAGTATATGTCTTTTGATTGGTGAGTTAAGTCCTTTGACACTAAGAGATATTATTGAAATATGATTTTGTTTTCTACCATTTTGTGTTCTGTCTACTCTTGGGTGGTGTGCTCTTTCTTCCTTACTTAAATGGCCCACTTATTAACTTCCTCTCTTCTCTGATTCTGAAGTCTGATTCTTTTTTCTACCTCATGGTTTATTTCTTTAAGAATTTTCTCTAGTGTTGGCTTTGAATTCATGAATTTTTTGAGATTCTGTTTATCCTGAAAGACTTTGGTTTCACCATTGATCTTGAATAGTAGTTTTGTTGGATAGATTAGCTTGGGCTGGAAGTTATTTCCTTCCAGGCTCTGAATCACATTGTACCAGTCTCCTAGCATTCCTGACCTGGGTTGTATAGTCTGGTGTGATTCTTATTGTTTTTCCTCTACATGTCACCCTTCCTTTTGCTCTCACTGCTTTTAAGATTCCTTCCTTGGCCTCTATGTTGGTTATTTGGGTTATTATGTGACATGGAGTGGTCTTTCTTTGGTCCTGTCTCAGTGGTGTTTTGTATGTCTCTTGGACATGAAGGTCTAAGTCTCCTTCCAAATTTGGAAATTCTCTAAGATTATTTCCTTGAAGACATTACGGTCTGTACCTCTATTCCTTCTTCAATGCCTATTATCCATAATTTAGGACGCTTCCTATTATCCCATATTTGCTGGATCTTTAGGTTTTGTTGCTGTAAAGATTTCTGTATATCACTGACTGTGATTTTGGTTTGGGATGTACTGTCTTCTAATATTGATATTTTGTTTTCCATTTCATCTAATCTTCCAGAATTTTATTCTATTGCTGTCTTTATTTCACTTATTGCCTCTTTCATTTCATTCCAGACCTCTTTCTAATTCTTTTTGTTTCTAAATCACCTTTAACCTCCTCTATACTTGTTTTAAATCCTTTCATCATATTGTACATCAAGATTCTGAACTCCTCTTCTTGCATTTCTAGTAGGTCATAGAGAGAGAGAGAGAGGGAGAGAGAGAGAGAGAGAGAGAGAGAGAGAGAGAGAGAGAGAGAGAGAGAGAGACTGCAGATTGAACCCAGAGGAATACTACCCAGCCCTATTCTATTTTTACTTTGAAACAGGGTCTTCCTATGTTGCTGAAAATCTTATTATTACTAAAGCTGCTTTCAAACCTGTGATCCTCCTATATCACCATCCCAAGCACTAGGATTGCAAGTGTGCACCACCATGGTTGGAATTAAGTACCTGTTTAGAAAGAAAAAAAATGCCTGGGGCATAGGTCAAAAATGGAATGTTCAAATTAAAATCACCGCAACAAGAAAAACGTACAAATCTGCTCTAATGTGTCATTTATATATAGATGTGTGGTCTACACCAGGCCCTTAAGAGAGATCCATTTTATAAGTTTGTTTCTGAACATGATCAAAATATAAATTACTAAATTTCCTCAGCATGGTATAGAATTTAATGTTTTATTATGTATTTGCCTTATACAATTTTTAGGACACACATGGATGTATAATTATGAAGAGGGACTTACTAGATTGCCTTCCATGGTAGGAACTGGAAGGCCCACATGTCCACCTGCACTCTGGGGCAGCAGAGGGACCAGTCATGGCTCAGTCCAAAAAGATGGAGCGTCAGAGAAAAAGGAACCCATGAAGTAGCCCAAGTCCAAGATAATTTGAAGCCACCGAAGGCCATGAGACAATTTCTGCTGAGGGTCCATTTTGGAAATCTAAAAATCTGCAGTCTGATACCTATAGGTATAGCAAGAGACACACCCGCTGGAGAAGGATCTGCCTTCCATCATCTGAGCTTGCTTCCTTTGTCCAGTGTGAGTTGTGGCTGGGCCCCCAGCCTGTGCTCAGTGCTGCCCATGTTCAGAGTGGTCTACCCCTCAGTGTTCTGTCCTGCGTGCCACTAGCCTCTAGAAATCACCCTCCCAGACACATTCAGAAGTCTCTTTATCCTAGGCATCTCTCCATCTGATCACATTGACAGTCCAAATTAACCATCAGACACTATCAAATAAATAGGTTTAGGAGAGAAAGCAAATGTTTGGACCAGATGTGGTGGTGTACACCTGCAATACAAGTACTGGGGAGACTGAGACAGGAGAATTGCATGTTCAAAGCCAGCCTCAGTGACTTAGAAAAAACCTGTTTCCAAATAAAAACTAAAATAGAGATGAAAGTATATCTTGGACATAGAATATGCTTGGTTCACTCCCCAGCACCACCACATACACACACAAAAAATGTGCATGTTCATGTTTCTTTGTAAACCAGAGGTCAAATATGTTACGCTATGCAATATAACTCTGAGGGCAACTCATTGGCACTTAAGAAAGCTTATTTAGGACAAGATAATCTAACATTTAGTGTCCGCCACCACACAGATTGTAGAATGTTAATGATGTTTCTCAGTACTGATAAACACCAAAATACTAATGGTGGCATAGACATTGCCTATGAGCATATGGACAGCATTGTAAATTGGGTCCTTCCTTAACATAATTCTTGAAGAGGAGATGCTGAAATCCAAAAAGTACATGAATATAAAGACAGTAACCAGCAGCAGCAGGATGACATGGGAGGCCCATTGTTCTGTGGATGCCCTTGAAGAAAGGCTGGAGCTGTGAAGGTGCTGTGACTGCCTCTTATGCCTGCACAAGAGAGCCACCACATACACACTAGAGAGGACCATGAACCCAATGAAGGTTACATCCTGGAACATCCCTATTAAGGAAAACAAGAGTCTGATGATGTGGTCCATGGGCAAGGCACTGCAGGATTTAGAGAAGAGCAGCTCAGTTGAGGTATCATTGGTGGTGCCAGCAATGGCAATTAAGAAATGAGCAGTAATGACTATATTAGACACCCAGAGAATGATAAAGCAATACAGGCTGTGAATTGGGGATTTATGTTTAAACTTTGCCAACCAGGAGCTTCTGGGGCAGAGGGTGATGGCCTGGTGCATGCTCAGCAGGCAGGTGGTACAAATGGAGAGGCTACTCCACAGCCTGTACAAATAAATAGCTGATTTACATGTGATGTAATCCCCAAGCCCTGGAAATCCTGAAGTATCTTCAGCTATGAAGGCCCTGGTCAGCAGCATAATTATGTGGATTATAGCCAAGAAGCCAATGATCAGTTCCATGGGCTTGGACCTGGACTCCAGAAAGAACAAGAGGATGTGGAAGACAAAAAGGATGGTGTTGGCTAATTGGAGCTTAGCATAAAGGCATACTTGTGTAATAATCTCAGTACTTGGGAAGGCTGAGACAGTATGATCACAAATCAGTGTTCATTCTCAGAAACTTGGCAAGGTTCTCACTATTTTTGTGTGTGTATGTGTGTGGGGGGTACAAGGAAAGGAACCCAGAGACTTTCAACTTCTGAGATACACTCCCAGACCTATTTTATATTTTATTTGGAAACAGGATCTCATTAAGTTGCTGAGAGTCTCACTTAATAGCTGAGTCTGGCTTTGAACCTGAACAATCCTCCTGTCTCAGCCTCCAAATGTACTGGGAATTTAAGCATGTGCCTCCATGCCCAGGCTTAGTAAGGTTTTCAGTGACTTAGTAAGACTTTGTTTCCAAATAAAAAACAAATAGGGCTGGTGGAATATTCAGAAGTAGAAGGACCCTAGGTTCCACCTCTATTAACACACACACACACACACACACACACACACACACACACACACAGAGAGAGAGAGAGAGAATGAAACCACCTAAGTTACTAATTGCCATACTAAATTGCCATGGCTGGTCTTTAATATTTGAACCTCCCATCTCAACCTTTCAAGGACCTAGGTTACAGGTGTGTACCGCTTTCTATGGCTAAAGTATCACTTTTGTATAAAAGAACATTTGCATTAAGAATATTGCCTATATAAAGACCAAAATAAAGAATTAAAGGATCAGGATGATATAGTTATATGGTTAGAGTGTTTTCCCAATGCCTGGGCCAAAATAACGGGCATAGGACTGGCCAAGCATGTGGCCCAATAGTAGCTGAGCTAAAAGCTACTGCTCAACCAATATGCGTTAAGCAATACCCAATGCCCAAGGAAGCCCAACGAGGAATAGCGCCTCCTATCCATAGACTGTTAGAAGCCAGAGTCCTCAGGTCCTGCCATTCAGCATGAAACACCCCACTCCTCCCCGTCAAAAGGCCAGGAGGAACAGATTATTGGCCTGTGCAGGACTTGAAAAAAATTAATGATAGGGTCGAGGATATTCACCCAACTCTGCCTAATCCATATATGCTCTTGAGCCAACTTTCCCCATCATTAATCTGGTAAATGACTTTAGATTTGAAGGATGTTTGTTTCAGTCTTCATTGGCTGAAATTAGCCAGCCACTGTTTGATTTTGAGTGGCAAGAAGAAAAATGGGGAAAGGTAGGACAACTAACCTGGACTAGGCTCCCCCAGGGATTAAAAAACTCCACAACTCTTTTTAATGAGGCCCTTAGCCAGGACCTAGAGCACTTCTGACAGACTTATACAGACCAGCTGTTAGCTGTGGCCACTAGGAAAGAATCCCTGAAAGCTACAGGCCAGTTGCTTAAATAGTTGGGGGCCCTGGGTTATCTAGCCAGTGCTAAAAAGGCACAGATTTGCCAACAGACTGTTACCTATTTGGGATACAAACTGTGGGATGGAGCATGATGGCTGACCTATGAAATGAACAAAACCGTTCTTTGAATCCTGACCCCTACCACCACCCAAAAGGTGAGAGAATGCTTGGGCTCTGCGGGGTATTGCCAACTATGGATACCAAATTTTGCAGAGGTTGACTGGCCCCTCTATGAGGCCACCAAAGACACTAAAGAGTGGCAATGGACTGGGGAGCATCAACAGGCATTCAATCATCTCAAAAGAGCCTTCTTGAAGGCTCCTGCTCTAACTCTGCCTGATCCCCTAAAACCTTTTGTCCTGTATGTGGACAAAAAGGAAGGAGTAGCAAAAGGGTTGTTAACTCAGCAACTAGGACCATGGAAGAGACCAGTATCCTACTTGCCTAAAAGACTGGATGGGGTAGCAGCAGGGTGGCCCCCTTGCCTCCGCATAATAGCAGCCATAGGTGTCCTTGTCAAAGATGTGGACAAATTGACTTTTGGACAAAATTTGCAAATAACAGCTCCACATCCAGTAGAGGGAGATCTGAGATAGCCTCCGGGCAAATGGATTACGAATGCCAGACTCACCCACTACCAAGAAATTTTATTGAACTCTCCCAGAATCATCTTCACAGATCCAGTAGTCCTGAATCCAGCCACCTAGCTGCCTGCACCAGACCTGCAACAGCCTCTTCATGATTGCACAGAAATCTTGTCTGAGGTCTCCTAGGTGTGAGCTGACCTGCAGGACATTCCACTGCCTAACTGTGAGTTGAACTGGTACACAGATGGCAGCAGTTTCATGCAAAATGGAGAATGGCAGGTGGGAGCAGTAGTGGTGAGTCAAGAAAGAGAAATGATCTGGAGTGGTGTCCTACCCTCCGGGACATCAGCTCAAAAAGCTGAACTGGTGGTGCTGGCCGAGGTTCTTGAAAGAGCCGAGGGAAAGCATATCAACGTGTATACCAATAGCAGTTATGCATTCAGAACTATACATGTACATGGCGCGATCTACCGGGAATGGGGGTTCCACACATCAGAGGGCAGAGAACTCAAAAACTTGGCTGAAGTACAGTGGCCACTTGCAGCTGTGAATAAGCCAAAAACTCTGGCTGTGATGCACGTCCCAGGACATCAATCAGCAAACACCCAAGGCGCTTGGCAACCAGCAAGCAGATGCAGAGGCCAGGAGAGTGGCAGCAAAAAAAGATTTGGCTGAAATACAGCGACAACCCGCTGCTATGAGTAAGCCAGAAGACATCATACCCTTGGCCGCTGTGAGTCTGGCCCCGCTGGAGCTGCTGGCTCTGTCTCCTCAACCAAATTACTCCTCTATCGTCCCCTAAGACTCCGACCTGCAGGGGCTTAGAGAACGACACAGACACCTCTTCAGCTGAAATATGAATTCTTCTTTAATGGATCCTTAATATGTCTCAATAATATGTCTCTTCTTCCTTCTCAATGCATACAGCAAGCACAATATATATCAGCATCATAATCCCTCCCTCTATTCCCTACCAACCCCAAGCTTGCCACGGCTAGGGCATGCACACTTCTAACTCTCTCATAGGCAGGCTGGTGGTAGCACAAGGTGCTGTGTCACTGATCATTCTGCAGGCATTTAGCAAGGCACACTGCGCATGCTCGAGGAGACGTCCATATTGTGAGTCTCATGACTTGGCTGCAAGCCTAGGTGCCATCTTGAATCCACGCTGGCAACAAGCCTGGGTGCCATTTCGGTCCAGCCGAGTGGGCCCCGACATCTCCCCCTTTTTGTTTTATTAAAATAAGGCTCGGGATCATGCCTGTCTTAGGTTGTTGACCCTCAAGGACCATTCTTACACATCATTGGGAGAACAATAGCATGATTGTTTCCCTGTCTTAGGTTGATATGGTCCTGGGGACGATCTTACCCATCACTGACTACCGATCCAGCATACTGAGCCATACGTGGGGAGATGAGCCAGCTTCAAGGGCTGCCATAGCTTGCACCAATATGCGCTGTTGTTGCAGTGCTTGTTGTCGAGTTCGCCTGATATATCTAACCAGGAAACAGCATGCTACCACCAGCAAGAATGCCCAGAATGCTATGCCACCCCAATCTTTTAAGAAAACCAATGTTCCATGTATCAAGTTCATCCATTGTTGTACTGTGGTGACTTCTATGTGGGTAGAATTAATTGCAATGATGGATGCTCAAAGCTCAATCATGATGTGTTCAAATTCACAGCTCCAAGTCCCTAGAAGCATCTTGCTTAATTGCCGAGACAAATTACCTGCATGGAAGAAATTCTGATACTGTTCATTAGTTATACATAATCCAGATAATTTATGAATACATGGTACCATGGCCATTTGCCCTAGAATGTCAACCTGTTCTTGTAACAGGTCTACTCTTTGATTTACCATCAATATGCCACCTTTAAGTTGTCCATTTATTTGAGCTTGCTGAGCCATGGCAGTAGCCGCATGTAAGGATAGGACATTCATAGTGGCTGCAGGATTTATATACGTTGCCAAAGCGGCAGTAGCTGTAACTGCTGTGGTCACAGAGGCCACAATTACAGCAATAAGAGCAGAGATTCCAAAAATCTCTCTTTTTTCAGTTCAGCAAAACTGGAAGGGAATTTACATCCACTCTTATTGGCCAAGGAACTGCTATAGACAGTCGCATTACTACTGCCCAAGGGTGTATAGAAGCATTCCAGCAGAAAGTTAGAAAACAGGTATCAATAAAACAACCTAGACTATCATTAACCAAGGATCCATTAGAAACAAGCCAAAAAAATGGAGTAGTTACATAAACAGGAGTGGGTCCAAATGGGAGTTGTGGTCCCATTGAACAATGTACTTTGACGCTATCCTGAAAAGTATCGGAAAAATTTTGAGAATAGCTACAATTTTTTACAGTTCCCCCTAAAATCATAGACATAGCTGTTATATCAGTACAGCCTCCTGCTATCCCACAGAGAAGCCAAATATTAAAAGGATTGGATGACTTATACTGTATAGGATTTTGATATGTATAATTATATCCTGTCCAAGTATGATTGCGCATAGTAGATATGCCTGGAGAAAAACTTAAATCATAGCCTGAAGAGGCCCAGACTACCTTAGCGTCTTGGCAATCAGTCCATTTAAATGGCCAGCTACGTGGGCTATAACATTTTGGAGCCCACCGCGGCTGCAAAGGAGCTGTCTTATTTTCGGGAAGTTCATATCTAGAAAATGCTAAAGGAGCATATCCTTCTAAAACAGTAACATTTCCTATGGGACTGGAATCATTAAATGGCTGAAATTTCCCATAGTCTGATTATATAACTGCACACATGGATTAGGACTATCATAGGTATCATTCAAAATTTTATTAGCATAAAAACATAAACTGCCACTTAAAGTTATATTTAAAAATGCATAAGGCCTAATTTCTTCATCAAAGGGAATCCAGGGCAAAGTTAAGGAACTATTGGACATAAAGAACCAAGGAAAAATGGTGGCAGTGGTGGATACAGGTAAAGGGAGGGGTAAGACAGAAATAATTCCCCAAAGATCCTTTTCACCCATTCCAATGTTGAACATTACCAAAAGAGTTAGCCATATCCATTGGTCACTTGGCATCTTCCATTGGTTTCTGTACATGACACACCAATCTTTCAGGAACCCAAATTGGTGAGTCTTTGTCCTGTGGGAAAACACACACCGACCCTCGACCCCACGTTAGCACTGGATCCAGATCATTCCATGCTCCTGTAAAAATATCTTTCCACATTGCTTGCCCTGCATAGCGCTCATGAGGCCTGTAATGTCTTTCTGCTGCTGTTCGTCTATTGGCATCAAGCATTAAAAATTTTAGAATAAATAATATAAGATTTAGTATATCTTTTGGTGCCATTGAGCCCCTATTCCCCCTTTTTGTTTTATTAAAACAGATTTAATAGTGGCATGGGCTCATTCTACTATGCCTTGGCCCTGTGGATTATATGTTAATCCATGATTTAATTGTATAGCAATTTGGGCACAAAAATGAGAAAATGTTTGAGAAACATAAGCAGGTCCATTATCAGTTTTAATTTGGTGAGGGATGCCGCAGGCAGCAAAAGCTTGCAGACAATGGGAAATTACATGTTGGGCCTTTTCTCCAGTATGAGCAGAGGCAAAGATAACTTCAGAACATGTATCCATGGAAATATGTACATATTTAAGAGAGCCAAATTCAAGAACATGCATGACATCCATTTGACATAGGTGAAGAGGTCGCAAACCTCGAGGATTTACTCCCATAGTAGGCTGTGGCAGTAATGTCAAACAATTTTTGCATTGCAATACAATGCGTCCAGCTTGTTCTTTAGTGATTTTCAATTTTAGTCTCAGCGTTTGGGAATTTCTATGAAATTTATTGTGAAATTCTTGAGCCTGTAACACTTTGTCTTCATTTGAAAAAATAATTACAGTTCGAGTATGAAAATCTGCAACAGCACTGCCTTCAGCAAGCGGTCCAGGAAGTCCTGAATGAGCTCTTATGTGAGTTGCCTAGAAGGAACATTTTTGTTTCAAAATATAGTGTTGTAACTTAGCCACTAATAAAAGAATAGTAGATTGTCCCTTAATATGCCCTACACATTCAAGGCTATTAAGTGCCTGTACCACATATAAGCTATCTGAAATTAAATTGAATGGAGTGGAATCATAGAGCATAAATACTTGAATCACTGTCAAAATCTCTACTGCCTGTGCTGATGAATGGGGAAAAAGAAAAGTTTGTGGATCTGAGCCTTCTTTGAATATCACTCCCATACCTCCTTTGGATCCATCTGTAAAAATATTTGGCGCTCCAGCAATAGGTGCAGATCGAGTGATTTTAGGAAAAATAATAGGATGAACCAAAACAAACCTGAGCCATGAATGTTGTGGATAACAATTATCGAATTGTCCTGTGGCCATTACATGGACAATGGCCCAGTCAGAATTGGTGGCAGCTAGAGTGGCAAGCTGTTCTTTAGTATATGGAGTGATGATAAGATCAGGCTGCATTCCAAATGCAGTCAGAGTTGCCTTTAATGCCTTAATAATTATTTGTGAAACACAGGCTGGACACCATGGCAACACTTTTTTGGGTGGATGAGGGAGGTGTACCCACATTATGGGACCCTCTTGCCGCAACACTCCAGTGGGTGTGAGATCCGTGGTAAGAATGCATAACAGCAGTTTTTTCTGATAGTCTTAAGATAGGCTCCACCAGACAGTACAGCCCTGCACAAATTCATCCAATCATTTGGAGTCATGGAGTATCTTTCTAAGGATTTTACCAGTGACAAGGTAAATGAGGCCTGCACTCCATATGTGCACACAGCTTCTTTTAATCTTTGAACAATCTTCCAATCTAATGGCTCATGATAACTTTGCTGATTTTTGTCAAGAAACACAGGAAATGCTCCTGGTGTAGGCAGAATCTCTGCCCACGGACTAGCCTCATATGTCTTCCACCTATCAGACTTTCCTTTCTCAGTAAGATATGTCGGCAGATTAGGAGAGGGAGGGGGAGAAGTGGAAGGTTAAGGATGTTCCCCCTTTTTTTTTATAAGACACTTGGAATCTGTGCTAAATTCTAACAAAGCTTCTTCCTCCTTATCTCTTTCTGGTGGAACAGGCCATGTCTCTTGTTCCTGGGAGGAATCAGAGGAGTTGCTTTCAGAGGACTCCTTGTCCCTGTGAGAATCTGCCTGTTGACCTTGCTCTGAAATCTCTTCTTTTGCTTCCTATAAAGCATTAGAGCCTTCAGCCAGAACTTAACAATACCTCCCTCTTTTATCTGTCAGGCATGCTTTAATTAAACTCCAGATAGCCAAGGTCCCAGGTGGGAGAGCCCCTTCGGCATTGGCCTGAAGAAGATCCTGACCAAGAAGTTTCCACTGAGAAGTGTTAACATATCCTTCTTCCAAAAACCATGGAGCTACCGATTTAACTGTGCTAGGAAAATTTTCTAAAGTGGCTGCTTTCACTTTCACTCCTCCCTTAGACAGAATGTTACAAAAAGCCTCTTTGACCTTCATGGTAGCAACCTTAGACCCCATGATAAGTTTTACTTTGTCACAAACTCCTACAAACCTATCGTCGCAACTTCCTGTGAACCTATCATCGCAATCTCCAGCGAAACTATCGTCGCAAATTCCTGCGAACCTTTACAGCGCTGTCCATCGCTTATCCGTGAGCCTTATCTTATTTTGTCGCTTACCTGTGAACTTTTTGCTACGGTGTTTCTCCCGGGTTTTGGGGCCACTTATCATCCCCTAAGACTCCGACCTGCAGGGGCTTAGAGAATGACAGACACCTCTTCAGCTGAAATATGAATTCTTCTTTAATGGATCCTTAATATGTCTCAATAATATGTCTCTTCTTCCTTCTCAATGCATACAGCAAGCACAATATATATCAGCATCATAATCCCTCCCTCTATTCCCTACAAACCCCAAGCTTCCCACGGCTAGGGCATGCACACTTCTGACTTTCTAATAGGCAGGCTGGTGGTATCACGAGGTACTGCATCACTGATCATTCTTCGGGCATGTAGCATGGCACACTGCGCATGCTCAAGGAGACGTCCATATTGTGAGTCTCATGACTTGGCTGCAAGCCTAGGTGCCATCTTGAATCCACGCTGGCAACAAGCCTGGGTGCCATTTTGGTCCAGCCGAGTGGGCCCCGACACTCCTTAGAAGACCTAAACTGGATAAAAACTCTCTTACACACAAATGATCCAGTGGACCCAAATTAGTGGCAAAGAGACTTCGAAGGAAAACTAATTCTGCCACAGGAACTACGAAGCTTCCTCCTCACCAATCTCCACCAGACATCTCATTTGGGCTTGAAAAAGCTTTTAAGCCTGTTCACCTCAGCAGAGATCTGGTTTCCCCATCAAAACAAAATACCTTAACAGGTAGTGGA
The DNA here is from genome assembly GCF_963383645.1 of Muscardinus avellanarius. Classification (NCBI taxonomy): domain Eukaryota; kingdom Metazoa; phylum Chordata; class Mammalia; order Rodentia; family Gliridae; genus Muscardinus; species Muscardinus avellanarius. The sequence continues at coordinate 1,289,032 of NC_137809.1, forward strand.
GCAATGTACAGGCTGCACCATAATGAGGCCAGCGCAGAAGGGAGATCTACATACAAGTACTCGAGTATGGGGGAGGGCTCTGGGAAGAAACTGGGAGGTTGATTTTACTTAGGTAGGACCAGGCAAATTTGGGTACAAATATTTGCTAGTGCTAGTTGAAACCTTCTCAGGGTGGGTGGAAGCTTTTCCTATGAAAAGGGAAACAAGTCAGGTCGTAGCTCAAGCCTTATTAGAAGAAATAATTCCCCAAAATGGAATTCCAGAGACGATAGGTACAGATAACAGTCCGGCTTTCATTAGTAAAGTTCTCTAAGGACTAGCCCAATCAACGGGGGTCAATTGAAAATTACCTTGTGAATATAAACCCCAAAGCTCTGGGCACATAGAGAGAATGAATCAGACCTTAAAGGAGACTTTAACTAAATTAGTAACAAAGAATGGCAGTGACCGGGTGATGCTCCTTCCTTTAGCCATCTTCTGGGTTCAAAATTCATCATATATTCATGGCCTAACTCCTTTTGAAATTATGTATGGAGTGCCTCTCCCCATCATTCAGCATGCTTTGGCACACCCAGGGGAGAATCTGCCTCCAAATTATCTGACTATGCTGCCGGCCCTGCCTATGGTCCAGCACACAGTTTGGCCCCTAATCCAGGCCTGTCATGAAAAAGATAACAGTCTGAGCCCAGAACATGAAATAGTTCCTGGGAATATGGTATGGGTCAAGCAGCACCAATCAAGAACTCTAGAACCAAGGTGTAAAGGACCTTATGTTGTATTGTTTGTCACTCCTACTGCTTTAAAGGTTGATGGTATTGGACCTTGGGTGCACTATTCCCACGTGCAAAAAGCTCAGACAACCGAACGGAAGAAAATAAAGGAGTGGACCATCAGACAACATCCCACCAACCCATTAAAGTTACACCTTACCAGGAAGTCCTGTGATGACAGCCCTCCTTTGTCTTCTCCTACTCGGAGGAATCTTAAGACCAACTGATGCTACCTTCAGCAACATCAATCCGCATTAGCTGGTAAAACAAACTTCAATTTTTAGAAGTGGAACAATTTTTGAGGAGTGGAACTCTACATCCTAAGTGGTTCCTCCTGGTACTTGGTTCCCGGACTTATATTTTAACCTAGAAACAATAATGGAGGCTTTTGATGACCTAACTAATGTTAATGCCACCCACAGACTAGTATCTCATAATAATATGAGAAAAAATGGGTTTTGGGTTCACCCAGAACATCACACGGGAAATTTAAGAAAAAAGTGTGGGGAAATACAAAGTCTATCTTGTGCATATTGGGATTGTGTAATTGCTTCTGATGGAGAATCCAAATGAGAACTAACAAAGTCAGGCCCAATATCAATGAAATTTATCTGCCTCTATCTTATAAGTAGTGCCTGGAAGGATGCTAATGTAGCTAAAATCTCCTTCCCTGAAAAGGCCAGATCAGAAACTCGATGGGAACAGGTGCTAACCTGGGGTATAACCCTAAATCAGATACCCAGACATGGTGTTCTTTTCCAAATACTCTTAAAAATAGAACCAACATTGGAATCTATATAGCTTGGCCCATTCTGGCTTCTAAGTCAGTATCAAGACCCAATTCTACCATAGAAATCACCCCAATTCCCATTGAAGGTACTACATCAATAGCCCCCAAGTCTGTGTGGACAGACCCATTGTGGTCTATGATCAAGGCTATATATAATACTTCAAATCATACTGCCCTAAACTATACTGAGTCCTGTTGGTTATGTTATGAGCCCACCTTGCCTTTCTATGAGGCCATAGGTATAAAACGCGACTTTACCATAGCAATGAGACACCTATAAATTGGAAAATTCAGCCTGTCAGATTAAATACTTTAACCAAAGTTGGTGGCAAAGGAACTTGCATAGGAAAGGTTCCAAATGATAAAAGGCCACCACCCTTCCATCCCCTAAATGGGCCAGTGATGTCTGGGTTACTATCGGGGCCCACTCGGCTGGACCGAGATGGCGTCTAGGCTTGTTGCCGGTGTTGACTCAAGATGGCACCTTGGATTGCTGCCAAGTCATAAGACTCACAAGATTAATGTCTCCTTGAGCATGCGCAGTGTGTCATATTACGTGCCTGAAAGATGATCAGTGATGCAGTGCCTCGTGCTACCACCAGCCTGCCTATTTGAGAGAGTTAGAAAGGTGCATGCCCAGGGAGGGGTTATGATGCTGATATATATATATATATATATATATATATATATATATATATATATATATATATATATATATATATATATATATTTGCTTGCTGTATGCATTGAGATAGATTGAAGAAGCACCATTAAAGAAGAAGTATCATCAGCAGACTTGGTGTTTGTGTCTTCTTTCCTGGGTCTCTGCAGGTCAGAGCCTTAGGAACGGGACAAGTGGTGGCCTGTACGGGGAGCGGGAACGCTGTGGAAAAGTTTGCAGGTAAGCAACAAAAATTAAGGTTTTCAGATAGTGAGAAAGGTTCACAGATAAGCGACTAAAGGTTTGTAGATAACGACAAAACGTTCACAGATAAGTGACAAAAGGTTCGCAGATAGGCGACAAAAGGTTTGCAGATAGGTGAAGAAAGGATTCGCAGATAAGCGAGGAAGCAAAACTTGTCATGGGGTCCAAGGTTGCTACTATGAAAGTCAGAGATTCTGTAAAATTCTGTCTGAGGGAGAAGTGAAAGTGAAAGCAGCCATTATCGAAAATTTTCTTAACACAGTTAAAACTGTAGCTCCGTGGATTTTAGAGGAAAGATGTTAACACTCCTCAGTGGAAACATCTTGGTCGGGATCTTCTTAAAGCTGATGCCAAAGGGGCTCTTCCACTGGAGACATTGGCTATTTGGAGCTTAATTAAATCATGACTGACAGATAAAAGAAGGATGTATCATCAAGTACTGGCTGAAGGCTCTAATGCTTTAGAGGAAGCAAAAGAAGAGATTTCAGGGCAAGGTCAACAGATAGACTCTCAGAAAAATGAGGAGTCCTCTGAAAGCAACTTCTCTGAGAAGGAACAAGAGATATGGCCTGTTCCACCAGAAAGAGATGAGGAAGAAGTTTTGTTAGAATCCTGGCACAGATTCCAAGTGTCTTATAACAGAAAAAAGGAACCTCCTGGACCTTCCACTCCTCCCCCTCCCTCCTCTAGTCCGCCGCCATATCTTACTGAGAAGGGGAAGTTTAATAGGCAGAAGAAACTCAAGGTTAGCCCGTGGGTGGTAAATTTTACCCACTCCAGGAGCATTTTCTGTGTTCCTTGACTAAAATCAACAAAGGTATCATAAGCCGTTAGATTGGAAGATTTTACAAAGATTAAAAGAAGCTATGTCCACATATGGAGTGCAAGCCTCATTTACCTTGTCACTGTCAGAATCCTTTGAAAGATACTCCATGACTCCAAATAATTGGATGAATTTGTGCAGGGCTGTACTGTCTGGTGGAGCCTATCTTAACTGGAAGTCAGCCTATATAGAATATTGCTCTGATCAAGCCCATGTAAATGCTCAGGCAGGGAAAGCAGCTTGGAATTTATTAATCAAGCAGCATTAAGGGCATGAAAGATGTTATCAGGGACAGGTAATTTAGGAGCCAGTTTGTTAAAGGTTACTCAAGGACCCAAATGAGACTTTTGCTGATTTTTTAATCCCAACTTGTGGAAACTGCTTCTCGGGTTTTTTTCTGATGTGGATGCTGCCATGCCATTGATTAAACAGCTAGGCTATGAGCAAGCCAATAAGCCCTGTCGGGATGCAATATGTCCCTATAAAAATAAAGGCCTAGGCTGGGTGTGGTGGCGCATGCTTGTAATCCCGCACTTGGGAGGCAGAGACAGGAGGATCACGCAGGTTCAAGCCAGCCACGCAAGCTGGCTTAGGAGACCCTGTTTCCAAATAAAAATGTGAAAATAGGTCTGTGAGTGTAGCCCACAAGTAGAAGGGCTTCCAGGAACCCCAGTACCACCAAAAAAAAAAAAAAAGAATAAAAACTTGGGCAGTGGGTGTAGCTCGGAGGCCAAATGCCCCTGAGTTACATTTCCAGACCCGCAAAAAAATAAATTAAAAATAAATAAATAAATAAATAAATAAATAAATAAATAAATAAATAAAAATAAAAAAAATAAATAAAGGCCTAGAAATCTGGCTCAAGGTATGTAGAGATATTACTGACTCAGCTATTCAGGGACAATCTTATGGGCAAAAAGCAAATATAAAATCAGGGGTCTGTTTTCATTGTGGTCAACAAGGTCATTTTCAGAAAAATTGCCCACAAAATGCCCCTAATATCTCTTTCCAGCCACTGGCGAGGACTCCAAAATTATGTCCACGCTGTAGAAAGAGCAATCACTGGTCTGGGGAATGCCTTTCCTGCTGGGATGTAGATGGCAATTCCCTTCCCCCTATACAACCATGTGTTAGGCCAAAAAATGGGCAGAGGGGCCCTATGCCTCAGGGCCCTCAAATGTATGGAGCAGTGCAACAGGTCAGTTCACCTCAAGGACCACAAATCAAACAAATTCTCAGGTTTCAACAGCCTCTGCCACCGTTCGAAGAGCCACCCTGGGAAGTGCAGGATCGGACGTCTGTGCCACCACCAGACTCATATTAATGCCTGAAATGGGAGTCCAAAAATTAGATTTGGATTTTCATGGACCCCTTCCTTCTGATACTGTAGGACTGCTGCTAGGTCGAAGTACCACCACCTTATCAGGTCTAGTGGTGCATCCAGGAGTTATTGACCAGGACTATACAGGCAATGTGAAAATATTAGTTTCTTCCCCTCATGGGATTTCTGTTATAAATGATGGGGACCACATTGCTCAGATAGTTCTGTTGCCTAGCAAGATAATTCTTTTTCCTAGTCAAGGACAGGCAAAAAGATAAGGGCTTTGGTTCTACAGGTCCTCCTGGAGCATGGCTCACTATGGATATGGGGTCACATCCCATGTGTCAACTTATTATACTGGAGTCTCCTTTTGGGGTCTCTTGGACTCAGGTGCAGATCGTAGTATCATTAAATTATCTGACTGGCCAAAAGACTGGGGAATACAACAGACATATCAATTACTTAAGGGATTAGGGTATGCTAAAAGTCCAAGCTGTAGTGCCATTCACCTTAATTGGAAATATCAGGAAGGTCATTCAGGGACATTCCAACCTTTTGTTTTGGAACTTCAGGTATCCTTGTGGGGGCGAGATATGCTGCAACAAATGGGAGCAAAATTGACCACTGAATCTGTATATAGTCCTCAAAGTCAACAACTTATGCATAATCCAGGCTATTCAGGGATAGGTGGACTTGGCCGATATGAACAAGGCCAAAAAACCCCTATTCCCATGACGGGAAGAAACCATCCCAAAGATAAAAGAGGACTGGGTTTTTCCATGGGGCCACTGAACAATTAAAGATTAAATGGAAAACAGATATGCCAGTGTGGGTTTCTCAGTGGCCCCTTCATAAAGAAAAAGTTATAGCAGCCCACGAACTGGTACAGGAGCAGTTATTGGCGGACATTTACAGTCCTCCACATCTCCATGGAATACCCCTATTTTTGTCATTAAAAAGAAATCAGGTAAATGAAGATTGTTACATGATCTCTGCCAAGACATCCTGCTGCCTCGGCATCTATGTGTTGAAGACGCCACTCCACATAGTTATCGGCAGAAAGCCCCGAGAAAGAGGTATCGTCTCTGGCAAAAAAATATCCCCCACTTTAGATATCCTTCATAACTATTATTCTCTTGGTATTCTTTTAACTCTCTACACGAATTGCTCTGATGATGTGAGATCAGAAATTGAGTCCGTGGAAATAAAATCTCTAATAATTTGTCTAAAACGTCCTTGGCTTTGCTCAAAAATAATAATAAAAACTGGCCAGAACTCAGATGCTGTGATAAGCATTCCAGCTGCAGCAATTACAAAGGGTCTCTGACCCTCACTATCACTAACTTAGGTTAAGCTATTAACTCAGGTAAGGTAGTTCAGTTTAAGGAAACTTTGTTTACCCTTAAGATCCTGCCTAGAGACAGAAGAGATAAAAATTTTGTGTGTGACCTTAAAGCAATTTAGTTGATAAACAACTTAGTTGCCCAAATACAATAGACTCAAGGAAAAAGATTGGTGACTTTTACGCCCAGTGTAAATATTCCTGAAGACAGAGAGGCTGACCGCAGGGTTAGAAATAAATATGACTAAATAAAGGACAGACGTTCTAAATATATATGTATGAAGGAAAGGAAATACCGTAAGAGTAAGAAAAGCATTTTTGCATGAAGAAGAGCTTATCATAAGAAAGTCCCAACCGGGAGAGAAAGGAATTAGAAAGTTAGAAGCAGGTTGCAGAGGGTTTGTGACAGAGAAATGGGTTATTAAAGATGGTTAGACTTTTAATAGGCTTATTGTCTAAAGAAGAGTGTTCAGCAGTTAAGGTAATATATCTGACAATTATAACCAAGAACTTTGTGGTGTTGTTTGTGGTATTTTGTCTGCAAAACTGTGTTGTGAGTTTGCTTAAGCTTTCAGATTAAGAAGATAAAATGCCAACACCTGGAGAAACTTTATCACATCCACCTGAATCACCACGTCTCCCCACACTTGCTATATGAACTGAGCCCAAAAGATGGAAAGTTCCAGGAACGTTAAAGAAGATTCCCCGAAAAACGAAAAACCGCCAAGCCTTGGCCATGCTTGTTTATTTTGGGAAGTGGCCCCCTAGGACTGCTTATCTGCAAAGACCTTGGAAAAGAATCAGGAGTCAGAAGTCAATCTCTCTCGAAGATCAACAGCCAGCTGAAGGACTAGTTTTATTACCTTTGTTTACATGTCATTCATTATTACTTCACAATGATTACACCCACCTCCCTCTCCTCTTACTATTAACTTTACTGGTGAAAAGTATAAATTTCTTGGAGTTTTTGTAATAAAGTGTCATTGGTTCAAGAAGCCTTTGTCCACCTCAAATTCCTTCCCAAACGTCGTACCCAAAAACTTAGGGAATTCATAGAGGGGAAGGAATTGCTGCAGAGAGGTTTCTGCAGGACATCACCTGCCTTTTGCCCCATCTTTCTGAGGATTTGACCGGGAGCTGACAATAAGGACCCAACTGAGATTAGTCGGCAACAGATCTCCAAGTAGTAAATAATGGCATGGAGATCATGGGACCAGTGCAATTGGGACTACCTGTCCTATCAGCCCTCCCTGCCAATTGGCCCACAATTGTGTTGGACATCAAAGACTGTTTCTTTTCTATTCCACTGCATCCTGCTGATACCCCTCGATTTGCTTTTACAGTGCCATCCATTAATCATCAACAGATAGATCAAAGTTATGAACGGACAGTGCTACCACAGTGTATGGCCAATAGCCCTATGTTGTGCCAAATATATGTAGATAAGACCTTACACTCTATTTGGAAAGAATTTTCTGTGGGGAGCCATTAAGGTTTTCCCCTTATCTTTACTAAAAACACTTCTGACTAACCTCGCCCAGAGTCAACAAGGTTTGGGGCCTTGAAAGCTTCAAGGTTACTAATGCTAATGATGATATTGTTCTGTCTGAGCTAAGACTAGGTTTGTGTTGCATCAGGGTAATGTTTGACATGCCCGGACATTGGAATTTTCCTTCCACTGCATCCTGCTGATACCCCTCAATTTGCTTTTACAGTGCCATCCATTAATCATCAACAGATAGATCAAAGATATGAATGGACAATGCTACCACAGGGTATGGCCAATAGCCCTACATTGTGCCAAATATATGTAGATAAGGCCTTACACTCTATTTGGAAATAATTTTCTGTGGGGAGCCATTAATATTTTCCCCTTATCTTTACTAAAAACACTTCTGACTGTCCTTGCCCAGAGTCAACAAGGTTTGGGGCCTTGAAAGCTTCAAGGTTACTAATGCTAATGATATTGTTCTGTCTGAGCTAAGACTAGGTTTGTGTTGCATCAGGGTAATGTTTGACATGCCCGGACATTGGAATTTTCCCTCCAGGGTAACCTAAAGCAAAAAACTATAAATACCAGTAGAGAAGAAGCCCCAGTGTTGGCCAGTAGGGATATCGACCCAGGAGTTGACTGGCGATCCTTCCATGCTGAGGAATAAATCATATTTGGAATTTAATTCTTAAGAGTTATATCATTTCATCCTCACTCCTCTCTTCAGAACCCGTACTTTTGGCAGTTGGCTCCGGCAATTTCCCTCTTCCATGATTTGTCATTATATGGATGATATTTTATTACGTGCTAAAACCCCAAAATTTTTGGATGAAATGCTTATAAAAACTATACAATGTCTTAAACAATGGAACTTAATTATAGCTCCAGAAAAAATACAACAGGGAAATGTTAAACAATACCTTGGCACCAAATTAAAAGATACTATTATTCGTCCTCTTAAGGTTAGCTTGCGGGTAGACAATTTACAAACTTTAAATGATTTCCAAAAACTTTTAGGGGATATAAATTGGATTCAGCCATATTGCAGGCTTAGTAATGCCGACTTAAAACCTTTGTTTGATTTGCTAAAAGGAGATTCAGATTTACTTTTTTCATGATCATTAACACCTGAGGCACGAATTTGTATTCAACTTATAGAAAAAATATTATCTGAAGCACAAGTGGATCATATAGATTATCAGAAAAAACTGCTATTATGTATTCTTACCACAGATCTGACACCAACTGGGGTATTATGGCAAGATGGGCCCATTATGTGGATACACCTCTCTCATTCTCCCAATAAAGTGTTTGTCATGGTGTCCAGCCTGTGTTGCACAAATAATTATCAATGCACTAAAGACAGCTCTGACTGCATTTGGGGTGCAGCCTGATCTTATCATCACTCCATATACTAAAGAACAGCTTGCCACTCTAGCTGCCACCAATTTCGACTGGGCTATTGTCCATTTAATGGCCACAGGACAATTCAATAATCATTATCCACAACATCCATGGCTCAGGTTTGTTCTGGCTCATCCTATTATTTTTCCTAAAATCACTCGATCTGCACCTATTGCTGGAGCGCCAAATATTTTTACAGATGGATCCAAAGGAGGTATAGGGGTGATATTCAAAGAAGGCTCAGATCAACAAACTTTTCTTTTTCCCCATTCATCAGTGCAGGCAATAGAGATTTTAGTAGTAATTCAAGTATTTATGCACTATGACTTCACTCCATTCAATTTAATTTCAGATAGTCCATATGTTGTGCAGGCACTTAATAGCCTTGATTGTGTAGGACATATTAAGGGAAAATCTACTATTATTCTATTATTGGCTAAGCTGCAACAATATATTTGGACCCGAAAATGTCCATTCTATGCAACCCACATACGAGCTCATTCAGGGCTACCTGGACCACTTGCTGAAGGCAATGCTATTGCAGATTTTCATACCCGAACTGTGCTTGTTTTTTCAAATGAAGACAGAGTGTTACAGGCTCAAGAATTTCACAATAAATTTCATGTAAATTCCCAAACATTGAGACTAAAATTTAAAATCACTAAAGAACAAGCTCGAGGCATTGCATTACAATGCAAAAATTGTTTGACATTGTTGCCGCAGCCCAATAAAGGGATAAATCCTTGAGTTTTGCGACCTCTTCACCTATGGCATATGGATGTCATGTATGTTCTTGAATTTGGCTCTCTTAAGTATGTACATGTTTCCGTGGATACATGTTCCGAAATTATCTTTGCCTCTGCTCATGCTGGGGAAAAGGCCCAACATGTAATTTCACATTGTCTGCAGGCTTTTGTGGCCTGGGGCATCCCTCACCAAATTAAAACTGATAATGGGCCTGCTTATGTTTCTCAAAAATTTTCTCATTTTTGTACTCAACTGGTTGTGCAATTAAATCATGGATTACCATATAATCCACAGGGCCAGGGCATAGTAGAATGAGCCCAAGCCACTATTAAATCTGCTTTAATAAAACAAAAAATAGGGGCCTAATGGAGCACACCAAAAGATAAACTAAATATTATTTATTCTAAATTTTTTAACGCTGGATGTCGATGGACGAACGGCAGCAGAAAGACATTACGGGACTCATGAGCGCTATGCAGGGCAAGCAATGTGGAAAGATATCCTTATGGGAGCATGGGATAGTCTGGATCCAGTGCTAACCTGGGCTCAAGGGTTCAGTGTGTGTTTTCCCACAGGACAAACACTCGCCAATTTGGGTTCCTGAAAGATTGGTGCGCCATGTACAGGAGCCAGGGGAAGATGCCAAGCAGCAAGTGGATATGGCTGACTCTATTGGTAATGTTTCACATTGGAATGGGTGAAAAGGATCTTTGGGGAATTATATCTGTCTTACCTCTCCCTTTACCTTTGTCCACCACTGCCACCATTTTTTCTTGGTTCTTTACAACCAATAGTTCCTTAAATTTGCCTTGGATCCCCTTTGATGAAGAAATAAGGCCTTATGCAATTTTAATATAACTTTACAGTTTATGTTTTATGCTAATAAAATTTTGAATGATACCTATGAAAATCCCAATCCATGTGTGCAGCTATATAATCACACTATGGGAAAATTTCAGCCATTTAATGATTCCAGTCCCATAGGAAATGTTACTGTTTTAGAAGAATATGCTCCTTTAGCATTTTCTAGATATGGACATCCAGAAAATAAGACAGCCCCTTCGCAGCCGTGGTGGGCTCCAAAATGTTATAGCCCACACAGCTGGCCATTTAAATGGACTGATTGCCAAGACTCCAAGGTAATCTGGGCCACTTCAGGCATATCTACTATGTGCAATCATACTTGGGCAGGATATAATTATACATACCAAAATTCTACACAGTATAAGCCGTCCAACCCTTTAATATTTGGCTTCTCTGTGAGATAGCAGGAGGCTGTACTGATATAAGAGCTATGTCTATGATATTAGGGGGAACTGTAAAAAATTGCAGCTATTCTCAAAATTTTTCCAATACTTTTTTTTTTTTTTTTTTTTTTTTTTTTTTTTTGGTGGTACTGGGGTTCCTGGAAGCCCTTCTACCTCCGGGCTACACTCCCAGACCTATTTTTACATTTTTATTTGGAAACAGGGTCTCCTAAGCCAGTGCGCGTGGCTGGCTTCGAACATGCGCGATCCTCCTGTCTCTGCCTCCCAAGCGCGGGGATTAGAAGTGTGCGCCACCACGCCCGGCCTTTCCGATACTTTTGAGGATAGCGTCAAGGTAAATTGTTCTATGGAACCACAATTCCCGTTTGGGCCCACTCCTGTTTGTGTGACTACTTCATTTTTTTGGCTTGTTTTTAATAGTTCCTTGGTTAATGATATTCTAGGTTGTTTTACTGATACCTGTTTTCTAACTTTCTGCTGGAATGCTTCTATGCACCCTTGGGCAGTGATGATGCGACTGGCTATAGCAGTTCCTTGGCCAGTAAGAGTGAATGTAAATTCCTTTCCAGTCTTGCTGAAACAAGAAAGGAGAGATTTTGGAATTTTTGCCCTTATTGCTGTGATTGTGCCCTCTATGGCCGTGGCAGTTACAGCTACTGCCGCTTTGGCAACGTCCATAAATACTGCAGCCACTATGAATGCCCTATCCTCACATGCAGCTACTGCCATGGCTCAGCAAGCTCAAATAAATGGACAACTTAAAGCTGGCATATTAATGGTAAATCAAAGAGTAGACCTGTTACAAGAAGAGGTTGACATTCTAGGGCAAATAGCCATGGTACCAGGTATTCATAAATTATCTGGATTATGTATAACATATGTGCAGTATCAAAATTTCTCCTGTGCAGGAAATTTTTCTCATCAATTAAGCAAGATACTTCTAGGGACTTGGAGCCATGAATTTGAGCACACCATGATTGAGCTTCGAATGTCCATCATTACAATTAATTCTACCTGCATAGAAATCACCACAGTACAACAATGGATGAACTTAATACATGGAACATTGGGTTTCTTAAAAGATTGGGGTGGCATGGCATTCTGGGCATTATTGCTGGTGGTAGCATGCTGTTTCCTGGTTGGATATATCAGGCAGACTCGGCAACAAGCACTGCAACAACAGCACATATTAGTGCAAGCTATGGCAGCCCTTGAAGCTGGCTCATCTCCCCATGTATGGCTCAATATACTGGATTGGTAGTCAGTGATGGGTATGATCATCCCCAGGATAATATCAACCTAAGACAGGGAAACAATCATGCTATTGTTCTCCCAAAGACGGATAAGAATGATCCTTGAGGGCAAACAACCTAAGACAGGCATGATCCCGAGCCTTATTTTTAATAAAACAAAAAGGGGGAGATGTTGGGGCCCACTCAGCTGATCCGAGATGGCGTCTAGGCTTGTTGTCAGCATTGACTCAAGATGGCACCTTGGATTGCTGCCAAGTCATAAGACTCACAAGATTGATGCCTCCTTGAGCATGCACAGTGTGTCATATTATGTTCCTGAAGGATGATCATTGACGCAGCACCTCGTGCTACCACCAGCCTGCCTATGAGAGGGTTAGAAAGGTGCATGCCCAGGAAGGGGTTATGATGCTGATATATATTTGCTTGCTGTACGCATTGAGATATTGAAGAAGCACCATTAAAGAAGAAGTATCAGCAGACTTGGCATTTGTGTCTTCTTTCCTGGGGCTCTGCACATCAGAGCCTTAGGGATGGGACAGGTTACCCCAGCAACAGACATGTGGTGGGCTTGCTCACCCACAGGAGTAACCTCACATATTTCCACCATAGTCTTTGATGCCTCCCAAGAATTTTGTGTTATGGTAATTTTGGTGCTCCATGTACTTTACCATCCTGGGGACAGTCTTTTTAGGTACTGGAATAATAAAGTTCAAGTGAGTAATTTGGGAGGACATATCCAACTTAAAAGAGAACCTGTAAGTGCTATCACCATTGCTGTGATATTTAGTATTGGACTTGCTGGGGAAGGAACAGGTATTGCCACTGTAGCCACACAGAAACATGGCATTACAACTAAGGGCAGCTGTAGATAAAGATTTGGAACGTAGAGAACAGTCTATTACTTCTTTAGAAAAATCCCTAACTTCCTTATCTGAAGTGGTCCTCCAGAATTGGCAAGGGTTAGATTTATTATTTCTCAAAAGTGGAGGGCTCTGTGCAGCATCAGGAGAATGCTGTTTTCATGAGGACCACACTGGGGTAGGGTAGTGTGAGATTCTATATTGAGAAAAGGATTGAACAAATGTAAGAAAGAATGAGAATCCTAACAAGGTTGGTTCAAATCCTGGTTTAATTTTTCAGCATGGCTGGTAACCCTTCTCTCAGCCCTTGCTGGGCCCCTAATTATCTTACTTCTCCTACTTTTTTTTAATTGGTGCACTGTATTCATACATCATAAATCCTTTCATCATATTGTAGATCAAGATTTGGAACTCTCCTTTTTGAATTTCTTGTAGGTCAGTATTCGTGACTTCTGTCATTTTTCCACTAGTCCTGGTTCTCATATTTTCAAAGTTCTCAGGCCTGGTCTTATGTTGTCTTCCCATTGATTGTGGGTATTATGAATAGTCCAGTCTTAGTAGTAGAGATTTAGAAGAGTAAACAAGTATACAGTATTTTTCAAGTGGTGAGGATTGGGCAGTGGTTGAGAAGCTAGGATGATGGGTGCAGGAGTCTGGTAAGGTAGATAATATAATTATGTTTGGAGGAATTTAAGTATAATGGAGTTGAATCAGGTTCAGAATGTGAGAAGGTTAGATAGTAGGACTCATATTTATTAGAATATATGAGTATAGAGATGTGAGAAACTTTGGGTATTAAATAAAGAGGGGACAAGGGGAAAGATTTGAAGGAAGCTAGTTGATAGTTTGAACTGTAGACTTTTGTAGAGGGAGTGGGGAGAAGGAGCACACACAGATGGAGAACGTAACAAAATAAGGTAGAAAGATTATTATACATCAAATATAAATAGCACCATTGACAAAAATTATAGACCACCAGAAGAAAACAAGAAGGGTTAAGAGAATAAACAGGATAAACGCACAGCAAAATAAAACAACATAACAACCATATAATATGAAGTGAAAGATCCAAGAAAAAAGAAACCCGAATAAAAGTAAAAAAAAAAAAGAAAAAGAAACAGAAAAACTGAAAAACCAAAAAAAGATCCAGAAACCAAAATGAAAGGAAAAAAAAAAGAATAAAACAAAAATTGACAAAAAAATAAAAAAAATAAAAAAGAAAGAAAACAGTCCTACTATTTTACTAACATTTGGTGTATATGGCAATGTCTTGTATTTTCTTGGAGCAACCCTTTGTGGCCCTGTGCAAGTATCACACCCTTGCTGTGTCAATGGGGTTGAAGGTGTTCCCCTGTGCAGACACTGGCACCCTCAGTTGTTGCAGTGTCTAGTGACACTCACTGCGTGCCCACTGGCTCCCATGGCTCATCTGAGCTCATGCTGTTACCTGGCAGCCAAGTCAGGGGCTCTGAAGAGCTGGAAGTTCTTCCATATCTGATTCTCTGAAGGTATGGTTGGTCTGTTTTGGGGACTCTGCAGGTCTCCGTGGGTGCCTCTTCTGGTGCACCAATGGTGCCGCTCTCAAAGCTTTGGATGTTAGAGCTCTATGATCACCTTCAGACTCTTAGATATTTCACAGGGCTGCCGAGTTGCCTTTCCCCAAACTCCTTTATGGGCTAGTGGTTCAATTTTGCAATTTTTTGTGTGTTGAGGTGACTCTTATAGGTAAAAATTACTGGATTTCTTCCGTGGTAGTCCCAGTGTCTCTAGGGCTCTTTTACTGTTCCATGGAACTGAGGTCACCTTGTTTAAAAGAGCTCAGGAGGTCTTTCTTTAGCATCACTATTTCCAAGTTAAATTTGTTGCTACACATCAAATATTTTAAGGAATTTAGAGACATATGGGATGCCTTAGAAAGATACAGTCACCCACAGTCAGTCCAATGGAGCATCTGTGTGGTGTTAACTGCACATCTATGAATCCACCTTAACTGTTTTAAATCTTATAACGTCCCTAAATCCCTTCATTTTGTTTTCTGAAGCTATATGTTCATAACAAGAAAGGTGTGGAGTGCCCATTAAAATATTAAAACCATCTTTCTAGTGTAATTTATTGTTATCCATCCTGTTGCCATGTATGTGACATGATTGTGGATTTCTCCTTAGTCAGGAAATGAGGAACATTTTTATTTCACCAGCCCATCCTTGTACAAAGCTCTACCAAGAATACATATGTATTGATTATTATATAGGAATACAGATGAGTATAGTTTGTCTTTTATGATAGGTAAGCATATATTTTATTTTACATGATATCCATTTTTTTTTTTTTTTGGTACTGGGATGGAGCCCAGGGGCATACAACCTCGAGCTACCCTCCATCTTTAGTTTTTATTTATTTGAAATAGAATCTCATTAAGTTGAGAATGGCTTCACTAAGTAGCTGAGGCTGGCCATGAATCTGTGATCCTCCTGTCTCAGCCTCCCAAGTACTGGGATTACAAGCATGTGTCACCATGCCTGGTTCCAAAATTATTTTTAAGGTCTTAAATTTTCCCCATGATTGTATAGGATATTACTAGTTTTGCCCTGTGGTCTTAGAGACATTTGAACATGGAAAAGTGAAGACTTGTTACTGCTCTTATTTATCCTAACTGGATTAATGATTTATCCTTAATGGCAATTATTATTCTGTTGTGGTTATTTAGTTACATTTAGAATAAACTTTCTCCCCACTCTGTTTTTGCAGTTTGAACCTCAAAGACCATGCTCATCAGGCCAAATTCAAGTTTCGATCAGACAATGGAAGGCACAACCCTAGGGCATCTACCTTCTAGAGGAGCAAGATCCTTGTCTAAGTAGAAGCAGGGTCATTGTACATGGTACTGAAGGGTAGGTCCTTGGTTGCTGTTCACAGTCAATCCTTCTGTAGATGGACACCTCAGCTGCTGGTGGTACAGTAGTGGATGAGTTCGACTGCCTTTTCTACTTATGAAGGACTTTTTTAAATATTGCTTCTGCCTTTTAAGTTTGTTTTGTGTTGCTATTTCTTCTAAATTATCAACTTTATTCTATAAGTTTTTCATGTCAGAATTACTTTCCTTATGTAGGTCATTTATGTTTATATCTTCATCAATTTTGATAGGAATTGATTTTATTAATTATTTTTTCCATTTGAGGAGCAATTTATCAGGTTTATTAATCTTTTATTTAGGCATCAAACAGCCACCTTCTCTGTTAGTATTTTTAAAATGATTTCCCTTTTTATTTTATTTCTGCTTAACAATTTTAAGTATTATATTCATTTTAGTTCTTAATTTTCTTTTTTATGATTCTTTAAAGCATAGTTAACTTAAGTAAGTAATTAAGTGTATTATTCAGGTAACTAAAATGTATCTTGGAGAATAAGTTTGTAATTGCCATATCCAATTATGGAAACAAATTACATTTCATTCATTTTAAAATAATTATCTGCATTAGTGACTTTTTATTAAATTTATATGAAATGTTTTTCATCTTTAAATATTTGATGAAGTAGATATAGTTACATTGTATCACATTTTAGACACTTGAAGAATACAATTTGTATAATTTTAGGTCATGCAGGGAAGCTTCAAGGTGCCCACTCAAATTTCCACTGAGGCACAAAAGTTTATCCAGCAATTGATGACTGTAGAGTTAGCCCAGAAAGCAACAGCTGAAAAAATTCTGGGGCAGCCAAGGCAGATTGAGGGCACGTATTGACGAACTCCTCATAAGCTGGTCCCCAAACAATCTAACTTCATGATGTTGAAGGTCATGCATTGCCTGGGGTATGGTCTACACCAGACCTGACTCTGTATCTGACTAATCATACAATGGCAATCTACTAGATAGTGCAATTCAGGGTGTTCAGAATGCACTCCTGCTTTGGCTGCAGCTTTAGGGTGTTGACTCCTTGAAATCATAGAGACTCCTGAAAACATCTTTTTGGTCATGGTATTTGTGAGGGGGTGGGCACTGTCATTGGCACGCAGGAGGAGGAGATGCAACAGCAAATCATACAGATAGCATGTGGTATCCTGCACAGTGGTGCCACCAGGGTGAGGCAGCATGGACACGGTGGTGCTGGTGAAGGTAAGACAGAAGGTCAGGTTTAAGTATGGGCTCACAAAAATGAATAAATGGAGTACACCAGTGTTGGTGACACAGGGACCAGCATGGGACTTGCCTGAGCTAGTGGGGCACTGAGGTTGCTTGAGACATGTTGGGTTCCCCTTCCTCTCCTGTTCACCATTGGGTGAGACATGTTGAACTTTGAGCCAGCCAATAGGATGGCTTCTCCTTAGATCGTGTATCAGATCATGCCACATCCATCCTCCTTTATGGGTACTGTCCTTGTGTTGTGCCCTTGTCCAAGAAAAAAAGAAATTGTTCACCTTTATGTAAAATTTGAACAAGTGGAAATAGAATCTTCTTGGTAAACGATCTCAACAGTTTCTGGGTGTGGTGGTGCACATAGAGTATTCTGGAAGCTGAGACAAGAAGGATTGCATGTTTGAAGCCAGCCTCAGCTACTTAGTGAGGTTCTCATTATCATAGTGAGACCCTGTTTCAAAATAAAGAATAAAAAATATAGTTGGGAGAGTAAGCTCAAAGGTAGAATACCTCTGAGTCCAATCCCTAGTCCTAAAGAAAAAAAAATCAACTTCAGCAGGCCCATTCTCATGGCTTCCTTGTGAGGATGCAGAGGTGAGAAGATGTTAGAAGTTTGGTACCTTAGACCCTGATGGCCAATGTTTAAACAGCTCCACCACTCAGTAGCTGAGGGGCAATCTCAATTCAATGAACTATTTTGTCTCCATTCACATCAGGAGGAAAAGGAAGGTAATTAGTTCTTTTTTTTTTCCTTTTTGGCACTGGGGATTGAATCCAGGAGCATTCTGCCTCCAAGCTACATCCCTGTCTGTTGGGAGCCTCCTTAGCCATCAGCTTTGAGGTCACCTTTGTCCTTTCCACCTGTGCCTTCCCTTCCCCACATCCAAATGGTGAATTCCTCTATGGACAGTTAGATTCACCTTGAGAAGTTCACCCATTTTGAGTGTTTCCCCTTTGTCCTCCCTCCAGCTGCAGTGAACACACTCTGCTCTCTCACCAGAAGGTAATGGTCTGTTCCTCTCCCTTCTCTGCCTGGCATGGACACACATGACAAAACCCTGAACCAGTGTGTGGACCACCTTGGACCTCGGCCCAGTGAGGTTGTGACTCCGCACAGTTCCTTGTAGAGAGAGTTCACGTGAAGAAACAGCTGGACCACGAAACTATTTATGACTTTCCTAGCTACCAGCCTAGTGTGCAGGGCTGACTGGAGCTGGTGAGTATTTATTGATCAACTGACTGACTGTTTCAGGGTATTCTAGCTGCAAGATGAGGAGTGCAGAGATTGCCTTTAAATTTAATTGAGATCTATTCCTGGTTAAAACATTACTTATCCTTGTATACACCAGTATTGCAGATTAGGCTGAAGTTTGCAGTGTAAGCCTCACCCACTCCAAGGTCTTCACTAAGGTGATGCTTTCCTCAGTGGGTCAGTCCTGGCAGGTGCTTTATCTATGTGTTTATGGCAGCACATGCTGGATGCAGTGCAAGAAAAGCTTTGAAATCTTGATTGCTTAAAAAAGAAAGTTTTTATTTCTCAGTTGCTATTCAGTAGAACTCAGACAGGCACTCGATAACGTGTCTTAGTATCAGGGTCAGAGGACTCAGGACTCTAACAGCTCCTGTCCAAACTCCCCACTCAGGAGAGGACATTTGAGTGGGACAAGTCGGAGGCCTCTGCAGGAGGTAACACATTCGGGTTTCTTCCATGCTATGAGACCTGGAACTCAGTCACATGGCCCATTAGTCGCAGTGCAGGAGACTGGGAAGTGTGTTTTCAGCCTTGTGAGCATCTGGAGACATGTGTCCAGACCCTCCTGCAATAGGACATGTAATACCATGAGAGCAAAGGCAGGAGCAGAATGCAAGTGGTTGGACTGGGACATGTGCAAGTGTTTACATGTCCTTGGTTGGCTGTATATTCTGATTTGCATATATGTTATTTGGTTGGATTGTATGCATGCATGTATGTATGTGTTTATATAACTATATCTAACAATATATAGATATCCTTTTCCAGCTATATATTTTGGTTTGTGTATATAGTCTCTGGTTGTATTGAGGAGCAGGAAGTACATGTGTATATACACCTTATTTTTGAAAAGCCTGTCTTTTCTCCAATGAGTGTGACAACTTTGTCAAAAAATCAAATTGCTATACATGAATGGATTTGTTTCTGTATCTTCTTTTCAACTGGTCTTTGTGTTTTTATGTCAATATCATAGTTTTTATTACTGTAGTTCTATAGTATGATTTGAAGTCAAGAATTTTGAGATTTTTGAAGTCAGAAGTCATGAGGTCTCCTGCATGATTCTTGTTGCTGATAATTGCTTTGGCTATCCTTGTTTGTCCATATAAAATTTATGAGTAATTTTACTGGGTCTATGAAGAATGTCATTGATATTTTAAAGGAGATTTAATTGACTTTGTAGATAATTTTGGTAGAATTTTATTTTGTTAAGGCTTTTTCTGCCAACCCAAGATCATGGGAGGCCTCCTCATCTTATAAAATCTTCTAAATTTATTTCTCTAGTGATTGATAGCTTTCATTGTAGAGGTATTTCACCTTCGTGGTTAAATTAACTCCTAAGTATTTCATCTTTCTTGAAGTTATTATGAAATATTTTTGTATTTATTTTTCATTGGATTTGTGATTGGTATAAAGCAATGCTAATGAATTTGTAGGTTGATATTTTTCCTGCTATTTTGCTGAAACTACTTATTACCTCTAAGAGTCTTCTTTTTCTATTTGATAGAAAATTTAAGGAATATTGGAGTTCTTTTTTGAAAGTCTTATATAATTCAGCTGGGAATTCTTCTGGGCCTGGACCTTTTTATAGGAAGCACTTCATTGTTATTTTGATTTATTTGAATCCTATTGGTTTGTTTGGGTTTCTCTGTACTTTTGGTCCAGTTTACATAAGTTGCAGGTGTCTAAGAATTTGCCAACTTTCTCTTGGTTTTCTACTGTGTTGGAGAATAAGCTTTCAAAGTAGTTTCAGGTAATGTTTTGAATTTCCACATTATCTATGGTGATATCTCCATTTTCATTTCTTATCCTTGAGATTTTGGCTAAGAGTTTGTCAGTCTTATTAATCCTTCCAAAAAACAACTTTTTAAATTTGTTGATTTTCTGCGTTGTATATTTTGCTTTCTATCTCATTAATTTCAACTCTGATTGTGATTACTTCCTTCTGCTGGTATTGTGGGTAGTCTGTTATTGTTTTTTCTGAGGCTTTGTGGTGTATCATGAGATTATTTATTTGTGGTCTTCTTGTCTTTCTTATTGGGTGATAAATGCTGTAAATTTTCTTTCAACACCACCATGTTAAGACACCTTCATGGTGTCTCATAAATTTCAGTGTACTGTATCTTTATTTTCATTTGTTTCTAGGAATTTTGTTAAAATTTCACCCCATATTTCTTCTTTAACCCAGTCTTCATTTAATAATATAGCATTCAATCTCGATGTGTTTCTGAAGTTTCTCTGGGTCTTCCCGTTGTTGATCTCTACTTTCAGTCCATCATGTTCTGAGAGGATGTGAGGGATTATACTGATTTTTTGTTTGTTTGTTTTGTTTTCTGGTGCTTGTTTTGTGACCTAAATTATGGTATATTTTAGTGATGCTTCCATGGACAGCTGAGAACAATGTTTATTTAGCTATCATTGGGTGGAATATTCTAAAAATGCCAGTTACCTCCAATGACTGATAACTTTCTTTAGATGTAAGGTACCCTTATTAATCTTTTATCTGGATGACTGATCTAATGGTTTAAGTGATGTATTGAAGTCTCCTAAGATTACTTATTGGGATCTGGCTGGGTATTCAAGTCAAGAAGAATTTGCTTTACATAGGTCAGTGCACTAATATTAGGGACATAGATACTTAGTATATTTATGTCCTAATTTTGGATAGTTCCTTTTAAACAGCAGGAAGCATCCATCTTTGCTTTCTCTGAGAAATTTTAGCTTGAAGTCAGACTCAAGCTTCACCAGCTTTGCTGGTTTTCTGTCTCCTTTTGCATTGAAAGTTTTCCCCATTCTTTCACCTTCAATTTATGAATCTTTCTCCCTGTACGGTGTGTTTCTTTAAACAATGTATAGTAGGATTATAATTTTTAATTCAGTTTTCTTGTTTTTTTTCCTTTAAATTTTTATTAGTGCATCATATTCATACAACAAATTGGGGTAAAAACTTGTGTGTACAAACATGTACTCATCACTGATTTAACCCCTATCCAATTCCCACCCCATTCCCTCCCCGTCCCTCCCCCCTTAAACACACAATGTACTTAAAAATATCTAATTCATTTTTCTAGATGATGTTTTTAACTGGTGTGTTGAGACCATTGGTGTTCAGTGATATGGAGAAATTTTTTTTTCTATAACTTTGAATAAGAATTTTTTTTTCATTTTTTTTCATATTTATTTTTAATTGGTGCACTGTATTCATACATCATAGTGGGATACATACTTTTGTAGACATACATGCACACATTGCCCAGTCAGCCCCCACCCGATCCCCACCCCGTTCTCTCCCTATCCCCCCCTCCTATGCTTGGCTTAGTAGTTGACATCTAGTATTATAGCAATTTATCCAAAATTAAAAATGATAATCTCTCATGACAGTTTCATTTGTCTGATACCAAGCTTTTGATAACTTAAAGATAACATTTCAATATTTCTTTTTGCTTTCTTTCTTACCAGAGAATCTATTTTTTTTTCTATTTTTTAGGTGAAACTATCATATATTTATATATTTATTTTTCAGAAAAAATAATCTATCCTAATATGGAATATGGACTCTAGGTACCCACATCGATCTTGAAAAAGAACAAAGCTAGAAGATATATATTTTCTGATTTCAAACCATATAAAGCTACAATAATTGATACAATGTAGTACTATTCTAAAGGCAGATATATAAACCATTGGAGTTAAATAAAAGCCTAGAGCTAAATTCTTCCCTATATTGTCAAGTTATTTTTGACAAGGTTTCCACGAACATTTGGTGATGGAAATAATAATCTTTTAACTAAATATTGTTGAAACATAATAATTACATGGAAAAGAATAAAATTGGACCCTTACCTAATCCCATATACAAGTATTAACTCAAAATAGATAAAAAACCTAAATATAAATCTTAAGACTATAAACTTTTAGGAGAAAATCTGGGTCATAAAACCTCACAACATTGAAATTGGCAGTGATTTCTTGGTTATGATTTCAATGGAACAGGCAACAGAAGAGTATACAAACTCCCTAAAAAATAAAAAACATATTGTATATCCAAAGACAATGTAACCAGAGTTAAGAGTTACTAATAGAATGGGATAAAATATTTCCAAATGCTATATCTGAAGGTATATTAATATTCCAACTAGAAATCCTAAAAATTAACAACAATAAAGGCAAACAATACCGTTTAGAGATAGGTAACAGACTAACATAAATAATGAATCTCCACAGATAACCAATCTTAGTTGTCTGTTGGATGGAAAATCTTGTTTCTCTAGTTCTGATGTGTGTTACCTATTTCTTCTTTGTAGTTAATCTCTTTGAGTATTTTCTCTAGTGCTGGTTTTGAAGACATAAATTCCTTCACTTTCTGTTTGTCATGGAAGCTTCTTATTTCTCCATCTAATTTGATAGAGAGTTTTGCTGGGTAGGAAATTTTTGGCTGGAAGTTGTTTTCTTTCAAAATTGGGAATATGTTACTCCAAGCCCTTCTGGCTCTCATAACTTAGTTTGGGAAGTCTGGAGTGATTCTAATTGGTTTGCCTCTGAATGTCACTTGGCCCTTTGCTTTTGTTGCCTTTAAGATTCTCTGCTTGGCTTCCACATTGGTCATTTTGACAATTATGTGGCGTGGGGATCCTCTTCTCCTGTCCTGTCTAAAGGGAGTTCTATACGTTTCCTCGACCTGCATATCGACCTCTTGCTCTATGTCTGGAAAATTTTCTGCTATTACTTCCTTGAAGAGATTGTTGATCCCTTTAGTTTCACTTTCTTTTCCCTCCTCTATTCCAATTATTCTTAGGTTAGCTCTCTTAAAATGGGCCCATATTTCTTCAATGTCAGATTCCTGCTGTTGGATATTTTTTCCTAGATTAGAAACTATGCGTTCATTTTTGGAATGATCATCTTCTAAGAGCGAGATTCTGTTCTCCATGTGTTCTAATCAGTTGTTTGTGCTTTGAATTGAGGCCTTTACTTCATTAATTGCATCCTTTATCCCTTTTTGCTCTCTCTGCGTTCTTTTCGAAGCACCTCTATTATTTCTACAGTTATTTTCCTGATTTGATCTTCTAGAAATCTCTGATTTTCTGTTTTATCGGGTTCTGATGTTGTGGGGTTGTGAGCATTAATTGCTCCAGTATTATTCCTCTTTCCCATGATTTCGGAAGTTTGTGCCTTCTCTGGGTTCTTCCCTTGGGTCACTATGACTTCACATAAGGTGCTCTGGATCTCGAGTCAGTAGTATCTCAGACCCCACTACTCCTTTACTGGGTTTTATCACAGAGTCTCCAACCCAGAGAGTCGATAGAGGCTGCTTTAGACCGTGGGGGGTGCCAGGTTGCACGTTCTCCTATGGTGTGATATCACTGCCACCGCCCCTCTCCCACTGGGTCAAGTCCCAGTGAGTACAGTACTGGAATTTCTCATCTGTGGCCTGCAATTTGACTCACTGTTCTTGAGTACGCAGATGTAGCTGTAGTGAGTTCCATGCTGCTGCCGCCGGTGGCAATATGGCGCCGCTGCTACGCCCTCGGCTGTTGGGCTGGCGTTTTTTTTTTTTTTTTTTTTCTTGGTTTTGATTTCCACTCTGAATCCCTGCAGCGTGTGCTGAGCTCAGACACTGGGAGCTTTAGATATCCTCTGCGCCGAGAAATCCCACCTGGCTGTTCCGCAGCGGCTCCCCTCGGCTTGCTGTGGCCGTCCCGTGAATTCGCCGGCAGTATGGCGCTGCTGCCGCGTCTGCCGTATCCTCAGGCGTGAGGATATCCTCTGTGGCTCTGTTCTCAGTCCGCTTTCTCTCTGGAGCCTGGTGATTTTTTTTTGTTTCTCTGGTGATGTTGTTTTCTGGCTTTGAAAGGCGCTGATTTTGTGGTAATGGATATTTGTTGTTAGCGGGGCTCTTAAGCCCTGCTTTTCTCGGTCCAAGAATTTTTTTTTTTTTTTTAGTTAAGGAAATAATGCTTCTCCTTAGTTATTTATCCAATTAACATTAGGATTTCTACATGTTAAATCATCTTAACAGGGTAAACAAGTTATTGGTGGGCTAACATTTTTATCTTCTTTCCCTGTGTAACCAGGGCCCCACAATAGTACACCTTTAATAGCACAATTACTATCAGTCTTTTTGTACTTGTCTGCAATACCACAAGTGTCAACTGCAGACATCCCATCTTTTTTAACATTTTTAGAAAAACATAAGTGTACCAATTCTCTGTCCAAAATAATTAAAAGTTTCTGCAATGAGTGTCCATTTCAAAGCCAGAAGTCCTAGCAATCGTGAGTTGTCACTGAAGACAGTGATCTCCCATTGTTCCCAAACAGCTGGATGAAGTATGGGATGATCTGAACATAAGTCTATATTTCAGTCATCATTGGAGCTGGGAGCATCATCAGCATTAATCTGAAAGTTTTCCATTTTTGCTTGCTCCATATGTTGCACCAGCCTCTCAGGTATCCACCATGCATTATCTTCAACCTGTGAAAAAAACACAAACATGCCTTCGTCCCCATATTAGTACGGGGTCGGGACCTTTCCAAATTTCTGTGCAAGGATCTTTCCATTTTACTAGAGCAAAATTGTTTTTGGAGGATGGATGCCAATATCTCTCTGCTGCTGTGCGACCAGTTTCGTTAGCATTTAAGAAATTAAGAACAAAAAGAGCATGATTTAAAGAGTTCTATGGTTAAGAGGGATTATAACTCCCCCTTTTTATTTATTTTCAAAAGTGTTGTTTTAAAATAATTGTGGGCATGTTCTACAATGCCCTGTCCTTGAGTATTATAGGATATACCTGTAATATGTTGAATATTATATGTATTGCAAAATCGTTTAAAAGCCATACTAGTATATTCTGAATCATTATCAGTTTTAATGCAGGTAGAAAGTCCTGAGAAAGAAAAAAATTTTGAACAATGGGAAATCACATAAAACCTGAGAAAGTATCAATAGACACATGAACATATTTTTGCTTACCAAAGGCAGAAATGTGCATAACATCCATTTGCCATAGATTATTGGGGACCAGTCCCCATGGATTTACACCTAAATGAGGAAAAGGTAAATACCCTGGACATACAGGACATTGTTTAACAATTTGTCGTGCTCCTTCTCGAGTAATTTGAAACTGTTTATGCAGACCAGCATGATTTTGATGATGTAAGGAATGTGATCATTGAGCTTGTTCTGAGAAAGGCAGACCAATTTTGTAGCATCGTCAGCAATTTGATCACCTTCTGCCAAAGGACCAGGTAGGGCAGAATGTGCTCTTATGTGCCCAGTAAAAAAAGGATGTTGGCGTGATAAGATCTGAGTTTGAATCTGAAGAAATAAATTACCTATTAATTTATTATGCATATCAATATATGGTACTGTTTCCAATACTTGAAGGGCATTAGCTATATAAAAACTATCAGTATATAAATTAAAAGGTGTATCAGATAGATGTTGAAAAACAGCCGCTACTGCATGCAATTTGAAAATTTGAGCAGATGTATAAGATGGCTGAATTGTAGTACTATGTTTATTAATTACATAGGATGCCTTACCTTTTGAGGAGCCATCAGTAAATTTCAAGACCGCTTGAGATATGGGAGTAGCATGAATTATTTTAGAAAATATAAGAGCATGTTTATTAACAAACTGTAATTATTTGTCATGAGGTAAAGGATTGTCAATTTATCCAATAAAGGATGCAAATCAATAGCCCATGAATCAGCATTCTGAAAAAGGCATTGTACATGTTGTTTAGTAAAAGGAACACTAATAAGTGAAGGCTCTTTACCAAAATATTTGATAGATTCTGATCTGATAGAACACACCAAGCCGGCAACTAATTCCCAATATGGCATTAAGATTCTGCTTGGAATAGTGGGTAAATGTATCCACATTAATGGTCCATCCTGGCACAAAACAGCAGTGGGTGTATGTGCCGATGTCAATATATAAGTAGCCCATTCTTTAGCATAGTCACTGTACTGTTTTCTTTAACATTCAATAGCCAATTCAACCTTTTTGAAGAGCAGCACATCCTTCCTCGTTAAGATCCAAGAGAAAGTTGGGTCTGAGTCACCTTTTAAGATATCAAATAAAGGTTCTAATTCTCCAGTAGTAATATTTAACTTTTTCTGGAGCTATAACCAACCATTATTTTGTAATGTAGTTTGTAAGGCAGCATAAGCTGATAACAAATTTCCTTCATGTATCATATATACAGCTTTATAGGACCTTCTGACAGTAGCAATAGCCTTTGCAACAAATTTTTGACACATATTTGGCCTGATATGGCTCATCTGGTCCTTGTCTTATTTTTGAAAGATCTTCAGTTTGATTTCGTGAAGAGGGCAACTTGTTCCATGCTTGACGTGCAGAAGCATTGGTCTGAACATAAGAAGCTAGACTAAATTCCAATTGCTGAGCATTCTCCCTAAATCGCTCTTCTCCTGCTAACATATAAAAATTTATGGGTATTCCCTGAACTACATTCAGATCTGCTGTTGATTGACATTATTCTTCAAATTCAGACTTTCATAATAAAAAATCACCCCTGATAAACAGGCTCGGGCTATCTGCTTCCAATCAGAAGGAAACAAAGCCTCCATGGAGAGAGATTCTAACATGACCTGAGTAGAAGGTGCTGTTGGCCCATACTGAGCACAAGCCATTATTTCATTATTTTAATTGTTTATAAGGAAAGGGTCTGTGTCCTCTAATAACACCTCATTGACCTTCAGGGTCTTCAGTGACCAGGAAAACTCTAAACCCTCTAGTATCTTCTTCGTTTTTTGCTGCCCGATTTATAGCTGCTTGAAGCAGTGATATTAAAGATAAAGGTCTGGGTTTTTCAATACTTTGGCAAGTGCTACATTAAAAAGTGAAGGCAAAGCAGCTTCCCGTTTTATCTTAGTTCTCCCAACACCAAGCATAACTCTTAACATATGTACAAAAAACAAAAATCTAATCTTTTGACCCATTGTATATTACAACTCACACGTTAGGCACCTTCATTTTCTATGTTAGTTTATCTGTTCATTTTCTGTCTTAGTGTCTCTAGTACAAAGCATATCTTTTCACATCTGTACAAAAAGCAAGACTAATTCCTTTGACCCACTGTATATTACAACTTTCATGTTACTCACTGTCACCACGAGTCTTTGAGTGTGCTCTCTTTCTATTCAGCAGTGTCCTTCACAGGGTCCTCAGTTTCAGAATCTCCCCATATGGGCCACCACCTGCCAGAGCCAGCTGGAAAAAGTATGGGTTCTGAAGAGAGGAGTGAGGATGAAATAATATAACTCTTAAGAATTAAATTCCAAATATTATATATTCCTAAACATGGAAGGATCGCCAGTACACTCCCGAGTCGATATCTCTACTGGCCGATACCGGGACTTCTTCTCTTGTGGTATTTATAGTTTTTAGCTTTAGGATACCCTGTATGAGAAAAAGTCCAATGTCCGGGCAGGTCAAACAATACCCTGTTGCAACACAAACAACACAAACCTAGCCTTAGCTCAGACAGAACAATAGCATTATTAGCATTAATTACTTTGAAGCCTCCTTGACCCCAAACCTTGTTGACTCTGGGCAGAAGGACAGTCAGAAGTATGCTTTGAGTAAAGATAAGGGGAAGACCTTAATGGCTTCCCACAAATAACAACAAAAATTTCTCAAGTCCCAGGTGAAGCTGAATGCATAAGAGCTTGCCCGGCAGCTATTGAAGGTGTTGGTGGTGAGCTGCCAAGACTCTTCTGTATTTCATTTTTAAAATGTCAGGGCAGCAGCTCAATGTGTTGATGCATGCCTGAAATCTCAGTACATCTGAGGCTGAGACAGAAGGATTACAGGTCAAGGACAGCCTCTGCAAGTAATGAGACTCTCATCAACCTAGTGAGACTCTGTTCCAAAATAAAAATAAGGCTAGGAGTATAATTAGGAGTTAAAATGCTACTGTATTCAATCCCCAATACCACAAAAATAAAAATAAAATTAAATGAGGGGTAGTAATAGAAGATTGTGTCTCAGTGAAGTTTTCTACATTGAAATTAAGTGGAATTCAGCCCAAAGAATTTAGATACCAGCTTAGAGTATCAGGCTTGGAGTGAAGGACCATGTGTGATTTGAATGGCATTTAATTTAGTTTTGTGGTTCCAAGGTGGCTTATAACATATATCAGTGTATCACACAGAGAAGAATCTCAAAGACCACTTCTGTCCAGTTGGGCCAAGGAATGCTGGCTGTGTACCAGGTGTTTGAGCCTGATCTGTATCCTGATCCAGAGGTAAGTTCATGGGTGAGGACTTGCCAGGCTGTGTGGGAACTGAACTGTTCTCCCATGTTCTAAGTACTAGGATGACAGGCCTGTGCCACAACAGCTGGCTTAGAGAACCTCTCTACCACTTTCTTGCCCAACTTTTTTTTTTTTTCCAGGGTGATACTGCCAAATGGAGACATTAACTGGAACTGCCTATATCTTGGGGAATAGCCAGTGGCCCCTATGGAAAACAATTCTAGTTGGGCTTTTCCTGCTTTCCAATAGCAGAGAGAAAATCAAGGGCTTAGACTGTGTCAGCCATTTCTGGGTGTTAGGGTCTGACAGTCACCTCCTTACCCAAATAATGAAGAACACACTAAGGATGTAAATCACACGCAGGGTTTATTGTTCTCCAGCTCTTACTGGCAAGCCAGTGGTCAGAACTCTTTCACAAGCCTGACTGTCATTAACGGAACTCTCTGAATGATTACCAGGGAGTACCCTGGTCAAGCCAACATTCAGCCTTACTGAAAGAAAGATGTAGTCAGAGCTGACCCAGAGCCTACCTCAGGGTCCAAATTTATAGCACCAGAAGAGAGTGGTCATACATGTCATGTCCTGCCAAAATTAGGATACAATCAAATAAGAAGGTAAACAAGTACAACCAATGATTTTAAAAGCAAGTACACACACACACTTGAATCACAGCAAATGGTTTTAAAGGACAGCTTTACCACGTCACCTGCCACAAAGGAATATCTCACTTAGGCTTGTTTACTATGGTAACCTTTAGCTCAGCCCATGAGTGCCAGGTATTTTCTTATAGATAAGGCTGTGGTAGGCTTAGAACTCACTTCCAAGAAAAAAAGCTTTACTCTCTAAACCACTTTATAATATTTTAAAAATATTTCAAACTTTAAAGAAATGACTCCTAACATCAAAACAATTTTAAAAGACAGTCTAACCTTAAGACAATTTCTAACAGCAAACTAGGTTTTTAGATTAAAACAACTTTTAGCATTAAAGTAAATGGGACATAAGCAAACAGTTTTACAGAAGCCAGAACTTGAGCAGGCAGTTATTAGAAGCAGGAACTTACAAGTTTATTCTACCTAAATTGTAAATCCAAACATCTTAATTCTCAAAAACAACTCTTAACATTACTAACATTACTCCAACTTAATTATATACCTTAACTCTATATCCTAATATCTTAATTCTATAAGGGGAGAGGGATTTTTCTAACATAATTCTATAAAGGGAGGAGGATGTCTTTCACAGCATTCTTACATTTTCCCCTTTTGCTCTTTATACTGAGAAATCTTCCTCAGCAGGATTTAATAAATTGCATTGATGTCTGAGGACTAAGAGCTGAACTGAAGTAATGTGGTCTTTTACAAAGTTAATTAATTTATTCGGAATGCATGGGCCTATGGTAAATAGGAGAAGTAATGACTTCCGGGAAGATGGCGACTGAGAAAAGATTTAAAACAAGTCTAGAGGAGATGAAAGATGAGTTAGAACCACTAAGAAATTATCAGAAAGAGGTCTGAAATGAGTCAATAAGTGAAATGAAGACTGCAATAGAAAGAAATTTGTGGAAGATTAGATGAAATGGAAAACAGAAAATCATGGTAAGAAGACAGTACATCCAAAACAGTCAGTGATATACAGAAATATTTAAAGCAACAAAACCTAGACATCCATCAAATATGGAATAATAAAAAGTGTCCTAACTTACAGATAATAGGCATTGAATAAGGGATAGAGGTACAGATCAAGGGCTTTTGTAATCTCTTCAAAGAAATAATTTCAGAGAATTTTCCAAACATGAAAAGAGACTTGGATTTTCATGTCCAGAAGACATACAGAACACCAATAAAACATGAATAAAGAAGGACCTCCCCACGCTACATAATAGCCAAAATGTCCAACATAGAGGCGAGGAAGGAATCTTAAAAGCAGTGAGAACAAAAGGATGGATAACATATAGAGGGAAAACAATAAGAATCACTCCAGACTATACAACCTAGGTCATGTTTACTAGGAGAGAGTGGTATGATGTAAATCAAACCCTGGAATAAAATAACTTTCAGCCAAAACTACTTTGTCCAGCAAAACTACCATTCAAAATCGATGGAGAAACAAAAGTGTTCCAAGATAAACCGAATCTCAAAAAATTCATAAATTCAAAGTCAACATTAGTGAAAATTCTTAAAGAAATAAACCATAATACAGAAAAAGAAGCAGACTTCAGAACCAGAGAAAAGAGGAAGTTAATAAGTGGGCCATTCAAGTAAATAAGAAAGACCTAACTACACAATAGAAGATAGAGCACAAAATGAGAGAAAAAAATCATATTTCAATAATATCAATGCCAAAGGACTTAACTCAGCAATTAAAAGATAGAGACTGGCAATGTGGATTAAAAAAAAAAAAAACATAATCCAAATATATGTTGTCTTCAAGAAACTCACCTTACAGCCAAAGACATTAACAGACTGAAAGTGAAAGGATGGAAAAAGATATACTATGCTATTGGTAACCACATTTGTAAAACAAACCCATCTGGATATCAGATCCCAAATAGACCCAAATACAATAATCCCTAGAGAATTTAATATGTGTCTCTCACCACTGGATCAATATTCAAGGCAAAAGATAAGTAAAGACTCCTTAGAACTAAAGAAAACCATAAACCAAATGAACCTAACAGACATTTACAGAATATTATAGCCAGGAACTACAGAATACACATTCTTCTCAGCAGCCCATGGAACCTTATTCAAAATAGACCACATCCTGGTACCAAGAAAAAAAAAAAAAAAAGCACCAGCAAATTCAAAAGATGTAATATAATTCCTTGCATCTTTTCAAACTACAATGTAATAAAAGTAGAAATCAACAACAGGAAACTCAAAAGAAATTATTAAAATACATAAAGAATGAATGATACACTATTGAATGATGAATGGGTAAGAGTAAAAAGTAGGGAAGAAATAAGCTCATGAAAACAGAGACACAACCTACCAATATCTATGGGACACTATGAAGGCAGTATTAAGAGGGAAGTTTATTGCATTGAGTACCCACATAAAAAGAACAGAGAATTACTAAGGACCAAATGAAACAACTCAAGGGCCTAGAAACACTGTAACTCTCTATTCCCAAAGCCAGCAGAAGGCAAATAATTATTAAAGTTAGACAGAAATAAATGAAATAGAGAACAAAAATGAAAAAAAATTCAAAGAATCAATAAAACAAAAAGTTGGTTATTTGAAAAGATTAATAGAATTGATAAACTCCTGGCCAACCTAACCAAAAGAAAAAGAGAATTAAGTCAAATTATTAAAATTAGAAATAAAAAAGGAGGTAGCACCACAGATATTGAAGAAATTCAAAAGATTATCAAAAACCACGTTAAAACTGATACTCCAATAGACTAGAAAACATGGAAGAAATTGATAGATTTCTCAACCAAGGGGACATAGCAAGCCTAAACCAACAAATAGCAACCAAAGAAATAGAAATGGCAATAAAAATTCTTCCACCAAAGAAAAGCCCAGGCCCAGATGGGTTTCCAGCTGAATTCTACAAAACCTTCAGCATATAAACAATAACAATATTTCATAGTTTGTTCTGGAAAATTGAATGAAATGGAACTGTCCCAAATTTTTGTTATGAGGCCAGTATCATATAAATCCTTAAACAAATTAAAAAAAAATCTAAGAAAGAAAAAATTACAGACCAATATCCTTAATGCACATAGATGCAAAATTTCTAAACAATATACTAGCCATACACATTTCCAAACCATATCAAGAGAAGAATATGTCATGACCAATTTAGTTTCATCCCAGAAAAACAAGGCTGGTTCAACATAGGCAAAACAATACATGTTATTCACCACATATATAGAACCAAGAACAAAAACCACCTCATCATAGCAATAGATGCTGAAAAAATATTCAACAAAATCCAACACCCATTCATGTTAAAAACACTGAAGAAAATTGGGATAAAAGAAATATACACCAACATCATTAAGGCAATATACTGTAATCCCAAATCCAACATTATATTGAATGGGAAAACCCTGCAAGAATATTCTCTAAAATCAGGAGCAAGACAAGGATGCCCACTATCACCACTCCTTTTCAATATAGTCCTTAAGACACTTGCAATAAGACAAGAGAAGGAAATAAAAAGAATTCACATAGGAAGAGAGGAATTATAATTACCCTTATTTGCAGATGACAAGATTATTTACCTGAAAGACCCAAAAATCTCACCCAAAAGACTTCTGGAACTGATTGACAAATTCATCAAAGTTGCAGAATACAAAATCAACCTAAAGAAATCAGTGGCTTTTCTTTATGCCAACAATGAATCCACAATGAAAGAAACAAAGAAAACAATTCCATTCACTATAACCTCAAAACCAATAAAATACCTAGGAATAAACCTAACACAAGATGTAAAAGACTTCTACAACAAACACTATAAAACATTAAAGAAAGAAATTTAAGAAGACCTTGAAGATGGAAAGATTTCCCGTGCTCATGGATAGGCAGAATAAATATCATCAAAATGGCTATTCTGCCAAAACTGATCTATAGTTCAATGCAATTCCCATTAAAATACCACCAACATTCTTCAGAGACATAGAAAAAATCAACCAAGAACTTTATATGGAGAAAGAAAAGACCCAGAATAGCCAAAGCATTTCTCAGCAATAAGAAACATACAGGAGGCATCAAAATCCCAGACTTCAAATTATACTATAGAGCAATAGTAGTAAAAACAGCATTGTACTGGCACAATAACAGGTATACTATCCAGTGAATTATAATACAAAATAAAGAAACAAATCCACATATCTTTAGTCAATTAAACTTTGACAAAGGGGTCAAAAACATACACTGAAGAAATGAAAGCCTTTTCAACAAATGGTGCTGGGAGAACTAGCTGCCTATTTGTAGAAAGATGGATATAAACCCCTATATCTCACCAAATACAGGAATCAACTCAAAATGGATCAAAGACTTAGAAATTAGACCTGAGACTGTGAAGTTATTAGAGGGTAGCATATGCTCAACACTACAACATATTAGCACAGGCAGTAACTTTCTCAACAAAACCTCCAATGCTCAGGAAATTAAAGCAAGAATTAACAAGTGGGATGGCATCAAACTAAAAAATTTCTTCTCATCAAAGAAAACCATCAATAACCTAAATAGGAAGCCTACAGAATTGGAGAAGATCTTTACCAGCCACCACTCTGATAGGGACTAATATACAGAATACACAAAAAGCTCAAAAGACTACATTAGTAAAACAAACAACCCAATCAAGAAATGGAAAACTGAACTGAATAGACACTTTACAAAAGAAGAGATACAAAGGGCCAATAGATATATGAAAATGCTGCTCAACATCAGTAGCCATCAGGGAGAAATCAAAACTAAACTGAGATTTCATCCAGTCAGAGTGACAAGCATAAAGAAATCAAATAACAACAAATGCTGGCGAAGATGTGGGGAAATAGAAACACTTTTACACTCTTGGTGGGAGTGCAAACTAGTTCAGCCACTATAGAGAACAGAGTGGAGATTCCTAAGAAAACTGGGAATAGATCCACCATATGATCCAACTCTACCACTCCAGTGTATTTTTCCAAAGGAGATGATATCAGAGGAACTACAGCAACATATGCATACCTATGTTCATAGCAGCATAATTTGTAATAGCAAAAATATGGAACCAAACCAGGTCTCCAAAACAGATGAATGGATTGCAAAATTATGGAAAATACACACAATTCAATTCTATTCAATTCAATTCTATTCAGCTATAAAGAATAACAAAATCATGTCATTTGCAAGAAGATTGAAAGTCCTGGAGAGCATTTTGTTAAGTGAGATCAGCAAAGCACAGAAGGAGAAGGGACATATGTTTACTCTAATATGCCCAAACTAGGGGACATAGAGGATATCAGAGGAACTCCAGATAATGGGGGAAATCTCAGCAAAGGTTGAATGGAAAGATAGGAGAGAAGGAAGGCTGAAATTGATTAATGAAGGTCTACATCCAAATATGTGTAAAAGTATGAATATGGCATGGTTACCCTTGCCATAATAATTTTGGTGGTCCTGCAGTTGGTGGAAGCCCTTCTACCTCCAGGCTACACTCCCAGACCTATTTTTATATTTTTATTTGGAAACAGGGTCTCTTAAGCTAGCGCAAACAGCTGACTTCGAACCTGGGCGATCCTCCTGCCCCTGCCTCCCAAGTGTGGAGATTAGAAACGTGCACCACCATGCCCAGCTGTATACCATATATTTTAATAAAATTGTATTAAAATATACATATATTCCAAAATGCTTTATTAGAAAAATAAACTTCTGTATTCCTATAGAAAAAGAAGAGATAACCCCAATACTCCTCAAACTATTTTACAAAATAGAAAAGACCAGGACTCTCCCAAATACATTCTATGAAGCCAACATCACACTAATACCCAAACCGAATAAAGACAGTACACGGAAAGAAAACTACAAGCCTATATCTCTGATGAACTTGGATGAAAATCTATTAAACAAAATATGAGCAACGCTCATTCAAAACCACATAAAGACATCATGCACCATGACCAGGTAGGCTTCATTCCAGGAATGCAAGGCTGGTTCAACATACAAAAATCAGTCCATGTAATTCACCATATAAACAGAATCAAAGACAACAATCATATGATCATTTCAATAATCACTGAAAAAGCATTTGATAAAATTCAACATACAATTATGATAAAACACAGAGAATTGGAATAGATAAAAAGCAGAGAATTGGAATAGAAGGAACATATCTCAACATCATTAAGGCAATATACAATAAGCCCACCTCCAACATTATATTAAATGGGGGAAAACTTCAAGAATTCCCCCTAAAATCAGGACTGAGACAAGGATGTCCATTATACCACCTCTTTTCAAAATAGTACTAGAGACTCTAGCCAGAGCAATAAGGCAAGAAAAGAAAATCAAAGGAGTACAAACAGGAAAAGAAGAACTCAAAGTTTCACTATTTGTAGATGGCATGATACTATATTTAGAAAACCCAACAAACTAAACCAAAAGGCTTATAGAACTGATCAACAAATTCAGCAAAGTATCTGGATACAAAATCAATCATAAAAAATCAGAATCCTGCCGGGCGTGGTGGCGCACGCTTGTAATCCCCGCGCTTGGGAGGCGGAGACAGGAGGATCGCGCAGGTTCGAAGCCAGCCGCGCTGGCGTAAGAGACCCTGTTTCAAAAATATAAAATAGGTCTGGGAGTGTAGCCCGGAGGTAGAAGGGCTTCCAGGAACCCCAGTACCACCAAAAAAAAAAAAATCAGAATTTTCCTGTACACCAACCATAAATCCACTGAAAAAGATATTCAGAAAACACTTCCACTGAGGATTTCCCACAAAAAAAAAAAAAAACAAAAACTTAGGAATAAACTTATAGCAGTTAAAATTCTATACAAAAATTATAAAACATTAAAAAATTAATCAAAGAAGATCTTAGAAGATTGAAAGATCTTTCATGTTCATGGATTGGCAGAATAAATATCATTAAAATGGCCATCCTTCCAAAAGTGATCTACAGTTTTCACACGATGTCCATTAAACTACCAAAATCATTCCTCAGACATAGAAAATAAGTCCTTAAATTTATCTGGAATAACAAAAAGCCCAAAATAGCCAAAGTAGTTTTCAGCAACAAAAAAAACATGCAGGAGGAATCACAATACCTGATGTTAAACTGTGCTAAAAAGTCATTGTAATAAAAAGAGCATGGTATTGACAAAAAAAAAAAAGATACATAGACAAAGGAAGCAGAAGAGAAGACTCAGAAACAAGTCCACACACTATCAGCCAATTGATTCTTGACAAAGGGGCAAAAAACATACACTGGAAAAAAGATAGCCTCTTCAACAAATGGGGTTGGCAAATCTGGTTAACCATAGGTAGAAAATTGGAAATTAATCTCAATTTCTCACGCTGTACAAGAGTCAATTCAAGATGAATCAAAGACTTGGAAATAAAACCAGAGACCTAGAATCTTCTTGAAGAGGGCATAGGTCCAACACTGCAACACAGGCACAGATAAACACTTTCTCAAAAGATCCTAAAGGCACAACAAATTAAAGGTGAGCCAATATATGGAATTGGATGAAAATGAAGAGCCTCTGTTCAGCAAAGGGAACTGTTAAAAACCTCAATCAAGAGCCAACCAAATGGGAGAAGATTTTTGCCACCTACACCTCAGATAGAGGACTAATATCTAGAATATACAGAGAAATCAAGAAACTTAACAGTAAGAAAACAAACATCCAATAACAAAATGGGCAAGCAAAATCAATAGACACTTCACAAAAGAAGAAATTATATTGGCCACTAAATACATGAAAAAAAATGCTCAACCTCATTGGCAATCAGAGAGATGCAAATCATAAGTACCCTGAGATTTCACCTAACTCCAACTAGAATGGCAATCGTTCAAAACACAAACAACAACAGATGCTGGTGAGGATGTGGAGAAGTGGGAACTCTAAAACATTGATGGTGGGATTGCAAATTAGTACAAACACTTTGAAAAACAGTATGGAGAATCCATAGAAGAATTGGAACACATCTACCATTTGATCCAGCAATTCTACTTCTGGGTATCTACCCAAAAGATAGGAAAACAAACTACCAAACTAATGCATGTTTATCTATGTTCATAGCTACACAATTCACCATAGCCAAACTATGGAACCAGGCAAGATGTCCATCAACAGATGAATGGATTACAAAACTGTGAGATATATACACAATGGAATTTTACTCAGCCATTAAAAAACTCAATTACATCATTTTCAGGGAAATGGATAGAACTGCAGGATATTATGATAAGTGAGATTAGTCAGTCATGAAAAAGGGAGAAATGGGTCATAGGAGAAACTCTAGATGAAAAAGAAATCCCATAAAGAAGCAAACAAGACAACCTAAAGGAGGAGAAAAAAGGTGGGAAGAGGGAAATCTCTAAAACAGACAATGTACTTATACATATCAAAGTCAACCACTTAGCCAAGCAAAGGAAGGAGTAATGGAGAGGGAATGGGGTGGGAATTGGGTAGCGGTTAAACTAGTGATGTGTACATGTATGTACATTCAAGTTTTTACCCCAATATGCTGTATGAATATAATGCATCAATAAAATTTAAAAAATAAAATTACAAAAAATATTAAAGCAGACTAAGAAAATCTCTCAGAGCACCATTTTCTACTACCAGTTGAGCTAAAGTTACTCCAATCCCAGAATCATCTGTGTTATGGGTTAAACTGTTATGGTTTTTGGAACTTTTCCAGGAACTTGTATGAGGCTCCTAGAAACTATTTCAGAAACCATGGGTCCTTCTTCTGGACCAGGATCAATATACACTAGTCCAAACTCTTGCTGAAGACTTAAATGAGTTTATTATTACAAAGATAGGAATAAAGAAGTAGTTAGAATCCTATAGGGGCGTGGCCCAAATGAGGTAACTGGAATACAAAATATAAAATCTTACTCTACCACATAATTCTATGATGTAAGTGTAGATTCACCCTTAACTTCCCTCCTAACTGCTGGTATACACTTAAGTTTTTTTTGTTCTGACCAGAATGATTCATAAGTTCAAGGGCTATGTGCTATTTGTTCCCCCTTTCACAAAGGTCAGTTCCCTTCTCTCATACTCTTGGGGAATTCTTATCTCCTTGCTAGATATCATTTATTAGGCAAACCTGTTTTTAAAATGTAAAAGAGCTAGGTTCCTACTCCTCTATTTACTTGGTAATTACATTTAAGAAGGGTACTTTGCATTATAACAGCTACCTGAATCCTGGCAGTAAGTGCCCTTCTCTTTCACAATATCTGACCTCCATAAACCTATTTTTGACAAATATATTAATAACCAAAACTTCTTTTTTGAATCTTTTTAGGCCATTTCCTAATACTGGTACAATCTCTCTGTCTCTCCCCTCTTCTCTTCTTCTTCTTCTTCTTCTTCTTCTTCTTCTTCTTCTTCTTCTTCTTCTTCTTCTTCTTCTTCTTCTTCTTCTTCTTCTTCTTCCTCTCTCCCTCCTCTCTCTCTCTCTCTCTCTCTCTCTCTCTCTCTCTCTCTCTCTCTCTCTCTCTCTCTCTCTCTCTCTCCTGTCCCTCTTTGCTGTTATTGTTTTGTGGAACTGGAGATTTAACGCAGGGGCATTCTACCTCTGAGCTACACCATCATACCAGTTATTTTTTATTTATTTATTTTTATTTATTTATTAATTTATTTATTTGTGGTACTGGGGTTCCTGGAAGTCCTTCTACCTCCAGGCTACACTCCCAGACTATATATATATATATAATTTTTATATTTTTATTTATTTATTTATTTATTTATTTTTATTGGTATACTGTATTCATACATCATAGTGGGATACATACTTTTGTAGACATACATGCACACATTACCCAGTCAGCCCCCACCCAATCCCCACCCCATTCTCTCCCCATCCCTCCCTCCCATGCTTGGCTTAGTGGTTGACATCTAGTATTTTAGCAATTTATCCAAAATTAAAAATGATAATCTCACATAACAGTTTCATTTGTCTGATACCAAGCTTTTGATGACTTCAAACCTGCGCGATCCTCTTTTTTCCGCCTCCCAAGAATGGAGATTGCAAGCGTGCACCATTACGCCTGGCTAGTTATTTTTTTAAACAGGCCCTCTCTAAATTGCTGAAAGCCTCACCAAGTTGATCAGGCTGGCCTTGAACCTCGAATTCTACTGTCTCAGTCTCCAAGTGCTGCAACTATGGGGAACTTAGAAATAACTTGTTTCTTTTATTTTCTTTTTTCTTTTGTGGAGCTGGGGTTTGAGCCCAGGGGCATTCTGAGGTGGTCTGTTCTTCTTCGGCAGAAACCTTAGGCAAGTGCATCCTGTAACTAAACTTGGACTTGGAAAGGAATTTTAATTGCTATTATCTGTTTCTGTAATATGCTTTGCTGTTTATGGTATGAGGAAACTGTCTTGACCACAAGATAGCATCTGAGTAAAATATGTCATCTGTTCTGAATGAATTGTGTTTGTCAAATGATGTAATAATTTTTATAACCATGAAAACCTGACTTTTCTATACCCCAACTCTATAACCAAGGGGTATAAAAGTTGACTAAAACTAATGCTTGGGGCTGCAGTATAGAGGTTACTCTTTGCTCCAGCTGGCCAGTAAATAAAGAAACCTCTTTAAGAGTATGGATTCTGGTGTTTCTCCGTGGGTTATCTAGCAAGAAGTTTACCTCCAAGCTATAGTCAAGGTCCTGTTTTATTCTTTTACTTTAAAACAGGATCTCACTAAATGTGAAGGGCCTCACTGATTTGCTAAGGCTGGCCTCGAACCAGAAGTCCTCCTATCTCAGCCTCCCAAATACTGGGATTACAAGCATGCTCCACCACACCCATTTGAAACCCAGTTTCCAAATTAAAAATAAATAAATAAATAAATAAATAAATAAATAAGCAGAAGGTATAGCTCAGTAACAGACTGCCTCTGGGTTTAAACTCCAGTACTAAGAAAGAAAGAGTGAATGCAAGCTATATCAAGAGTGAGAGATGCTTTTGGGTTCTAAAAATCTTGTTGTATTTTAATTAATTAATTTATTTATTTATTATTCATTTATTTACTTATTTATGTGGTACTGAGAATGGAACCCAGGGACTTTCTACCTCCAGGCTATACTCCCAGACCTATTTTATATTTTATTTTTTTATTTGGAAACAGGGTCTCACTTAGTTGCTAAGAGCCTCACTAAGTAGCTGAAGCTGGCTTTGAATCTGTGTGATCCTTCTGTTTCAGCCTCCAAAGCATGGGGATTATAAGCATGTGCCACCACTCCCAGTGAACATTTTGTTTTAATGGAACATTTGGGATGACAAAATAATTCACCAGAGGAATTCAGAGAAGCCCACCAAGCCACAACCTGACAGGGACACAGCCTGGTGATAGATTGAACCAGTGGACTCAGAGAAGCCAGGCACAGGTCCTGACTACCGACACTGTGGATAATATTTGGTGTTTCAAAGTGCTATGTTTGTGTTTATTTCTTTGTGGCACTTGGGGTTTGATCAGGAGCATTCTCCCTCTGAGCTACATCCCCAGCCCTATTATATTCTTTGTTTTGAAATAGAATCTCACTAGGTTGTTGAGAGACTCACTACTTGCTATGCCTGTCCTCAAACCTATGGTCCTCCTTTCTCAACCTCCCAAGTATTGGGATTAAAATGTGCACCACCATTCCTGGCTTCAGGCTGATAAGTTTTAAGGTAATTTTTTATAGCAACAACCAATAAACTTGGGTCATATGCAGCCGTATTTTACAGCACAGACTGAAAACTAGCTGTTACCTTGAGCAAAGGGCTTCATCAGTCCTTTTCTCCAAATCCTCACAGTGAATCCGCAATGTCTCTAATGAAGGCATTTGTTCACAATGAAAAATGAACTTGCTTTGAAATCAATTCAGAAAATATTAACAGATGCAAACCAATAAAGAAGATCTTAAAAGAGAAATTTCAGTTAAATTTCTTATAACTTTAAATTTTCCTTACATCAAGTGCATTTCAAACTTGTAAAAACAAAAGGCACATTCAAATTTGGGTAGAAATCACACTTTCTGCTGAGCGTGGTGGCACACACTTGTAATTCCATGCTTGGGAGGCAGAGACAGGAGGATTGTGCAGGTTCAAAGTCAGCCATGCTGACTTAGGAGACCCTGTTTTCAAATGAAAATATAAAAAATAGGTCTTTCAGTGTAGCCTGGAGGGAGAAGGGCTTCAAGAAACCCCAATACCACTAAAAAGAAAGAAAGAAAGAAAGAAAGAAAGAAAGAAAGAAAGAAAGAAAGAAAGAAAGAAAGAAAGAAAGAAAGAAAGAAATCACACTTCCCTTTCATTGAGAACTTTATTTATACTGTTTCCTCTCTTGGCTCCTGCTCTGGCAACTCAAGTTGCAACCTCTTAGGAACTTGGTGCTGAAACAGAGGTGAGAGCCAGAATGAACGTGGCTAAAAACCCTGGGCTTTAAGAACAGCTACAATTGTCAGAAATTGGACAGTCCAAATCACCACCTTTTCAATGTAGATAACCTGGAGCTCAATGCAAACATGGAAAAATGATGCACCAGAATGGGATACAGTGCCCCTCTACTGCAAAGGTCAAGATGGTTTTGGGAAACCCAGATCTGAACACCAGCCTCTTCTGTTAGAAATGGCCCCATGACAACACTTCAGAAGGATGAGGCTTTGCTTCTATTTCCAAAAGAGGAATAAAGTCTACTAAAAGGGATACAATAGATGAGAATAAATGAGATACCTCACAAGAAAGATTTCTGTTTGCTGAGAATATTGAGCACATTGTGTCAAAGTGGCAAAGTTCCAGAAAGTCTAAGGAAAAAAAAAAATCACAGGTGGAAGCTGTGTTCACTGGTAGGTTCATGTAGGACATGAACCCCCACATTTTTAGTTTATATGAAAAGGATCAAAACCTGTGATCCTCAAAAAAAGTTATTCTGTTCATTAAAGTTCACACAATGATTGAGGGAAAGACACTTTCTTCGAGGCAATTTAAAGGCTCTCTGAAAAAGGCTGAGGTCACTCTGTGTGGAAGGACTACATCCCAGGACTCATCTTCATCAGCTTGGCCTCTCCTTCTCTTTGATGGTGGTGGTCTCAGTGGGCACAGCTTCCTCTACATGCTCTGTTGGCTTCTTCTCCTCATCCTCATCTTTATCTTGAGAATAGAGGTCTGGTTATTTCTGTATATACTCCTGCATGGCCCAGAACTAGTCAACACAGTCTGAGCCCTTGATTTCCTCTGTACTATAGTGGAAATAGGAAAAGGTTGACTTGAATTATTTCCAACAGGGACCTCTGGCCATTCCCCCAAGGCATGTGGAGTTATACTTAATGTCTGCATTTTGTAGTATCAACCCTAGAACAGAAAGATGGGCAAGAAAATGGAAGAGATATTCTAAACTGGGCGTGGTACCACAGGCCTATAATACTAGT
Source organism: Muscardinus avellanarius (assembly GCF_963383645.1). Classification (NCBI taxonomy): domain Eukaryota; kingdom Metazoa; phylum Chordata; class Mammalia; order Rodentia; family Gliridae; genus Muscardinus; species Muscardinus avellanarius. The sequence continues at coordinate 1,331,775 of NC_137809.1, forward strand.
ACTGAAACACAGTCCAGTTGCCACAGAGCCTGGCAGGTCCTTCCCTGTGGTCTTACCTCTGAATCTAGATCTAGGTCAAGCACCAGGTACACAGAACATTCTTTGGCCCAGATGGACAGAGTGGCCATTGGCATCCTTCTCCATGTGGTCCATTGATCTTTGTTTTAAGTCACCTAGGAACCAAAAATTAAAATGAAATAAAATGTCATTCACATCATGCATGGTCCTTCACTCCAGGCCTAGGACTGTGCTTGTATCTAAAGTCCTAGGCTGAATTCTTCTTAAATCCAGCATAGGAAACTTCTCTGATACACAATCTACTCTTAGTATCCCTCCTTTTTCTTTCTTTCTTCTTTCTTTCTTTCATCTTTCTTTCTTTCTTTCTTTCTTTCTTTCTTTCTCTCTCTCTTTTTTTCTCTTTCTCTCTCTTTCTTTCTTCCTTTCTTCCTTTCATCCTTGCTTTCTTTCTTTCTTTCATTTTTATTCAGCACTGGTGATGAAACCCAGGGACACTGCACCTCCAAAATACACCCTCAGCATTTTTATTTTTTAGTCTTTTTTATTTTTGAAACAATGTCTAAGTTGAAGAGACTCACTAAGTAGCTGAGGCTATCTGTGAACCACAATCCTTTGGTCTCAGCCTCCTGAATGCTGGGATTACAATCATGCACCACCATACCTAGCTTCCCTCTCCCCCTTTTTAAAGACCTCTGTGCTGTAAAAGAATGTGTGCAAGTGGTGCCCATGGAAGTTTGCTAACAACCTTGAGCAAGCATTTGTCCAAGGAAATACTGCTGTCATGTGAATATCATAATTCAGTCTGCAGGAGTTCTCTTGTTATTTCTAGGTGACAGAGAAGTGGGAGGAGAAAGTGCCTCACAGTGGTGGTGCTAATTAGCATCTCAGGGAAACAATGTAAATCAACACAGGTTTTAGTTTTAGCAGTTAAACTAAATTCAGATATATGTTTTTGTTTGTTTGTTTTGTTGTGGTACTATTAAATGAACCCAGAGGAATTTTATCTCTGAGTTATACCTCCAGCCCTATTTTATTTTATTTTTATTTTGAAACAGAATCTAAGTTGGTAAAGGCCTGATATCCTATGTCTAAGCCTCCAAACTGCTAGGATTGCAGGTGTGCATCACCATGCCCAATTTGATGTACAAATTTTATTTTATTGGGGATTGAACCAAGGGGAATGCAACCTATTAGCTATACCCTCAACCATGTTTTTTTTTTTTCATTCTTTATATTGAAATAGAATCTCACCAAATAGTGGAGGTTTTAAAACAGTCTCCACCTGCTAGGGGATGCTGGAACAAAGGTTACAAAGGAGGTCTCACAAGCTCCAGGCATAACTGACATTGAATTAGACTTGAGACCAAGAGTGAATGTGGCCCCAAACCTGGGTTTGAAAACAGTTACAACCAGGATTTTCTTAGAGAATCCTGGGAATAGGACTGTCCACATGACCTCCTTCTAAATGGAGACAACATAAAGCTCAGTGCAAACATGGAAACCAAGACAGGAACAAGCTTGTATCAAGAACAAGGCACAGTCCCCTCGCTTATGCTCAGGACAAGATGATTCTTAGGAAACCCAGTTCTGACCACTGGACTTTTCTGTTAGGAATGGCCCCACACCAGCGCTTCAGAAGGAAGAGGCTTTGCTTCTATTTCCAAACAGGCATCAGGTCTACTAAAATAAATACAATGGGTCAGAATAAATTAGCTCAATCACAAAACATCCCTGGATAATGACTTTTGGCTGCTGAAAATATTCAGATCATTATGTCAAATGGCTAAATTATGGACAATTAAAAACTGTTCTATGTGACAGCTGTATTCCCTGATAGGTTAATGAAGGATACAGTACCTATATACACTTATTTTTTTCAGTGAATATAGAAAAGTCCAAGACTCTTTCTTGATTATCAAAATGAATTATTCTGTACATTACAGTGCATAGAACAGTAGGGGGAAAGACACCTTCTCAGAGGTGATTTAAAGGCTTTCTGCAAAAGGCCCACATCACTCTGTGTGAAAGACCTGCAGCCCAGGGCTCAGGCCACCATCAACTCAACCTCTCCCCTTTTTTGGTTGGTGGTGGGCTCAGTGGGCCCAGCTTCCTTTTCCCATTCTGTTGTCTTCTCCTCAATTCCCTCATGGTCATGGGGATAGAGATCCAGGTATTTTTTCATGCATTTCTGCACGACTCATACCTGATTGACAGTCTGAGCCCTTGATTTCATTGGTGCTATAGTGGAAGCAGGAAAAGACTGACTTGAATTGTTCCCCACAGGGGCCACTGGCCATTCCCCAAGGCAAATAAAGTTCCAGTTAGTGTCTCCATTTGTCATTATCAACCCTGGAACAGAAAGATGGGAAAATAAATGCGAGAGGTGTTCTCTAAACCAGGTGTGGTGGCACAGGATGATCCAGGTAAGTCCTACCCTGGGACTTACTTCTGGATCTGGATGCAGATCAGGCTCATACACTTGGTACCCAGGCAGCATTCCTTGGTCCAGCTGGACAAAAGTGGCCATTGACATCCATCTCCATGTGGTAAACTGATATATGTTGTGAACCACCTTAGAACCACGAAAAATAAAATAAAATAAATGACATTCACGTCACATATGGTCCTTCAGTGCAAAATTTTACTCTATGCTGGTATCTAAAGCCCTGGGATGAATTCCTCTTTATTTCAGTGTAGAAAACTTTACTGATCCACAATCTCCTGTTACTACTGCTCATTTACTTTTTGTTTTTATTTTTATGGTGTTGGGGTGGAATCCAGGGGCATTCTAACTCCTATTTACACCCCTAGTCATATTTTTAAATTTTTATTTTGAAGCAGAGTCTTACTAGAATGATGAGAGTCTCATTACTTGCTGAGGCTGTCCTTGACCTGCGATCCTTCAGTATCAGCCTTGGATGTACTGAGATTTCAGGCATGCATTGACACACTGAGATGCTGCCCTGACATTTTAAAATGAAATAACACCTTCAGCAGCTGAAGAACAAGCTCAGAAGCATTCAGTTTCACCTGAGACTTGATAAATTATCCCCCCCACCTTTGGCACTGGAGATTAAACCCAGGGACATTATATCTCCAATTTACACCACCATCTCTCTTTTTTGTTTGTTTTTGTTTGTTTGTTTTTTGTTTGTTTGTTTTTCCAGGATATGCTCCCAGAATTATTTTTATACTTATTTATTTGGAACCAGGGTCTCTTAAGCCAGAGCAGCTGGCTCCAATCCTGTGTGATCCTCCTGTCTCCACCTCCCAAGCTCAGGGATTACAAGCGTGCGCCTCCATGCCCAGCTACCAGCCCTGTCTTTTATTCTTTATTTTTAAACAGGCTATCACTAAGCAGCTAAGGCTGGCCACAAACCTGGGATCATGTTGTCTCAGCCTTCCAAGTATTATAAATCATTTTACAGACTTCTGCAGTATGGCCTAACTCCATGGCACATGCAGTTTATGGGATTCATGGGGTCCAGGTCAGGCTCCCAGAGCCCAAGCCCTTTCTCCACTTCTCACTGCCTCTCCTTCTCAAAGACCTAGTGATGGTAAAGAGCTTCTGCAAATGCTGACCTGAAAAGTTTCCCAATAGTCCTGAGCAAACAGTTGTCCAAGGAAACACTGCTTCCATGTGAAGGTCACAACTTGGTCTACAGAAGTTCTTTCATTTTTTTCTAGGGGATGGAGAGCTGGGAGAAGAAAGTGCTGACAGTGGTGGTGCCAATTAGCATCTCAGGGACACAATGCAAATCAACACAGATGGTAGTTTCAGTAGTTCATTTAAACACAGAAGTACATTTTGTTTGTTTTGTTTGGGTTTTGTAGTACTATGGCTACAGCTCACTGCAACCCTGGCCCTATTTATTTTGAAACAGGGTCTAAGTGGCTGAAAGCTGGGTTCAAATATGTGATCATCCATCTCAACTTACTAAGTACTAGGATTGCAGGTGTGTACCACCACACACAGCTAGATGTATAAAATTTATTTATTTATTTATTTATTTATTTATTTATTTATTTATTTATTTATTTATTTTTGGTACCTGGGACTGAACCCAGGAGCATTCTACTTTTGAGCTATACCTCAAAACCTATTTTTTTTTAAATTTGAAACAGAGTTACATTAAGTTGTAGACGATCATGCTAAGTTAATGAGGATGTTTCTGAATCTGTGATCCGTTTGTTTCTGCCTCCCATGTATTTGAGATTATGATCAGCTGCCACTATGCCAGCTGGAATATATACATTATATAGTGTTTGAAAAACTCTAAGCAGGAGGAAACCCTCATTTCAGTGTTAGCTGCTGAAAGCTCTTAAGCCATATTTATGAACACTTTGTACCCAAAGTCTTGTCAGTTATCATGAAGGGCATTGAAAGTGGGTTTTGACCTGGATGTGTGGCACAAGCCAATAATCTCAGTACCTCAAGGCTGATATAGGAGGCTCATGGGTTTGCAGCCAGCCTCAAATACTTAGTAAGTCTCTTTTCAATTTAGTGAGACAATATTTCCAAATGAAGACTAAAAAATATGGCTGGGGTGTATGTTAGAAGTAGAATATCCCTAAGTTGAGCATGATGGCACATGCTTATAATCACTACACTAGAAAGGCTGAGACAAGAGGATTGCATGGGTTCAAAGCCAGCCTCAGCTACTTAGTGAGGCTCTCAGCAACCTAGTGAGACCCTGTTTCCAAATAAAATATTTTTAAAAAGTTCTGGGAGTATAGCCCGGAGGTAGAAAGTCTCTGGGTTTCACCGCCAGTACCACCAAGAAAAGAAGAAGAAGAAGAAGAAGAAGAAGAAGAAGAAGAAGAAGAAGAAGAAGAAGAAGAAGAAGATGATGATTATCTGAGTTTAATCCCTAGTACCACAATAAAATGCTTGGTATATAGTTTGAGAAAAAAATGGCCATGGGTTTAGCCCATAGTATAAATTTTTTTTTTTTTTTTTTTTTTGCGGGTCTGGGGATGGAACTCATTGGCATTTGACCTCTGAGCTACACCCCCTGCCCTATTTTTTATTCTTTATTTTGAAACCGGGTCTCACTGAGTTGCAGAGGGCCTCACTAAGTAGCTGAGGCTGTCCGCAAACCGCAATCCTCCAGGTCTCAGCCTCTCAAATGCTGGAATTACAAGCGTGCGCCACCACGCCCAACTATAAAAAAGTTTTTGATTGTTGAATTGATTATCTGGTGACTCTCGAAGACTCTGGAGTGACATATTAGACTCACATGATCATTGCTTTAATGGGATATGAACCAAAGATTGTGCAACAGTTTTAAATAAGTGAGCTGAATCCCGCTACTTAGAAAACTGACTGTGTTGAGTTTCCTTCTTGTGCCAGGTTCTTGCTAGAGCCAACACCCTCATAGAACAATCCACAGGACTGCTACTGTGTCTCCCTGTTGATGACCTTGGTAGTTGCTGCAGAATTCAGTCTCATAACCTGACTGAACAGACACATCCCTGTCATCCTAACCTACCTGTAACTGCTAGAGGCCACCACATTCACCCTTCAAACTTGATCACCATGAAGCATCAACTTGCTTAGATCAGTGGAGAAACTCAGAAGAGTTTCAGTAGGAGAAACTGTCCTGGCCAAAGGCTCAGTGTAGCCTCAAAGCTTTGGAGGGGGATGAGACTCAACACATGCAGATAAGATCCATGTTCCTTGCCGCCTCAGACCTAGCCTTGGCTGAGAACAAGTGGGCAAGGCATCCTAACTATGAGCCTTCCCCCAGGATGTCTCTGTGGGACCAGGGGAGGAACATGTCACTCATCATATTCTTCATAAGTATCATTGGGGTCATCAGCCACCAGCCCTGCATTGCTGGGAGTTTCATGACATTCTTTGGCCACAAATATGATCCTTCCCTAGTGTTTGGAGAACAGAGGAGGAAATACTTCCTTGAGAGCAGTGAATGGCCTTCAATCTCAAACCCAGTGTGAAAACTGTTTCATCCACAGGCCCCCAGAGAGGGGACCTGACAACTGCCTGCAGCCATGTGTGCTGAGCACCTACAGATGGATCAAAATCTCCACTGAAGTAGAAGATGAGATCAGAGCCCCAGAAAGATACAACCCCCCAAATTTTCCAAGAGTCTTCCAGTGCCAGTATTTTTCTCAGCTCATCAAAAGAAATAGCACCACTTAGAGAAGAGAAGGGCACAGTTCCTTCTCAGAACTCCCAGGACACTCTTCCATGTCATCCCCAGCCATGAGAACCCCTACTTGCAATTATTTCCATGGACCTGTCCTAGTCTCTGTCTTCAGACCAGCTTTGTGAGTGAAGCACAGGGATTCTCAAAGCAACTGACCTGAATCCCCACCACATTCTTGATTCATAGTTGTTCTCCTGTCTTATAAAGAGGGGACACTACAACAAAATAAACTGGGATGAATTGGCAGAAGGGTTTAAGTAAGCAAAAACTGTTCTTCCCATTGGCTCAACACAGCCTCAATACTCTGGAGGGAAGTGATACCACATACAGAGTGAGTCATACAGAGGCAATCTCAAGTCCACAGAGTTGAATCAGTAAATGGTCTTCCAGAATCAGAAGATGTCATGTGGGAAAGGCCCCAGCCACCTGCCCCTAAGAGGCTGTCACCCAGCCTCCTGAGAATGTCCCTGGTCTGAGACCCCCTCTAGGACTCTTGGTCTCTAATCAGGGTGAAGAGGAGGAAGGTCCATGGCAGTGAGGAACATTACAGCATCTCCCCACAGCCCAGGGCCTGGGGCATCAAGATCAAGATCCAGCAGTGAGGTCCACCATAGTATCCAGGAGACTTCAGATGGCCTTGCTTTTCTATCCAATGCCTGTGGAAGTCCACTGTGGTCAAGATCATGGTCCAGGGAAATGGGAGATATGTTAATTTATAAGAGTTAAGTCATCCCACAGTCTAAGAACTTATCTAACCATCACACTAAACCACAAAACTGTCACAATTGTGATTTATCAACTGAAAATGACAGTCAACCATATATAAAATAAAACATTGCAGAGTGTTACCTGTTGGTGTTTTCCCTCTCAGCAGCCTAATTTTGCAGAAGACACCTTTTAAGTAAATAGTAAAGGAAACTTCTGCTCCTCTTTCACTGGATCTACTTGGGTAGATCCAAGTTGAATCTTTGTGGCCAGCAGGATTAGCAACAGGTCATTATGATCTTGGTCAATTTCTCCAGGTGACATGCTTCCAGCCCTCAGTGCTGTTCATGGTGGGGGCCAGAGGTTCACAACAGGGTTGCCTGGTGGAGAGGGAGTATTTTTTGCCAATAGCTTCTGGGAAGACAACTGACTTCTGAGTCTCAAAGCCATCCTAAAAAGCCATGCTGGAAGTGGGGTTCTCTCCCTGGGGCCACACAGAGAACGAGCAGGCAGGCTTTGTCTACTCTCCTCTGAGCTACACAGAATAATTACAGACATGCTCTCTGCAGTCTCCTCTGGGTGAAACTGGAGAGAGGATGGGGCCTGGCTGTGTCTTTGCTCACAATGTCTTTCCTGTAGAATAGTAGACAGGTTCTCTCTACTATTCTCCAGGCTGGAAAGAGAAGTTGGAGGTAGGCTGTGTCTCCTGTACTAATTATGTCCTGACTATGTGCCCATCATGGCCAGGGAATGCTCACAGAGCAAAAGCAGGGAGGCAGGAATGGAATTATCACTGTCTCTCCAATTTGGGAAACAGTGCAGGCAGAAGTATCTGTGGGGTAAGAAGGTGGCTCAAACCCCTGATGCTTCCACCTAACCTGGAGTGCATCTCAGCTCACCTCATTTGAACATTTGGTAAGTGGCCATTGTGAGGTCAAATATTCTTTGGACATAGAGCCAGGTCCAATGTGGGTTGTACCCCAAGTTACATACAACCCCCAAGATCCTGGAGTTCAAGTGTTTCAAAGCAGCTCATGAGGACTTGATGAATACTCACCCTGGCTCCTCCTCATGTGTTCTGGATGGGTTTATTCAATGGTCTCTGGTTTGAGTCTACAGTGAACATCTGATAGATGATATGTTGTGCAAAGAGAAAGGTGAGTGGACACTTTGTAGTTTCCTGCAGGACCTGTTCCTTTAGTTCCTTGGAATTTTTGAGCAAATAGTGTGGGAGGACACCCAGAACTCAGATGTCCATCTCAGAGAATTATCTTGGTCCTGGTATAACTCAGTTTACAAAGTTCAGAGCACCACAGGAGGACTGAAGCTGTTGCCTAGCAGTGATCTTGTGCATTAACCCAAAGTCAGTGAGTTGGAGAATATCACCAGTTGCTGTCAGAGTCTACTGTGGTCAAAGTCAGTGTCTAGGGAGCTAATAAATAGGATAATTAGAAGAAGTTTGTCATCCCACAGTGACTGAGTTAGCTAACCATAACACTAAAAACCAGAGGAGCATCCAATTTTGACTTATTGAAAATGATATATTACAAGAATATATATATATATATATATATATATATATATATATATATATATATATATAAACATTGGAGTACACTACCTGCTTGCTGTCAATCTCAGCAGCCTGCTTTCACTGATGACACCTTGTAAGTATGTAATACTTACAGATTGGTTTGTCTGATGGCTTCTTGGTCTTGTCTACAGTAAACATGTGATCATTGATGGATCACATGATGCACTGGTGGAAAGGTGAGAAAGCACTCCTTAGCTCCCTGAAGAGCCTGCTCCTTCAGCAGGGAAGGAGTTTCTGGAACCCAGGCCCCAGAAGTCTATCTTGGAGCATTATGCATATTCCCGGTAGAACTGAGGGAGCAGAATGGAGAGTCCTACAAGAAGACTTGAGCTGCTGCCCAGCAGTGATCTTGCAGCTTAGGCCAAAGTGATGTGTTGCAGTATCTCACTGTAGCTGATATCTTTCAGAGTCCACTGTAGTCAAAGTTAGGGACCAGGGACCCAAGAGATATGATAACTAGAAGTTAGTCATCCCACAGTATACAGAGTTATCAAACCATCACACTACACCACAGAGATGCATACAATTATGATTTATCATTTGGAAATTACATAATTATATGTATAATAAGATGCTGGAGTGCACCACCTGTTGGCGTCCATTGAAGCGACTGCTTTCACTGGAGACTCCTTATAAGTATATAATACAAGGCACTTTTGTATCATTTGTTCCTGGACCTACTTGTGCGAATCCAGGGAAAAACTTTGGGGCCAGAAAGTAACAGCAACAGGACCTTATAATCTGGGTCACAATTCTTCAGTTTACCTTCTCTAGCCCTGATTGATGTTGATGGTGTTGCCAAAGGCGCAAAACAGGGTTGCCTGGTGTTTGGAAAATCTTTTTGTACCAATAACTTTTGGTAATACAATTGTCCTGGGGGACCTAAAGGCCATTCTGGAAAGCCAAGCTGGAAGTAGGGGTGCACTAATTTGGACCTCTTAGAGTAGCAGTTGGAAACCTCTATCTATTCTTCTCCATGTTGTGCAGGAGAATGACAGGCAGGCTCTCTGTATTCTCTTCTGGATGGGGTTGGAGTCAAGAAGTGACCTGGCTGTGTCTTGGGTCCCAAAATTCTGCAATTGAAAACAATAGTCAGGTTCTCTTCTTTATTCTTTTTGAGTCACAGATCACTGCTAGGCAGTGAGTCTCCTCCAATCTGGGCAGGGGAGTGACAGGCTAGTTGTGGCTACCTTCCTCAACTGTACAGAGAAGGGGCAGGCAGGCTGTGTTTCTTGCCACCCTTCATTCCTGATTCTGTGTCTTCTTTGGGAAGAGACAACTCAGAGAGCAAGAAGGGAGAAGCAAGAATAGAATGCTCACTGGAGAAAGAAGAAGTATCTGTAAGCAGATGGAGGTGGCCCAATGCCCTGATGCTCCTGCCCAACCTGCAGTGCACCCTGTATTTCCCCATTTACACTATCTGCTATGTGATCATTGGGTAATCATTCTTTGGGACACAGGTAGCAATTGTGATGTGGGATGTGCACTAGGCAACACTTGAGGTTCATGTGTTTGGGAAGCAGCTCATGGAGAATTGGTGGATACTCACTCAGGCTAAGCCAGGGATTCCCCAGATAAGTTTGGACAATGGCCTCTGATCTGGTCTACAATGAAAATCTGATAAATGATGTTTTCTGCATCACCAGAAATGTGACTGGGCACTTCGAAGCTTCCTGCAGGGACTGCTCCTTCAGGAGAGGGAGTTTGTGAGAAAATGGTAGGTAATGACATCAAGGATCCAGATGTTCATCTTGGAGCATTGTGTTTGGTACTGGCAGAACTCAGAGTGCAGAGAAGAGAGTGCCACAAGAGGACTGCAGCTGCTGTCCAGTGGTGATCTTGAAGCTCGGCCCATAGTCAGGAGTTGGAGCATATCACTCTAGATGCTGTCTGAGTTTAACTTCACAGTGGTCAAAGTCAAGGCCCAGGAACAGAGAAATATAATTAGGAGAAGTTAGTCACCCCACAGTGTACAGAGTTATCTATCCATCACAAACCCACAGATGCATCCAATTGTGATTTTTAATTGAAAGCAACACAATACAGGCACAAATCAAAGAAAATGCTGCAGTGAATTACCCATTGGTGTCCATCCCAGTGGCCTGTATTTGCTGGAGACAACTTGTACAAAAATTTACATAAAAACATACAAAATACAAGGCATTTTTTATCTTTTGTGTGTTTGGTACTGGGGATAGAATCCTTCTACCTTCAGGCTACACTCCAAGACCTATTTTATATTTTATTTGGACACAGGGTCTCTTAAGCCAGAGAGGCTGGCTTTGAACCTATATAATCCTCCTATCTCTGACTCCCAAGCTTGGAATTACAAGCATGTGCCACCACACCTAGCCTCTGTTTCATTTTTAATGGATACTTGGGTGGATCCAAGGCAAATCTTTGGGGCCAGCAGGTAACAACATGTCCTAATGATCTGGGTCACATTCTCTGGGTTACCTGCTTCCAGCCATGATTGATGTCCATGTTGGTGGCCATGGGTGCACATCAGTGTTGCCTGGTGGAGAAAAAATATTTTTGTGCCAATAGCACCTGAAAGGACAAGATGGATTTTGGACTCTAGGACATACTGATAGTTTGGTTCTCTCACTGGGGCTTCACAGAGGAACAGATGAATGCTCTGTCTACACTCCTCAGATGTGTACAGGAGAATGATAGGCAAGTTCTCTGCAGTCCTGGGTAGGTCTGAAGGAAGAAAGGGATCTGAATGTACCTTTGTTCCCAAAGCCTCTCTGGGGAACATCAGGCAGGTTCTCTGTACTGTACTCCAGGCTGACCAAGGGAATAGCAGACAGGCTGTATATACCTTCCTACATACTGTTCAGGGAAATGACAGGCATGTTGTGGTCCCTGTCCCCCTTATTCCCTGATTCTGTGCCCTCCTTGGTGGGGGAAGAAGAAGAGAACAAGAAGGGGCATTCAAGTATGGAGTGCCCACTGGCCCTCCACATTGCGGGGAGAGTGAAGACAGAAATATTTGTGGGGATGGAGGTGGCCAAATACCATGATGCTCCTGCCTAACCTGCAGTGTACCCTGGCTCAATCTGGTAGGTGACCATGGGGAATCCATCATTCTTTTGGACACAGGTAGCCATTTTGGTATGGTTTGTACCCCAGGCAGTGCATGACCCTTAATATCCTGAGATTCAGATGTTTGGGGAGTGGCTCATGAAGAATTGGAGAACACTCACCCAGGCTAAGCCATTGATACCCCAGATGTGTTTAGATGATGGCCTCTGGATTGGGTCTACAGCAAATATCTGATCAATGAAGTTTTCTACATTAGTGGAAGAGTGAGCTGACACCTTTTAGCTCCCTGAAGGACCTGCTCCTTCAACTACTCAAAGATGGTGTCTTGAGGAGAAGAAATGAGTCAATAGTGAAGGAGGATGCCCAGGTCCTCAATTTCCATATCGAAGCTTTATGCTTAGTCCTGGTAAAACTCATGGTGCAGAGTGAAAAGGGCCACAGGAAGACTGCAGCTGCTACCCAGAGCTGATCATGTAGCCCAGCCCAGTATTGAGTTGGAGCATCTCACTCTAGCTGCTGTTTTACAGAGTTCACTGTGGCCAATTTCAGGGCACAGAAAGCTGAGAGATAAGATAATTAGGAGAAGTCAGTCATCCTACAGAGTACAGAGTTAAACTTAGCCATCACCTTACAACCCAAAGATGCATCCAATTGTGATTTATCATTTGAGAATGATATAACACAAGTATTCATAAAAGAAAATTCTGGATGGCATTATCTTTTGGTTTCCATCTCAACAGACTGATTTTATTGTAGATATGTTGTAAGTATATAAAGCAGGGCATTTCTGCTTTATTTTTACTTGATGTACTTTGATGGATTCATAGCAAATCTTTGGGGCTAGCAGGCAACAGCAACAGGTCCTTAAAATCTGAGTCACGATTCTCTGCATTACCTGCTTCCAGCCCTGATTGCTGTCCATGATGGTGGCCACAGGTTCACAATAGGATTGCCTGGTAGAGAGAGAGATTTTGTTAAAATTGCTTCTGAGAAGATAACTGTCCTCCTGGGCATCAAGTACATGGTGAAGGGCTTTGTAGGGAGTGGACATGCTCTAACTGGGGCCTCACAGAGGAACAGCAGGCAGGCTCTGTCTAGTCTCCTCAAATCTGTGCAAGATAATAACAGGCAGGCTCTCTGCAATCTCCTCTGGGTGGGGCTGGAGGAAGGAGAGGACCTGGCTGTGTCTTTGCTCCCAAAGTCTCCCCTGGGAACAGCAGGCAGGTTCTCTCTCTCCTCCAGACTAGACAGGAGTGTTCATGGTGTGGCAGCTGGGTAGGGTCTTTTGACACCCTTCTGCTCTGATTCTCTATTGTACTTGGAAAGAAAATGCTCGGAGAGCAAGAATGGGAAGGTGGAACACTCACTAGATTTCCACACTGAGTGGGAGTGAAGGCATAAGTATCTCTGGGGATGGAGGTGACACCTAAACTGAAGTGTCTCTGGGTCTCATCACATTTTCACTATCTGGTAGGAGGCCATGTGTGGACTAAGAAACTGGTAGACACAGACAGCCATGTTCAGCATGTGATGTACCCCAAGCAACACTCTTATCGTCATGGGGTTCAGTTACTTGGGAATAGCTCATGAGAATTTTCTTTTGCAGGTCTGGGATGGGACCCAGGGGCATGCTACCACTGAACAACAGCCCCTGCCCTATTTTTTATTCTCTATTTTGAAACCATGTCTCACTGAGTTTCAGAGGGCCTCAGTAAGTAGCTGAGGCTGTCCACAAACCACCATCCTCCGGTCTCAGCTTCCTGAATGCTGGGATTACAAGCATGCACCACCACGTCCAGCTAATGAGGAATTCTTGAATACTCACCCTGGCTCAGCCTCAGGCATCTAAGGATTTGCTTTGGTTAGTCAACATGTGATGAATGATGGTTTGAACATTTGCAGAAAGGCAAGCTGCTACCTTGTAGCTCCCTCTAGGACCTGTTCCTTAAGTTGTTAGTGAGAAAATAAGAAGGAGGATGCCCAGACCCTAGATTTCCATCTTGTATCCTTATGCTTGGTCCTGGTAGATCTCAGGGTACAGAGTGGAGAGCACCAAAGGATGACTGCAGCTACTGCCCAGTGGTGACCTTGTAGGTCAGCCCAGTCATGACTTGGAGCATCTCACTCTAGCTGCTGTCTATCAGAGTCCACTGTGGTCAAAGTCAGGGTCCAGTAAGCTGAAAGACATGTCAATTTGAAGAATTTAGTCATCCCAGAGTATACAGAGTTATCTAACCCTCACACTACAAGAGGAATCCAATTGTAATTTATTATATTTGAAAATGATATAATATCAGCATAATATGATAAAAATTCTCAAGTGTGTTAACTGCTTGCTGTTATATAGCTCATCAGCCTACTTTGGGTGGAGACACCTTATAAGTCTATAAAATAGGGCACATCTGACCCCATATAGTATAGCTACTTGTAGGATTCAGGGTCAGCAGGCAAAAGAGAGGTTCTAATGATCTAGATCACAATTCTCTGAGTTACCCACTTCCATCCCTGATTGTTGTCCATGGTGGTGGCCACAGGGCCACAATAGGGTTGTTTCTAGAGGGGGAGTCTTTGTTATAATAGCTCTTGGGAGGATAACTTGAATGTGTGGCCTGAAGGTTATGCTGCAGGGCCATGCTGGGAGTGGGGATACTCTTACTGGGGCTTAACCAAGAAACTGCCAGCAGCTTCTGTCTACTCTCCTCAGATATGTGCAGGAGAATGACAGGCAGGCTTTCTGAAGTGATCTGGTAGCTCAATCCAAAGTCATGAGTTGAAGCATCTCACTCTAGCTGCTGTCTGCAGAGTCCACTGTAGTCAAAGTCAAAGCCCAGGGAGCTGAGAGATACATTAAATAGAAGTTACTCAAAATACACAGACTTCCAGGAAGATGGCGACAGAGAAAAGTGGCGTTTATGAGTCCTGCTAAAAAATCAATTTCTATTACCATAAAATCAGTGCCTTTCATAGCCAGAAAACACCATCAGCAGAGAAATAAAAACTATAAATACAAGGGAGAGAGAAAAAGAGGTCTGGAAGAACAATTAGACACCAGAAAGAAACCAGCATGCAGTGTGGTGGCTGGAGCTGCAGCAGCGCAGAGCTGCACTGGTGCATTCTTCCCTCCCAGCACCAGGTTCCAGAGAGGAGAGGGACTCAGAATGGAGCTCTAAACCAAAGTGGAGATACGCTGGAGCTGAGGATGTGACAGCAGTGCCATACTACCTGCAGCAGTGGTGAGTTCACTGGATGGCTCCAGATAAGCGCACTCAACAACCCAAAAGGCTCCAAGAGGAGGTTTGGACAGTGAGATAAGGTGAGCTGCTGCAGAACAGCCGGGTGTAATTCAGCAGTTTTTTTCAGCGCAAGGAGCATCTAAAGCTCCCGGGGTCTGGGCTCAGCATACCTTGCAAGGACTCAGAGTGGAGCTCAAAACCAAAGAAGAACTATGCCAACCTCACAGCTGAGGGCGTGACAATGGTGCCATATTGTCAGCAGCTGCAGCAGCGAGTGTGGCGAGTCCACAACAGCTACATATCAGCGCACTCAACAACCGTGAATCAAATCGTGACCTCTAGAGGAGAAATCTCAGTACTGCACCCCCAGTGACTTGCGCAGCTCTGATAGTCACCCTGGGTCTGAGAGATTTGTGCAGTCCAACCCAGGGGGGAGTGGCGGTGGCAGAGATATCACACAATAGTCTCGGTTTCCCATGGGAGAAAAACCAGCCAGGTACCTCCCATGCTCTCGAGCAGCCTCAATTGACCCCCTGGGTTTGAGACTTTGAGGCACAACCCAGTAAAGGAGTAGTGGTGACTGAGATACCACAGAATCAAGATCCAGAGCACCTTGAGTGAAGACGTAGTGACCTAGGGAAGAACCCAGAGAAGACACAAACATCTGAAGTCATGGGAAAGAGGTATAACAATGGAGCAATGAATGCCCACAACCACACAACATCAGAACCTGATAACATAGAAATTCAGAGATCTCTATATAAAATCAGGAACATAACTGTAGAGATAATAGTGGACCTTCAAAAAATTCAGAGAGAGTCTAAAAGAGATAAAGAATGCAATCATTGAAGCAAAGTCAAAGTATAAACAACCCATTAGACCACATAGAGAATAGAATCTCGCTCCTAGAAGATGATCACTCCAAAAATAAATGCATAGTTTCTAATTAAAAAAAAATCCAAGAGCAGGAATCTGACATTGAAGAAATATGGGCCCATTTTAAGAGAGATAACCTACGAATATTTGGAATAGAGGAGGGAAAAGTAGGTGAAACCAAAGGGATCAATAATCTCTTCAAGGAAGTAATAGCAGAAAATTTTCCAAACAGAGAGCAAGAAGTTGATACACAGGTCCAGGAAACTTATAGAACTCCCTTTAGACAGAATCAGAAAAGAGGTTATGCATGCCACATAATTGTCAAAATGACTAAGGTGGAAGCCAAGGAGAGAATCTTAAAGGCAATAAAAACAAAAGGCCAAGTGACATACAGAGGCAAACTTAGAATCACTCCAGACTTTCCAAGCTAAGACATGAAAGCTAGAAGGGCATGGAGTAACATATTCCAAACTCTGAAAGAAAACAACTTCCAGCCAAAAATTTCCTACCCAGCACAACTATCTATCAAATTATATGGGGAAATAAAAAGCTTCCGTGACAAACAGAAACTGAAGAAATGTATGTCTTCAAAACCAACGCTAGAGAAAATACTCAAGGAGATTAACTGCAAAGAAGAAATAGGTAATATATGCCAGAACCAGAGAAACAAGATTTCCCAGCAGACAACTAATCAAGTTGAATTAACAGTATCTCAAACAGAAATAAAATCTTAACGGACAATGGTATCTAGAATACCTCCACTCCCCCTTGTATGGAAAGGGCAGTATTGCAAGTCAAAGGACCCATCATTTTAAATATATTGACCTATTGCCTTCTGGGTTTTAGGTTTTCTAATGAGAAATGTGATAAGGACCTTATAGGATGCTCAACACCACCACTCCTAATCAATATATGCCAAGACATCCTGCTGCCTCGGCATCTATGTGTTGAGACCCCCCACTCCATATAGTTAATCGGCAAAAAGCCCCGAGAAGGAGGGTCGTCTCTGGCCAAAGTACCCCCCACTTTTAGATACCCTTCACTATTATTCCTTTTAACTTTCTACACGAATTGCTCCAGTGATGTGAAATTAGGACTATAAATAGAAACTGAGTCCGTGGAAATAAACTCTCTAATAATTTGCCTAAACGTCCTTGGCTCTGCTCAATAACAATAAAAACTGGCCAGAATTCAGATGCTGTGATAAGCATTCCAGCTGCAGCAATTACAAAGGGTCTCTGACCCTCACTATCACTAACTTAGGTTAAGCTATTAACTCCGGTAAGGTAGTTCAGTTTAAGGTAACTTTGTTTACCCTTGAGATCCTGCCTAGAGACAGAAAAGATAAAAACCTTGTGTGTGACCTTAAAGCAATTTAGTTGATAAACAACTTAGTTGCCCAAATACAATAGACTCAAGGAAAAAGATTGGTGACTTTAACGCCCAGTGTAAATATTCCTGAAGACAGAGAGGCTGACCGCATGGTTAATGAATATGACAAAATAAAGGACAGACGTTCTAAATATATATGTATGAAGGAAAGGAAATACCGTGTAAGAGTAAGAAAAACATTTTTGCATGAAGAAGAGCTTATCATAAGAAAGTCCCAACTGGGAAAGAAAGGAATTAGAAAGTTAGAAGCAGGTTGCAGAGGGTTTGTGACAGAGAAATGGATTATTAAAGATGGTTAGACTTTTAGTAGGCTTATTGTCTAAAGAAGAGTGCTCAGCAGTTAAGGAAATATATCTGACAATTAAAACCAAGAACTTTGTGGTGTTGTTTGTGGTATTTTGTCTGCAAAACTGTGTTGTGAGTTTGCTTAAGCTTTCAGATTTAGAAGGTAAAAATGCCAACACCTGGAGAAACTTTATCACATCCACCTGAATCACCACATCTCCCCACACTTGCTATATGAACTGAGCCCAAAAGATGGAAAGTTCCAAGAAAGCCAAAGAAGATTCCCCGAGAAACCCCCAAGCCTTGGCCATGCTTGTTTATTTTGGAAAGTGGCCCCCTGGGACTGCTTATCTGCAAAGACCTTGGAAAAGAATCAGGAGTCAGGAGTCAATCAGGAAAAGAATCAGGAGTCAGGAGTCAGGAGATCAACAGTCAGCTGAAGGACTAGTTTTATTACCTTTGTTTACATGTCATTCATTATTACTTCACAATGATTACACCCACCTCCCTCTCCTCTTACTATTAACTTTACTGGTGAAAGGTATAAATTTCTTGGAGTTTTTGTAATAAAGTGTCATTGGCTCAAGAAGCCTTTGTCCACCTCAGATTCTTTCCCAAGCGCCATACCTAAAAACTTAGGGAATTCATAGAGGGGAAAGAATTGCTGCAGATAAGTTTCTGCAGAACTCCACCTGCCTTTTGCCCCATCTTTCTGAAGATTTGACCGGGAGCTGACAATAACGACCCAACTGAGATTAGTCGGCGACAACTGGCCCCCAACGTGGATAGATATCAAGTCGGACCCAGAAAGGTAAGCTATCTCTCCTCTTTATTTCTTTAAAAAAATTTCAGGCAAAAGGATAGGTCCTCGTCAGAGTGGTGCAGACTCGCCGATAAAGGACATCGGTTAAGTACGAGCAGAAAAGGACCAGAAAGTTAGAGAAAAAATTATGGGGCATTCACAATCTAAAAATAAGAAATTTTTTGTGTCAGTGCTTGGTCATATGCTTGAGTCTCGAGGACTCAAAGTTCCAAAGAAAAATCTCATGGAATTTTATGATTTTATTTTAACTGTGAGCTCTTGGTTCCCTGAGGAAGGCAGCCTTTCTTTACGGGATTGGAAAAAGGTGGGAAGAGATATAAGAAAACATTATGAACAAAAAGGTCCTAATGGAGTGCCTGTACAAGATTTTAGTTTGTGGTCTCAGATTAGAGACATCCTGAGTGAAAAATCAGAATTGGAGTGTCTTATAGAAGAGACACCTTCAGAGAATGGCAGAGATGAACCTGAGCCATTAACAAAGCTCTCTCAGGATGAGCAAGGATGTAGCTCAGATAAATCTTCAGGAAATGAACAGAGAAAAATTAGAAATTCTGATGACTGTGACTTAGAAGAGCTGGCATGGGAGACAGATTACAAAGAGGCAAACGGAGATCATGAGAATGATCCCGGTGGAAGGATTTATCCTGTAGTTCCCTCAGCTCCTCCCTTGCCTATTCATCAAAACAAATCTTTGCCTGACCCAGGCTTTCTGGGATCTATAAAAGAGGCCAGATGAACAGAAGACAGTTCTTTTGCTTTTCCTGTAATACACATTAATGAACAGGAACCTGGCTGGGAACCCTTAACATTGAAAACTTTGAAAGAATTACAAACAGCTGTTAAAACTATGGGACCAACTTCCCCGTATACCTTACAGATAGTAGAGATGTTAGCAAATATGTGGCTCACACCTTTTGATTGGCATCAAACGGCAAAAGCAGTCTTGAGCCCTGGACAATATATCCTATGGAAAATAGATTATGAGGATCGAGCAAACGCTCAAGTACAATTAGGTTCATCAAGGAGGGCAACTAAACCCACCATGGCCATGTTTATGGGGAAAGATGATTATTCATCACCCTGATCACAAGTGAAAATTCCTAAAGATATGTTACAAGACATTTCAAAGATAGCTGTACAGGCCTGGAGTAAGCTTCCTTCTAAGGAAAGCAAACCTACGGCGCTAGCAGGAATTCATCAAAAGCAGGATGAACCGTATGAAGATTTTGTAGCTAGATTACAGGAGGTTCTGGAAAAGATGATGCCTCCTTCAGAGGCTAGTGACATTTTGCTCAAACAATTGGCATGGGAAAATGCTAACAAATATTGTCAGGAACTTATACGACCAATCAAAAAGACAGGCAGTATACAAGATTACATTAAGGCATGCTTAGACGCCTCACTGGCAGTCATTCAGGGGATGGCTTATGCTGCTGCCATGCAGGGAAAAACATTTGATTCATTTATAAAGCGTATTCATAAAGGGACTCCTCGGACTGAAAAAGGAGTGTGTTTTTTGTGTGGCCAGCCAGGACACATGCGTAAGGACTGTGAAGTAACTCATAAGACATTTTATAATAGCAATGCTAAGAAACCACCAGGGTTGTGTCCTCGTTGTAAAAAGGGATATCATTGGAAAAGTGACTGTAAATCGAAGTTTCATAAAGACGGATCTCCTCTAGAGCAGAAATCAAAAAATGAGCTGAGGGGCACACCTTCAGCCCCGTAAAAGAAAGAGGGATGTATAACAATAATTCAGAACAAAAAAGGCCAACAATATTCAATATTCCTCGAGCCACTCCTGACAGTGCAGGATTAGATTTAACTGCAGGAGGAGATTATATTTTATCAAACATTGATGGAGTGCAACTAGTAAACACCTTAGTGAAAGGCCCTTTACCTCCAGGGACCTTTGGCCTTATAATAGGTAGAAGTTCTAATTATAAGAAAAATTTTTAAGTGCTTCCAGGAGTTATAGGTGCAGATTATGAAGGGGAAATTAAAATAATGGTCAGACCTTTAAAAGAAACAATTCAAATACATAAGAACCAGTGAATAGCTCAATTGTTGCTTATGAAATATGTTAACACTCCAAATCCTGTATTAAAGTTAAAGAGAGGCACGGAAGGCTTTGGCTCCACTGATGTTGTGGCCTGGTATCAGGAAATCACCCATGACAGGCCGCTTAAAAAATTATTAATCCAAGGCAGAGAATTTGAAAGCCTGCTAGACACAGGCGCTGACCAATCCTGCATAGCAGCTAGGGATTGGCCTTCTACCTGGCCTGTAAAGCAAACAGATTC
Source organism: Muscardinus avellanarius (assembly GCF_963383645.1). Classification (NCBI taxonomy): domain Eukaryota; kingdom Metazoa; phylum Chordata; class Mammalia; order Rodentia; family Gliridae; genus Muscardinus; species Muscardinus avellanarius. Next base: position 1,352,222 of record NC_137809.1, read on the forward strand.
TACCTTGGTAGGATTAGGATCAGCGAATAATGTTAAGCAAAGTTCAGCCCTGCTGAAGTGGAACTGTGAAGACAGAGAGGGAGTGTTTCAACCTTACATAATAGCTTCTCTCCCATTCTCATTATGGGGAAGGGACATTATGGAGGCTATGGGAATGCATTTAACAACTATAGATTCCCTTGAGGAGCAAAATTTTTCATAGGGGTCGCTGATGACTTATACGCAGAAGCAATATCATGGATAACTGATGAGCCTGTGTGGATTAATCAGTGGCCCCTAACACAAGAAAAAATACAGGCTGTAGAACAACTAGTGCAAGAGCAATTAGAGAAAGGACATTTGGGAGAATCGAATAGTCCTTGGAATACTCCAGTCTTTTTCATTAAAAAGAAATCAGGAAAATGGAGACTGCTCCAAGACTTGAGAGCTATAAACAACACAATGCGTGATATGGGCGCCTTACAACCGGGACTTCCATCACCAGCAGCTGTCCCTAGAGGGCACCACATAACTGTTATTGATCTACAGGATTGCTTCTTTACGATAAAGTTAAATCCTAAAGATTCACAGAGGTTTGCGTTTAGCATACCCTCTAGTAATTTTAAAAGGCCTTGGCAAAGATATCAGTGGAAAGTCCTGCCACAAGGAATGAAAAATTCTCCAACCTTGTGCCAAAAGTTTGTAGATAAGGCAATTCTAGAAACTAGAACAAAATTTTCAAATGCTTATATAATTCATTATATGGATGACATTTTGTTGGCTCATCCTAAAAAAGAAGTAGTAGAAGAAATTCTTAAGCATTTGCTTCAGCAATTGACTAAATATGGCCTTCAGATAGCACCTGACAAAGTTCAACAAAATAGGCCTATAAATTACTTAGGAAAAGTAATATATGATGAGTGCATAATGTCTCAAAAGATGCACATTAGATTGGATAAAATAAAAACATTAAATGATTTACAAAAATTGCTAGGGAATATAAATTGGGTTAGACCTTATTTGAAAATCACAACAGGTGATTTGCATGTTTTGTATGAAGCTCTTAATGGAGACCCAAATCCTAAATCAAAAAGAAAATTAACTCCAGAAATGTTACAGGCATTGGCCTTGGTAGAAGAGAGGTTGCAGGAAGCTAAAGTCAAGCAAATAAATTATGAAAAGCAATGGGATTTTTTGATATTCCCTACCACTTATACTCCTACGGGGTGTTTGTGGCAGGAAGGTGTGCTAGAATGGATACATTTGCCTCATACACAAGTAAGAATGGTGGCTTCTTATATTTTGTTGTGTAGTCAATTAATTATTAAAGCCAGAGATAGATCAAGAGAAATGTTTGGAAGAGAAATGCATAATATTGTGATTCCATATACTAAACAACAGTTTGAAACATTATTGCAGAATGATGATGATTGGGGTATTGCTTTATTAAATTATTTTGGAGAAATTAAATTCAATTTACCAAAGCACCCTTTAGTAAAATTTGCCAAAGAAGTACAATTTATTTTTCCAAACACTATATCTGTGGAACCTTTAAGTGAGGCTGTTACTGTATTTACTGATGGATCTTCAAATGGAAGGTCTGTGGTCTATACACCAGACCACCCACCCATAATTCATTATAGTGCAAAGTTTTCTGCTCAGCAAGCAGAAATTTATGCTGTAATATTAGCTTTAACACATTGGAAACAAAATATTAATTTGTATACAGATTCAAAGTATGTGGTTTCAATATTTCCTGCTATAGAAACAGCTTTATTGTCTGGACATTCAAAAATTATTACCTTATTGGAACAATTACAAAAAATCATTCAAGGGCGTGAAAATAAAATTTTTATATCGCATATTGCTGGACATTCCAATTTACCTGGGCCATTAGCTCATGGAAACGCTATGGCTGATTTGCTTACCAGGGAAATCTCAATAAATAATGTCATAGAGTAGGCACAACGAAGCCATGCATTGCATCATCAAAATGCTTTAGCTCTAAAAAGAATGTTTCGTATTACCAGAGAACAGGCTAGACAAATTGTTAAAGTCTTCAAACAATGTCCACTTACTCATAAGGTGCAGAAAATGGGAGTCAACCCAAGGGGCTTAAAGCCTCGAATGGTTTGGCAGATGGATGTAACCCATGTACCTGATTTTGGAAGATTGGCATATGTACATGTAACTGTGGACACTTATTCACATGCTCTCTATGCTACAGCTAGGAGTGGAGAAGCTGTTAAAGATGTCATACAGCATTTGATTGCCTGCTTCTCCTATTTGGGAACTCCTAAGAAAATTAAAACTGATAATGCTCCAGCATATACATTAACTGGTTTCAAAAAATTTTGTGAGAACTGGGAAATTGAGCATGTTACAGGAATACCTTATAATCCTCAAGGGCAAGCAACTATAGAAAGAACTCACCAAATCTTAAAAAATCAATTGTTAAGGCAAAAGAAAAATCATTATTTCTCGCCTCATCAGGCTCTACATCATGCTTTATTCATATTAAATCATTTAAACACCAATGATCAAAATCTCACTCCCATGCAAAGACATTGGGAAGAAATGCCTTTGACTAAACAGCCACAAGTACTTTGGAAGGACCTGCTTAGTGGGGTCTGGAAGGGGCCAGATGTTTTGATAACCTCGGGAAGAGGGTATGCATGTGTGTTTCCACAGGATGCCTCATCACCCATCTGGATCCCAGACCGACTTATCAAGCCTTTCCAGGCGAGAAAGACAGAAAAGGAGGAGACAAAAAAGGAGGATGAAGGAGATGATGCTGGCGTTTAAGCATTTAAACCCTTCCTCCACACAGGCAGGAGCTACAAGGGAGACAAGTCCCCCCACCTGGAATCAACTTCAGACTCTCACTAAGAGAGCAGATGAAGCCGTAATTTCGGCAGGAAAGGTTGTTACAGTGGAAAATATGTTTTTAGCAATGTTAACAATAATTTATCTGCAGGTACCTAATGTGGAAGGAGTCAGCTACTGGACATATGTACCCGATCCCTCTATCCTACATCCTGTGGGATGGGGAGACAGTGATATTATAAAGGTTACAACTAATAGTTATATTTTAGGAGGTGTAGAGGATAATTCTATCCCACTGGTATCAGAAACAATAAATTATGAAGGAATGTCTGATACTACTCCAATTTGTGTCACCATGTCAGGAAGGTCGCCTGCAGGGTGCCTTCCCTTAAATTATAGAACATTTTTGACTGATGCTCCTGATTATGCTGATAAGGAGTGGACAAAGCATCTAATTTGGGAACTGGAAATGATGACATTAGGATATCATAACTTTAATGACAAATATTTGGAAAGGAAATCGCACTTACCCAACTGTGCGCACACTTATAAAGATCCAGATCAGTTCTGGAATGCTCTTAATACTAGACCAAAATGGCTTCAATGTAGCTTTAATAAGGCCGCCGTTTTCATACCCAAGAAATCACAAGATCAAATTCTACATTTCTCAGTGTCAAGTCCATCTTATGATTATACTCAGTACTTAAGGAATAATTCTAAAAAATTCAATAATTATCAGCCACATACTCTAGGGGAGCCACTGCGGAGATGGTTTACTCCAGGCTGGGTGGCACCGGTGTTTATAAGCTACTCTCCCATTTACAATAAGACAGTCATTCAACCTGAATTGTTTCGTCTCTTTGCGGCCTCAAACATGATTCTTTTAAAGAAGCCTAAAGAAACTACTTCTACTCCTATTGGAGTCAAAACATGCATAGAATATCCTATGGGAATTTTAGCCAGTAAACCTGAAAGTTTAGCTATAAATAGATTTGGAAGATCTTATCATATTTCATGCAAAAATTGTATATTTACAAACTGTTTAATATCAGATTTAAATAAACAGTACTCTGTAATTATGATTCTTAAAAGACCACAATATGTAATGTTACCAGTGGATTTAAAGGATGATCCTTGGTTTGAGAATCCAGATTTACAGACACTTAAAGAACTGCAATATTTATTGCGACCAAAACGTTTTATTACTGCTGTATTTTTAGGTGTGAGTGCTTTGATTATAATTTTAACCTCATTAGCAACTGCCACTGTGGCCTTAGTCCAGAAAGTACAAACTGCTAATTATGTAAATGACTTAAATAAGAATGTCTCTCTAGCTTTAGCACAGCAAGAGATTATTGATAGGAAACTAGAAACAAAAGTCGATGCTCTGGAACAAGTGGTTCTCGGGCTGGGGCAGGAAATACAGAATATAAAAATCTTATTGTCCACACGCTGCAATGCCAGCTTTAAGTATATTTGTGTTTTTTTCATAATCTATCAAATAGATCTCTTCCAGATTTATATTTACATTCTGAATTTGTATGTGTTGTGCATGAGGTACTAAGTATTGAACCAAGAGGCATTCTACCTCTGGGCTACACTCCCAAACCTATTCTATATTATTTAGAAACAGAGTCTCACTATTAATGAGAGTCTCACTACTTGCTGAGGCTGTCCTTGAACCTGTGATCCTCCTGTCTCAGCCTCCTAAGTACTAGGATTACAAGCATGCACTACCATGCCTGGCTTTTATTTTTATATTTTGCAGTACTGGGGATTGAACCTAGGGGCATTTCTAACTTTGTGCTACACCCCCAGCCCTATTTTTATCTCTTATTTAAAACATGGTATCACTAAATTGTGGAGTGCCTAAGTAGCTGAGGCTAGCTGGAAACCTGTAATCCTTCTGTCTCAGCCTCCTAAGTACTGGCATTACAAGTATGTGCCACCACATCTGGCAATATTCAGTATTTAAACTAGTATGCCAAGATGTCCATCAACAGATGAATGAATTACAAAACTGTGGGATATGTACACAATGGAATTTTACTCAGCCATTAAAAAAATTCAATTAAAAATCATTTTCAGGGAAATGGATGAAACTGGAAGACATTGTGCTAACTGAGATTAGTCAGTCACAAAAAAATAATAAATCAGATGCTTTCCCTAATATGTGAGAGCTAGGGAGAAATGGGTCATAGGAAGAACTCTAGATGAAAAAGGAAATCCTATAACGGAGCAAACAAGACAACCTAAAGGAGGGGGGGAGAGGAAAATCTTTAAAACACACAATGTACTTAAACATACTGAAGTCAACCAGTAAGCCAAGCAAAGGAAGGAAGGATGGGGACGGAATGATATGGGAATTGGTAGGGGTTAAATCAGTGATGTATATATGTATGTACACAAAAGTTTTTACCCCAATATGATGTGTGAATATAATGCACCAATAAAAATTAAAAATAAATAAATAAATGGCCCATAGAAACATGAAAAGATGTTCAACGTCATTAGCCATCAGAGAGATGCGAATCAAAACTACACTGAGATTCCATCTAACCCCAGTTAGAGTGGCAAGCATAAAGACGTCAAATAACAACAAATGCTGGTGAGGATGTGGAAAGAGAGGAACTTTTTTACACTTTTGATAAGAGTGAAAACTAGTTCAGCCACTATGGAGATCAGTGTGGAGATTCTTTAGAATTTGGGAATGGACACACCATATGATACAGCCATGCCATTCCTGGTTATATTTACAAAGGGGTTGAAATCAGCATACAGCAACATATGCATACCCATGTTCATAGTAGCACAAAATATGGAACCAGCCTAGGTCTCCATCAACAGATGAGTGGATTGTAAAATTATGGGAAATGTACACAATGGAATTCTCAGCAGTGATGAACAAAATCATGTTATTCACAAGAAGATGGAAAAACCTGGAGAACATTATGTTAAGTGAGATCAGCCAAGCACTGAAAGAGAAGAGACATATGTTTTCTCTCATATTCTCAAACTAGTGAGTATTAGGGATACCAGAGGGACTTCAGATAATTGAGGTAAAACCTCAGCAAATCTAGAATGACAGGGCACAAGAGAAAGAAGGCTGAGATTGATCAATGGAGGAGTTACACCTGAACATATTTAAAAGTATGCATGTAGCATGGTCAGCCTGGACACCCATTGTTGGGAAGGTAGGAAAAGGGCAGCAGGGGAGAGCACCAAGCACTGTGTGAATATATGCCATTTTCAATAAAAAAATTGTAATAAAATAAAAATACTCTTTTCATGGCTTGACATACTTATATTATTATAATCAAAGGCCTGTTTATCTGGCTAAAGTTTACATTAAGAAAAAAAAGAAAAAAAATACGACTCCTCAAGACCTGGTACATACCTACAATTGCTTTATTTCCCCAGTCATGGGGGGTCGGCATAAATGGGGATGCAGATAATAATTTAACACCAGAATTTCCCATAACTAGTGATAAGGACTATATAACTTATATTAAATTTACTGAAATCTATAGAACTAAAGTGACCAATTTTTTTGTTGTAGTATCACGGAATTGTTTCTAATAAATCTGAGCAGTTCATATAACCTAGAGAAACACATAAACACACTTGGCTGGCAAATATCCCAACAGCAAAAAAGAATGTCAGCTCCACTTTTCATGAAATATCACTTTTAACTCACAAGTACCTCAGGAGTTTCATTCAGACACTTTGGGTGTGGGCACAACTACTCAGGGCTACATGCTCCCCTGACAGCCTGTTCTTCCTGTGTTTCTATGAGTCTTTTCTTCATATCAAGAGCATTATGTCAATAATTTGGTATTTCAACAACTCTGGCCTTCTTTAGAAATGCATTTTCATAACACCAAAAATTATGAGAGATCATTAAGACAATTTATTTCAAGCCAGACGTGGTGGTACATATTTGTTTTCCCAGTACTTGGGAAACTGAGACAGGAAGATCGAAGGTACCAAGACAGCCTCAGTGAGTAGTAAAACTTTCACCAACCTAGAAAGAGCCTGTTTCAAAAGTTAAAAAGGAAAATAAAATAGGGCTGTAAGTGTGGCCCACAGGTAGAATGCCCCTACAATCAATCCCTGGTAAACAAACTAAAAGAAAAAAAAGTTAATCACAATAAATCTCACAAAACACATTACAAATGACAGCATAGAAAAATATCTTGGATAGTGTCTCAAAATTTAGCTCTACAAGGTATGCTTAAACTGGCAAGATGTATTTTAAAAGGTCAATTTTGAAAATAAAGAATGTTACATAAGCTGCTATGGTGGCATATGCTTGTAATTTTAGTACTTGGGAGGTTGAGACAGAAGGATCATGGGTTCTTGGCCAGCCTCAGATATTTTTGTGAGAATCTCTGGAACTTAATGAGACATTTTTTTTCAAAGTAAAGAATAAAAATAGGGCTGTGGTTATAGTTCAGAGGTAGAATATCCCTGGGTTCACTCCCCAGTACCTCATAAAAAGATAGAATGCTACAAATAGCTATGTATTAATAAGTAATTTATGATCTAAGCAAAGAAAAACTTTAATTTTTTTTAGTACTGTGGTTGGAACCCAGGAGCATTCTAACTCTGAGATATACCCCAATCTTTTTTATTAATCTTTTTTGAAACAGGACTGCACTAGGTTGCTGAGTATCTCACTATGTTGCTAAGGCTGTTCTCAAACCTGGGATTCTTCTCTCTCAGGCTCTCAAGTACTGGAATGATAGGTGACCACAACCATGCCCAGATAGAGGTGATCATTCTTGAAACATGTCAAATTCTATGCCAGCCATGTAAACACTGCCCAGGGTGAGATGGAGTTGGATTTTACAAAAAAAACTATAATCTAGATTAATAGTGCAGCTTTTTTCATTACCTGTTGACCTGAATTCACAACTGTTTTTTTTTTAATTATTTTTCTTCTTTTTGTTTTGTTTTGGTTTGGTTTGGTGGCACTAAGTATGAAAATCAGGAACATTCTACTTCTGAAGTACACCCCCAGATGTATTTTTTTATTTCAATGGCCATTTTAATGATTTAGTGGTAAATCTTTTAAATACTTAGTGTATTTTCAACCAGTGCCTATTTGTTAGAAAGATGGACCTATGCCCTTCTCTAGAATTTTAAAATTTTTGGTATAATTTCTAGTTCTTTGCTCCATTTGGAGTTGACTCTTGGGGAAAGATTAAAGGTTGGGTTTTATTTTTAATTTTTCTAAAGAAAACCTGTTTTCCCAACACCATTTTCTGTAAAGGATGTCTTTTCTTCAGCATATGTTTTTAGGTCCTTTGTGGAAATTCAATTGCTCTGGCTATTCTAGGTCTTTTCTCTATATAAATTTTTTTTTTTTTTTTTTTTTTTTTTGTGTGTGTGTGTGGTACTGGGGTTCCTGGAAGCCCTTCTACCTCCGGGCTACACTCCCAGACCTATTTTTACATTTTTATTTAGAAACAGGGTCTCCTTAGCCAGCGTGTGTCGCTGGCTTCAAACCTGCCAGATCCTCCTGTCTCTGCCTCCCAAGCGTGATAACAAGCATGCACCACCACAACCCAGCGTATATAAAGTTATAGACTGATTTTTCTAGGTCTGTGAAGAATGATAGTAATTTAACAAAGATTGTATTGACTGTGTAGACCATTTTTGGTAGAATGGACAGTTTGATAATATTCATTCTGCCTTCCCAGTGGAATGGGAGAGCTTTCTATCTTCTAAGGTCTTCAATTTCTTTCTTTAGTGTTTTATAATTTTCATTATAGAGATCTCCTTCCTTCTGTCCTTTGTCCTAATCTTTACTCATAGTAAGAATGGGAATCCAGCTTTTCCAACATATGTTGAAAAGTGAGAATATTTGTTGAAGTAGTAGGAATGTAAAGGCAATTAAAACTTAAACCTTGAAAATATATAGAGACAGTTCCTGTGGCACTGGAAATTGAAACCAGAGGCATTCTAACTCAAAGGTACACCCCCAGACCAATTTTATTTTTATTTGGAAAAAGGGTCTTGCTAGGTTGGTGAGAGTCTCAGTACTTGCTGAGGCTGTCTTCAATCAGCAATCCTTCTGCCTCTGCCTCCAAAGTACTGAGATTACAGGCATGTGACATAATGCCCCACTTTGTTTTGATATTATATGGAAAAAATCTTGGTGTGTGTGTGTGTGTGTGTGTGTGTGTGTGTGTGTGTGTGTGTGTGTGTGTGTGTGTGTTACTAGGGATTAAATCCAGGGGCATTCAAACACAGAGCTATACCCCAAGGCAGATTTTTTATTCTTTGTTTTGAAACAGGATCTCACTAAGTTGTAGAGGGCTTCAATTAGTAGCTGAGGTTGGTTTTGAACCTGCGATTCTCTTTTCACAGCCTCCCAAGTACTGGGATTACAAGTGTACAACACCAAGCCTGGCCCTCTCTTTGTGTTTTATGTGTGTGTGTCAGTGTATGTGTGATATTGTCCATGAACCCAAGTAGATCATTCTGCTTTTGAACTGCACACCCAGCACCTTTCTTTTTTTTTTTTTTAAACTGTGTCTTGCTAGGTTGCCCAGGCTGGCCTCAAACATGCAATATTCCTGCCAAATTTCCAACACCTGGCTCCAGACCCTACCTCTGCTGGAAGTGTGGTTTTAACTTCTTTGAGGTGCTAAGTTCACATTAGACAGAAGATGGAGCCATAACTCTACTTAAAAAGTTGCTACCCCCCATCTTTTCACTGACTTGGTTATTGAAACATTATAAGCAGCCTATATTTTTCAGATATTATATATATTAGATGACTAATAACAAGAATATACAAGAAACTTTTTTTTTTTAATTTGGTGGTACTGGGGTTCCTGGAAGCCCTTCTACCTCCGGGCTACACTCCCAGACCTATTTTTACATTTTTATTTGGAAACAGGGTCTCCTAAGCCAGCACATATGGCTTCTTTGAACCTGCATGATCCTCCTGTCTCTGACTCCCAAGCGCGGGGATTACAAGAGTGTGCCACTACACCCAGCTTATACAAGAAACTTTTAAAACTCCACTAAAAACAATGCAAAATATCTGGCAAGACAGTAAATTATATTGAAAGAACACTGAGAGACTTGAAAACACAAATAGCCAATAGATGTGAATAAAAGATCAACATCATTAACAATTGGGCAAATGCAAATCAAAACCATCTTGAGATTAATTCATCTGACTGCAGTTAGAAGGCCAATCCTCAAAATACAGACAATAATCAGTTTCTCATTTTCTCCAGTCCAAGGGGACAGCAGGACTTTCAGCTGGTCTTCATCCAGCTACCTGGTCACCACAGTCACCATCATGCAAGTGATGACCACCACCAGTGACACCAGGCTCAGTGTGATCCAGGCATATGATGTCCAAAACCTGCCCCATTTTGGTGAGAGTAAGGTGAGACACCCGGGCTGTGTGGCCAGGGCTGCGACTCAGCTGCCCCTGTCACCAGACCTCAGGCCTCACCAGAGTCATCTTTCTGTGTTCAACCCTGTGCCCAGGGTTGGTGGCAATGATGGGGAAGGTTTCAGCCCCAGTCATGGCCTTTAAGACCCCACAGCCCCAATTAAGAGGTGGACACAGGACCAGATGGGCAGTGCCCTCAGAGCAGAAGGTTCTGGAGGGGTTCCCAGATCACAAAAGGTGCAAGAGAATCATAGAGCAGTTCAGAAAGCCCAGACTCAGCCCCAGAGATATAATATTCAAGCTGCAGGGTTACTGAGCACTGGATTGAATATTCACAGTGAGAGAGGGCCCAGGGCTTCCAGAGACTAGCCAGGCTCCTGGGTACAAAATAGCAGATGTCTGAGTGCTCCCCTATTCCCCAAGTAATCACCCTCTGGGTGGGGTGCCAGCCCAGCCCCACCACACCCTGCTCTGCACTGGAGCCCACCATGGTAAAGCTCATCTGTATGCACCACCCAGGTTGATCCTAATGCCTGTCTACTCCAGAACCCAGCTTGACCTGTCCTATTCCTGCTGTAGCAGAACAAGCTGGTGGTGAGTGTGGGTGCTCTCAGGGACAGAGGGATGCCATACACTTGACAGCCAGCCCTGGGACTTTTGGCTTTTACTCGTCTTACCAGGCCTGGAGAGGAGGGATGGCTAGCCAAAGTACAGCTAGTGCAGAAGGTCCTGACTTACAGTGGTTCTACTTAACAGTATACTTTACAGTGGTGTGAAAGTGGTGTGCAGTCATGGGAAGCCACACTGGGAATTTTGAGTTATTATGTTTGCCTGGTTAGAGATATGGTGTAGGATCCTCCCTGATGCTGGACCCTGGCTGCACATCTCAGCTCCACTCATCCCCATATAAGGAGAGGGACAACCAATGCTCTACACTTAGTCACCCCTTCAGTATCAAACAGACTTTGGATTTGGTGGTTTCCTAGCTCTAGGCTATATAGGCTATCAGCTATAGGCTGATGTTAGTGTTGGGGCCCTCTTTAGGTGGGTGGGGCTGAGTGCTGGTGGTAGGTTGCTTGGATACAGGGAATCCATTTTGAGTCAAGTGCAGTAGAATATTGCTTTGATCCCAGCCTTGTGGGAAGTTAAGGCTCAGGCATTTGGTGGCTAGCCTGGGTAAATTAGCAAGATGTTTTCTCAAAATAAAAATTAAAAGAGTTGGGGATGTACCATCCACTAAGGTACATTATATTAGAGTGCTCCAGGTTAGGTCTCCAGGACCTGCCACCAAACACTTACAAAATATCCAATTCAGCTGGGCATTGATAGTACAGGCCATGACACAGGGGTGTGATTCACTCTTCCACATGTGGGTTTCCATTATCCTCAGCACCTCTTGTTGAAGCAACTGTTTCTTACCCATTACACATTCTTTACTACCTTCTCAAATATCAGCACACTGTGCATGTCTGCAAGAATCCTGGATATATTTTCTGTGTTGTTGGTCTGCCTGTTCCCTATTATTTCAAGACTGCAGTGTTTTAAATACTATTGCTTTAGAATATTTTTTGTGTGAGGCTGGTACTGGAACTCAAGGGGATTCTACCTCTAAGCTACAGCCCTGCCCTATATTTTTTATTCTTTATTTTGTAACAGCATCTCACTGAGTTGCAAAGAGCCTCACTATGTAGTAGCTGAGACTGTACACAAACCACCATCCTCCGGTCTCAACCTGTCAAATGCTGAAATTACAAGCATGTGCAACCATGCCAGGCTTGGAATATATTTTGAAATGAGGAAGTGTGGTGCTTCTAGCATTGTTCTGTCTCAAGATTGCTTTGGTTATTTAGGGTCTGTCTTAGTCCCTATTTGCAATAAATAAAATCAAAATCAATTACAAAAAAAAAATCAATTAAAAAATCAGTAGTTTTTTTACACCCCAAGCATGAATCCAGTGAAAATGAAGTCACAAAAACAATTCCATTCACAATAGCCTCAAAACATTACTAAGGAATAAATCTCACAAAGGAGATAAAGGACTAATATAATGGAAATTATAGTACGCTAAAGAAAGAAAGAAATGAATATCTCAGAAGCTGGCAAGACCTCCAGTGTTCCTGCATAGGCAGAATTAATATCATTAAAATGTCCAAACAACCAAAAGTGATCTACAATTTCAATATAATCCCTATGGAAATATCAATGGCATCCTAGACAAAACAGTCTTAAAATTTATATGGAAAGAATAACAGACCCAGATTAGCCAAAGCAATTCTGAGCAATAAGAAGCATGCTGGAGGCAACATAATACCTGACTTCAAATTATACTCAAAGCTATAGTAATAGAAACAGCATAGTATTAATACAAAACAGACACAGAGACCAATGGAATAGGATACAGAGACCAGTCTTCATATTCATAGCCAGTTGTTTTTTGCCAAAGAAACAAAAAATGCACTGGAGATAAGCTAGTGTTTTCAGCAAATGGTGATGAAAAACTGGAGATTCAGAATATAATACATATACACAGAGTTATATTATTTCAGAGCTATCTTTATTTTGATTGCTTTAATTCCAAACCAACTATTTTTCTTTTTTTTTTTTGGGGGGGGGGTTTACTGGGATTTAAACACAGTGGCACTCTACTGTCAAGCCATACACCAAAACCTATTTTTACTTTTGAAACAACCAGTCCTTGCTAAGTCACTGAGGCTGGACTTGTGCCTGTGATTCTCATATCTTAGCCTTACAAGCATTGGGATTACAGGCCAAATATTCTCCATATATTAAAAGGACAAATACTGATCAATATGGGCAATGAGATCTGGGCATGGTGGCACACGCTTGTAATCCCAGCATCTGGGATGCTGAGACAGGAGGATTGCAGTTCATGGCCACCCTCAGCTACTTAGGCCCTTTATAACTCAGTGAGACCCTGTTTCAAAATAAAGAATAAAAAATTGGACTGGGAGGTATAATGCCCCTGGGTTCCTTCCCCAGTACTTAAAAAAAATGCAGGCATTGAATTCAGACTTTGTTGTGATCTGTGATCTGCCATTTACCAGTTGTGTAATCTTGAGTTGTCTACCCCATGAGCTGTGGTCATTTTTCTGTGACATATGCACAGCAATATTTTAATTTTAATTTTTATATAGTGTGGTTTTTGGTGCATTATAAACAGACATTTTAGATAGCAGATATGTTATAAATAAAGTTTACCTATATGTACCAAAATGAGTGTGTTTCTGGCACACTCTAAACTCTACAGAAATGTCGACTATCATTTTTATAATTATGCAGTTCCTCATATATGTATCTTGGGACACTTAGTACAAATCTTTTAATAACTGATGAACTCTGTCTCTGCCAAAAGAGAGAAGACAAAAAGTTGTCAAAATAGGATGTGTTCACTATCTCTGTTAAGGGAACACTAAGGGAATTTTAAGTCTTTATCTCATTTCTGCAAGATAGCTGTGTGATTTTTATCCGTATGCCAGAAACCCTAGCCTATATGAGCAGGTTTTCGCTTAGTAGAATCACATGCCATTTGTTTTTTCTTTAGGAACTTGGAATCAGGGTTTAAATATAACTACATTTAAAATAGTGTCAAATTGCCAGGTATGGTGGTATGTATTTATAATCTGAGTACTTGGGGGCTGAGAAAGGAGAATCACAGATTCACAGCCAGCCTCCGATACTTAGTGATCACCTCTGCAACATAGTGAGGCCCTGTATAAAAGTAAAGAACAACACTGAGTGTGGTGGTGCAAGATTATATTCCCCACGCTTGGGAGGCAGAGTCAGGAGGGATAACGCTGGTTTGAAGCCAGCCTCACTGTCTTAAGAGACCCTGTTTCCAAACAAAAATATAAAGTAGGTCTTGGAGAGTTCAGAGGTAGAAGGATCTCCAGGAACCCCAGTACCACCAAATATATACTGGGGCTCCTGGAAATCATTCTATCTCTGGGCTACTATATAACTTGGAGGTAGAATGTGCTTGGGTGCAATCATCCAGTACCACAAAAAGGAAGAAAAAGAAAGAAAGAAAGAAAGAAAGAAAGAAAGAAAGAAAGAAAGAAAGAAAGAAAGAAAGAAAGAAAACAGTTTGTAGCCCAGCATGAAGGGATACTCATGTAATAGTACCCATACTTGTGAGGCCAAGACAGGAGGATCACAGATGTGTGGACATCCTCAGCAACTTAGTAAGGCTCTCAATGGCTTAATGAGACTCTCTTTTCAAAAAGAAAACAAAATAGGTCTGATGGCATATTTCAGAATAAGAAGGACCCTGGCTTTCCTCTCCATTTCTCACACACACACACACACACACACACACACACACACACACACTGAATGAAACTGTGTCTAAGTTACTAATTGCCACACTAAAATTTGTCATGGCTGGTCTTGAACCTTGAATCTCCCAACTCAACCTCCCAAGGAAGGACCTAGATTACAGATATGTACCACCCTCTATAGTTAAAATATTCCTTTTGAATAGGAAAAGATATGCATTAAGAGTACAGAATAGGAAAACATATGCATTAAGAGTACAGAAGTTTACATGTTTCTAGGGTGCCAAAAATGTGATACAATTTAATGCATCGATGAGTAATCACTTCTATTAGCACCCTGAAACACCACGAGAGACCACAGAAAATGTGGCCCTAATCACCCAACAGTTTCCAAGTATTGTGGACCACAAACCACCTAAGTTGCTGAGGCTGACTTCAAACATGCAATCCTCCTGTATTCAACCTCTCTAGCACTGGTATTACAGGTGTGTGCCACGATACCGAACCTTAATAAGTTTTCTTAGAAGATATATTTTAAAGCCAGGCACAGTGTACATACTTATAATCCCAATACTTGGGAAGCTGAGCCAGGAGGATCACAGGTTCAAGGGAAGGAAGATTACAGGTTCAAGCGAAGCCTTGGGAAATTAGCCAGACCCTCAGCAACCTAATAAGGTCCTATTTCAAAGTAGAATATATAGGACTAGCAGTGTAGTTCAAAACTGGAATGCCCCTGGTTCAGTCCTGAGTACCAAACACACACACACACACACACACACACACACACACACACACACACACACACCCACACACACACACACACAGAGAGACAGAGAGACAGAGACAGAGAGAGAGAGAGAGAGAGAGAGAGAGAGAGAGAGAGAGAGAGAGAAGAAGAAGAAGAAGAAGAAGAAGAAGAAGAAGAAGAAGAAGAAGAAGAAGAAGAAGAAGAAGAAGGAGGAGGAGGAGGAGGAGGAGGAGGAGGAGGAGGAGGAGGAGGAGGAGGAGGAGGAGGAGGAGGAGGAGGGAGAGAAGGAAGAGAAGAGTGAGAAAAAGAAAGAAAAAAGAAAGAAAAAGAATAAATGAATTAATAAATGAATGAATGAAGTGAATTAAAGATAAAGTAACATGGATGTGAAACAGGTCCCATTTGCAGAGGCCACCTCAGGACAGAGGAAGGGAATGCCACCTGGGCACATCAGGAAAACAAGACACACAATAAGGAAAATATGTCACAGAGAAATCTGAGCAATCCTTAATTAGAGGGGAGAGTGGAGGCTGCGACTGTCTGAAAAAAAAACATCCAGTCAAGATGCCCTTATTAGGTGAATCAAGGAGGCAGACATGGCTGATGCCCTGTATTCTGCCATTTCTGATTGGATGGACAGTCCTCTGACAGAGGTGTCATCAGATGGGACAGGAAAGCTGGTACAGTGGCCACACCTGCAATCCTACTACTTGGGAAGGTGAGACAGGAGAATCACAGGGATATAGCAAGGCTCAGAAATTTAGCAAGACCATGTTGAAATAAAACATCAAAAGGGCTGGGGTGCAACACAGAGAAGATGCTCCTGCATTTATGTCCCATTGACAAAGACATAAGAACGTAAGAAAAAATGAGAATGGGTATTTTTAAATGAAAGACAATATATGGAAAAAGATTAGTATACACCAATATTAATATTTATTCCCCAAAGTATTAGAAATTGTCTTTCCAGGTCTTTTGATGCCAAGGCATGGGACACAATTATCATTCCTTGTTTTATAAATCATTGAATTTTAAATCATTGAATGTACTCACAATCTTATCATTACTGTCTTCTTTCTCTCTCTCCTCTCTATTCTCTATTCTCTCTTCTCTCTTCTCTCTTCTCTCTTCCCTTCTCTTCTCTTTCTTCTTCTTCTTCTTCTTCTTCTTCTTCTTCTTCTTCTTCTTCTTCTTCTTCTTTCTCTCTCTCTCTCTCTCTCTCTCTCTCTCTCTCTCTCTCTCTCTCTCTCTCTCTCTCTCTCTCTTTCTTCTCTCTCTCTCCCTGTCTTTCATCTCTTCATACTAAGTATTAAACCCAAGCTGATTTCACTCCTGTAATTCTTGACTTTCTTTCTTTCTTTCTTTCTTTCTTTCTTTCTTTCTTTCTTTCTTTCTTTCTTTCTATGTATGTATGTATGTATGTATGTATGTATGTATGTATGTATGTATTATTTATTTATTTATTTCTGGTAGTATTGGGGATGGAACACAGAGGCTTTCTACCTCCGGGCTATACTCTTGGATCTATTTTATATTTTATTTGGGAACAAGATCTCACTAAGTTGCTTAGAGCCTCACTAAGTACATGAGGCTGGCTGTGAACCTGTGTGATCCTCCTGTCTCAGACTCTCAAGCACAGGGATTACAAGCATGAGCCACCACACCTGACAAGACCTTTTAGTATGTATGTATGTATGTATGTATGTATGTATGTATGTATGTATGTATATATGTATGCATGTATGTATGCATGTATTTTATTTTTTATTTATTTTTGGTAATACTGGGGTTCCTGGAAACCCTTCTACCTCTGGGCTACACTCCCAGACCTGAGAATATATATCTATACCACCAATGCCTGTCTAAAGCTGTCTAATTGCTCAAACTCTCAAAGTCACATATCAGTACTAGCTCAATTTGATTAGTGAAGGCAACAAACAAATTTGAATATGTTTAATAGAACTGTTGGAATTAAATTAATTTAGCTATTCTTTGATCAAATGCGAAAGGTCGATGATGATTAAGATGATGATTAAAATCTCTAGATAACACACTACATGTGGCCTGAGGACTAATATATTACTTTGAAACAGGGTGTTAATAACTTGCTGAGGCTGTCTTTAAACATGAGATCTTCCTATCTCAGCCTCCCAAGTACTGGAAGTCCCAGTGTGCACCACCACGCACAGCTTAGTTTTAATTTAGTTTAATTATCCAGTGACAGACATTTAATTCACAACAATAAGTGCAAACCTGGAGTCAGTGTATATTTTCTATAAAACATATACAAATTTTAATATCTGAAAGTTACAGAACTAGATATCCAAAGAAAATGTCCTCATTGCCATATACAGAACCCAATCCTTTTCACTGGGCATAATCTGTTAAAGCTGGATGTCTCTTCTGCAGCTGCCAAGACCTCACTAATGAGCCCCATCTTTCTCCTTCCTTTGCGTGGGGCTCCAGGCTCTCTGTGATTCTGCACCATGGATGCAGAGCCACTTACCCAGACTGATGAGGTGGGAGGACTCTGAGCACCTGAGATGAACCTGCAGATTCACAGAAAGTGTGTCTTAAACTCATCTCTCTGCAGGCCTGTGATTTATTGTCTGGGAAATGATGAAAAGGCCCCTGGGGAGCCCAGTTCCAAGAGGTCACAAGTGAGCATGTTACTCCCATCTTATTTTTACCTGATTATCTCTGGATATCATTATCTAAGAGACAGTATTATCATTTAGGTGTATATATGGAAAGCCATTAAATAAATTAAAACTAAGCTGTACATGGTGGCACAGACTGGGACTTCCAGGACTTGGGAGGCTGAGATAGGAGGATCTCACTGCCTTATGTATTATATTGAATAGAACATACTAAAAAGTATATATTTTATGGTGCATTACCACATAAGGTTTTTTGAGTCAAACCACAAAGGTTAAAACATAGTTTTGGCTTCTATATTAAATTGAAAATTTTGGAGAATTTTTATATCTTCTTTAAAACTCATTTATCTCATTGGAAAAGTGGAAATTATACTGAATTCACAGGGTTGTTATGAGGAATAAATGAAAAATTCTATAGAAGATGCATTGTTTCACACCTATTAAATAATTTGTGATCATTAATTGAAGACTATGTTATTATGGAATAATGATATTTTGGTTTATATAATAGTTAAACTTTAGAGAATGGACCATCACCTAATTTCCCCAAAGATCTGTACATGGAAGGATGAATTATGAGTAAATAGAAAACCTTACCATGCAATGTCACTTTGATCAGAGATGAAAAGAGAGACTGGGCCCAGTCGCGAGGACCTCATGGCAGCATTGTCTGTTTCTGGTTGTCACTTGCCACAAGTGCCTTTGAAGGCATAGGGGATGTATTTCAGAGCATCTTCATCCAGACTAGCTCCCTGAAATCAGTGGTTATATTTTTTTTACATATCTCACTGTCTATCTGAGGATTGGGAGACACAACGATCTCATCTTTGTAGCACTTCTCAAGATAAGATGCCTATGGTCATTTAACACACAGGAAGAATTCAGGTCAGAAAACAATCAAGAGAAAGTCCTAAATAGCCAATGTTAAGGATTACAGAGCTCTTTTCTGTCTCTTAGCCATCTGAGGATGAGCCTGGGGATAAATTAAATCAACAGATAAAAAAATGAATTGAAATGAAATATTAAAAGTTTCAGGGAAATGGATTTTGTTATCATGGTGTCTGGTCCAAATACTCCACTAAAAAAAAAAAAAAAAAAACCTAGATAAGAAGGTGGTATTAAATAAAAATCATGAGTGGACTATGGGGACATAATAATAACAATATATATAACATAGTGACCATGTTTTTTAGGGCTATGCTGCACTAGAGAATATTCCAAGCACTTTCTATATATTCACTCTTAAATTTCAAAATAACTCCATGAAATAAGTACTATTATATTCTAGATGTTTTGAAATGAGAAAAGTGATATGGAGAAGGCAATAAACTGAACAAGTGAACTACACAGACACTTCACAAAAGAAGAAATTCTAATGGTTAATAAATGCATGAAAAAATGCTTAACATCATTGGCAATCAGAGAGATGCAAATCAAAACTACCCTGAGATTTTACCTAACTCCAACTAGAATGGCATTCATTGAAAACACAAACAACAAATGCTGGCAAGGATGTGGAGAAGTGGGAACTCTAAAACATTGTTGGTGGGACTGAAATTAGTGCAACTGCTTTGGAAAACAGTATGGAGGATACTCAGAAGAATGGGGAAAAATTACCATTTGATCCAGGAATACCATTTCTGCGTATTTAACCAAAATAAAGGAAACCAAACTACAAACTAATGCATGTGTATCTATGTTCTTAGCTTCCCAATTCACCATAGCCAAACTAGGGAACCAGCCAAGATGCCCATTAACAGATGAATGGATTATAAAATATGGGATATCTACACAATGAAATTTTACTCAGCCATAAAAACCACAATTACATCATTTTTAGGGGAATGGATGGAACTGGAGGACATCATGCTAACCAAGATTAGTCGATCACAAAAAAAAAAAAAAGAGAGAAATTGGATGCTTTCCCTAATATGTGAAAGCTAAGGAGAAATGGAGGAACTCTAGATGAAAAAGGAGCTCCTACAGAGAAGCAAATAAGGCAACCTAACTGAGGGGATGAGGGGGAGAAAAAAAATCTTTAAAGTGCATGAGATACTTAAACATATTGATGTCAATCACTCAGCTAAGCATGGGAAGGGGATGGGGAGGGAATGGGGTGGGAACTGGGTAGGAGCTAACTGGGTGATATGTACATGTATGTCTACACAAGTTTTTTATTCCATTATGATGTATGATTATATTGCACCAATAAAAATATTTTTAAAAATAAAATTAATTAATAATTGCTGAAACAGAATTATTATTATTATTACTACCTAGAATCCTGTCAAAAGCTAATTTTGACATTTCCCAAAGTTTTAGGATAAGGAAATTTATATATCACAAAAATTGGGTTCAGATTATGTATAATCAGAGCTTGCTAAAATGTCACTTTTATGTCATAAAGGGATTTTGATTATAAAGTAGTTTTTGGCTATACAGACATGATGGACTCACCTAAGACTCTCAATTCTACATTAGCATAAATGATCTGATACTTGTTTTCTGCAGCACATTGGCAGACACCAGAATCTGATACATTCAGCATAGTAATGATGAGTGTTCTATTTTCTATTTGGATTTTCTCCTAATAGAAGACCAAACAACCATGTAAAAAGGACAATGTGTTAACTTAAAAATTCTCTGAACCAGAGTATGTGCTTAAACACTATGTATGCAGAGCTTAGAAATCTGATAATTTGTTGCATCACTGTAAGCTCCTCAGCGGTGTTCTGACATCTTTTAAAAAATGGAAATAACCAGACATGGTGGCACATAACTGTCATCTCAGTTCTTGGAAGGCTGGAACAGGAGGATTGAAGGTTTGAGGCCAGCCTATTCAATTTAGAGAGATTTGACACAACTTTGTGAGACCCTGTTTCCAAATACAAAATAAAATAGGACTGGAGGTGTAGCTCAGAGGTAGGATAAGACTGCATTCAATTCTTAGGAACACACACACACACACACACACACACACACGCACGCACACACACACACACACACACAGCGAAAGAGGAAAATAAGAAAATAAAGCATACTTAGTTTAAATTTAATTATAAAATTAAATTAATGGTTAGAATATTTTGTTGTTTTATTTATTAAAAACTGGCATTCTTTTCATCAAATATATATTGATTTAGTGTTATAAAATATTTGGAACACTCCACCATGCTAATAATTCCATAAAACATGATTGACAATAGGATCGGACATGGATGTCATGATTAATATAGAAAAATACGGTCAAAAGGATTTGAAATATAATGGCTTGACTTGCTATTTGAGCCCTAATTTGGAGGAAAGAACCCTTATTTTCTGTAGTCTACCATAAAGAGTACTTAAGACCCTGTGTGGTGGGTGCTATCTGTCATCTCAGTGCCTACGGGGCTGAGACAGGAGTTTTGAAATTTCAAGGTCAAATTCAATGACTTAGCATGATTCTAGACAACCTATTGAGATGATGTTTTTAAAAACTAGGGTATTTTTGTATCAAAAATCCCTTATATAGTCCTATTTGGAGTATTTCAATTTTGAGTATTATAATAAAATAGTTGATAGTACAAATTTAACTCAAAAGTCCTTCAAGGTACCTATTCCTGTTGTCTAAGGATAATAGAGACAGGCTGGAGGCAACAGGATATGGTCTACACAAAAGGCCTGCAGCAGGAAAACACTAAAATAAAAACAAAGAAAAGCATTTAGTACATTCTAATCAACAGATGTTCCCTGGGATGCACATGTGCAGAGCAGAGTGGAGAACCAACACAAGTCTCTGGACAATTTAAGGGGGACAAAAAACTCTTGTTTTCTAAACATTGTACACAAAAGTGTATGCAGAATAAAAATATATATGGATAGGTAACTCACTTCTTCACTTTTCTAGGTGTTTAGAGAAAGCCATCAGATTTCATGAAAAGAAGGTACTAGGAAATGACTAAAATCCAGGGTCATGGCATTTGAAAATATTTGTATTGCTACAGATTTTACCAGCTGATCTATGGCATTGGAAACGTGGCTTAATTCTCTGTGCTCTTTGTCTTCATTTAGGCAAAGGGATGATAATAAATTCCTCTTATAACATGGAAAGATACAGCAGGATAATGTACAGAAAAAATATTCACTGAGGGCCCTGGTTTTCCAGAGCTCACATTAGCTATCATGAGGATTGTCATTATGATAGGACTTGAACATGGATTTATCACTAAACACCTGGGTGAACTTTGGTGCCTTTCTCTTTTTCCTTACCCTATTTTCCTCTATTTTTCTGATGAGAAAAAAAAAGGGTAAAGAATAATATATTCTGTGTGAGTTTGTGTAATGGTTAAAAAAAGTTCATTGTGCCTTTTCTGGGATATAATACACCCTTCATAAACAGGATCTCTGTGTTGATTACTGATTTGTTTTCTTTTGTTTTAATATACTTTTATGGGTGCATTGTAGTGTCACATCATAATGTAGTTCAGCATGATGGGGTCACCCATGCACACAGCACTGGGTGACCCCCACTTTCTCTCCTTCCCTTTACATAATTGAGATTGGCATTGGAATGTTACATGTTTATATAATCTGAGTGAAAGTATTTCCTTCATTGATTCTCCCTCCCCTAGACCACCTCCCTTGCTGCACTGGCATTTCTCCTTGAATATCTAAAGTCCCTCTGCTATTGCTATTCCTCCTGAGATTCAACATATGAGAGGAAACATAAGACCCTTCACTTTCTGTGCATGGCTAATCTCCCTTAGGAAAATGTTCCTGTAAATCTCATACTTTTGTTCTTCTTTGTTGATGAGTAGAATTTCATTGTGTGGATATCTCATAATTTTATATTCCATTCATCCATTGATAAATACCTAGGTTGCTTCTATGATTTGGATATTGTGTACTGTGTTGCTATAAACATGGGAATGCATGTATTGCTACAATATTGTGAATTTAGTCCCTTTGCAAAGATATCAAGGAGTGGTATAGCTGTTTCACATGGTGGATCAATTCCCAGTTTGAGGAATTTCCATACTGATTTCCATAGAGGTTGCACTAATTTGCATCCCACCAGCAGTGTAGAAGAATCTCTTTTTCCCTACATTGCCACCAACATTTATTGCTTTTGAAATTTTTATGACTGCCATTTGATTTGGGTTGAAATGGAATCTCAGCCTTGTTTTGACATGGATTCCCCTGATTGCTAATGATGTTGAACATTTCTTCATTTTTTTTTTATTCTTGCCATTTGTATTATTAACAACATCTACTCAGCAGAACAGGTGATAATCAGTATAGCTGCTTATGTCTGAGTTGATTTGTTCACCATTCTTCAACCACATGTACCTTGGGGCTCTCTTTCCCCTATCTCTACACTCCCAAAAGAAGCTCTCATTGATAGAGAAGTAGGTGTTTTGGATGGTTTGTTTCTATTCTGGAGGAGCTATTAAAAAAAAAAAAAAAAAAAAAAAAACACAGTGCAAGGGTAAGTGTTTGGAAGGTTGTTAGCCATGACAACACTCTATGTTTGAAGGTCTAAAGAAGCCAGTGCAAGGTTCATGAAGTCCAGTTGGAGAGCATGCCTGTGACATCAAGCTGGGGAACCTGGAGGACCTTCAGCATCAAGTAACAGAAAGGCTACCACAGATAAAATTGTGCATTTGGATCCAAATAAGCCAGGCACAGAGGCACTTGCCTGTGATCCTAGTACTTGGCAGAATGACACAGGAGGATTGCAGGTTTGAGACCTGCTTCAGCAAATTAGTGAGGCCTTTCAACACTTTAGTGAGGTCCTGTTTCAAAATTAGCAATAAAATAGGGCTGGGGAGAAAAATGCCTCTGGTTTCAATTTCCAGTGCCACAAAAATAATGAATGAATAAATGAATGAATGAATGAATGAATGAATGAATGAATGAATGAATAAATGAATGAATTATTTTAAAAATCTATCTAGAACTTTTGATACCATGATTCTGAAAATAACTTCCAGTTCTTTTTCATTATTTTATTGACAAAGGATACTAAATTCTAAAGATGTTCATTTCAAATGTAGGTACTGTTGAAAATTGTTTTTTTTTTTGGGGGGGGGAGCATTGATAAAATTGCAGGAGGATTCACCAATAGGAAATAAAGTTCTATTAATAAAACAGTCATTTTCAGTTCAGGTTAATATTAGATATTCTAAAAAAGGAATATAATACAAGGAAGGCACAGTATATTTTCCCCATATGACACTCAATCAGCATTCCTATGAGGTCATCATGAAACACTAAAGTTTTCTAGTTATTAAAATTACATTTTTCAGCCAGGCCCAGGGCCATATGCCTGCAATTCCAATACTTGAAAAACTGAGACAAGAGAATCACAAGTTTGAGGCCAGCCTCAGCAGTTTAGCAAGGCTCTCCACAACTTAGCAAGATCCTGTTTCTAAATGAAAAATAAAATAAAATAGGGCTGGGGATGGAGCTTAGAGGTACAATGCTCCTGGGTTCATTTCCTAGCACCATCCCACAAAGAAAAAGAATGGCAAAGTCTTAAAAAAAAAGGAATTTCTGCAATATACCATTCAGTTCTATATTTTTCTTACCATTTTTATCCTTCATTTGTAAATTCTACTCAGAATTATTAAATTACAGGTTTGAGCCAACCCAGATACAGGAGAAAGTACCGTAAGAAACAGTGATTAGGTAAACTGATCATGGGAAATATCAACCTCCAGTCTCTTTTCTTGACCACTGCCAAGCCATCCCCATTTCTTTTTAGATTTTCAGATAACTCACATACATCTAGTTCAGCCATATTTCAATTTGATAATGGTGATCACAGTACATCACTTTTGCAAGGCTCATGGAAGACTCACACTCTCTCAAACTATCTGAAAGCCTTGTGGGAGAGTTAGCCAATCCTAACCAAAGGGTCAGTGAATAAAGGAGGATCTGCTGTGTCTGAGCAGTAAACCACCAACAGCAGAAAATGGGGATGACTCAGAATAGGCTTAAATACAGCCAGAAGGCAAAGAAAGCCTTCCAGGATAGCCCTAGCAAGAGATTGAGACCCTCCTGTGTGCCTCAAAGGTAGAGCAGAGAAAACCCCTAACACTTACTCACACACACTTGTCAGAAAGCATGCTGGGACCCAGGATGGAGTCTTCTGTTTTTCTCAAAGTCACCATGCACTGACTGTTATCACTTGAATTTTGTTGAACATGAAACAACACGATCACCATCTTAAATGTGCTGACTGGCCTTTTCAAAGATTTGGCTACTTCCACAAATCTACATTGACATTTTGGTATGTAGACATAGTTGCGGCAGCAACTGACCTCATGTAATTGATTTTATTATTCCTCTTATGGAATATCTAACAAAGAAAGTAAAGAAAGTTTATTTAAATAGATATTCACAAAGTCAGATGAATTTCATATTATGGTTGGTACTATTCAATTTAAAAATATACATTCATTGCATGCAAAACTAAATATTGTTTATCTGTGGGTAGATGGGATAAGAATTCCCTTTATTTTCTTCTCTCTGCTTATTTTGATTTTCCAGGAATTTTTCACAGAGAGCAAGCATTGCCTGCATAATACATTTTTTTCTAAGAAAGCTAATTAACAAAAAGAGTAATAGAGTCTTTTATACTTGTCAGAATGCATGATCCTTTGTTATCTTTTTATGATATGAAAACTTTGGGGTTTAGGACAAATACATATTCTTTGTTATCTCTTTATCTTAGGGAAATTCAGAAATTTAGGTAAAATATGTAAAAATATTCATCTAAAAAGGAATTTAGCTTAACCTTTTCAGACAAAAAGTTAAAAAAAGAGCATTCTTCCTCTAGTTACAACTTAGGATTTTATATTGATCATGAAAATAGAAGTCATTATTTCACATTGCTGGATACCTAAACAATGTAAAATTTATATCATAGTAACTGTGATATCACAACAAATAACTACCCTTTAGCAACCACAAACATTGTGTCAGCCATTTTTTTTTCCCAGCTACTAAAGATATTTTATTTTATTTTTTTTAATATGACAATTTTTTTTATTGAACATAAATAGTATACATTTACACTATATTTGGTGCCCTCCCCCCCCGCCCACATTTCCCCCCACACACACACCAATGGTTGTCCAGGTTAACCATGTCTTATTCATAATTTTACACATGTTCAAGTGTAGACCCTTATTAATCGAGACCGGCCTTCCTCCTCTCCTATCTTATCATCCAAACTTAGCTAGTATTTCCCCTTCAATATCTGGAGTCCCTCTGGTATTCTTTGTGTTTCCTAGTTTGGGCATATTAGAGGAAACATATGTATCTTCTTCTTCTGTGCTTGGCTGATCTCACTTAACATAATGTTCTCCAGGGCTTTCCATCTTCTTTCAAATGATATAATTTTGTTCTTCTTTATGGCTGAATAGAATTCCATTGTGTGTATTTCCCATAGTTTTGCTATCCATTCATCTGTTGATGGTGATCTGGGTTGGTTCCATATTTTGGCTATTACAAATTGTGCTGCTATGAACATAGGTATGCATATGTCGCTATAGTTCTCTGAATTCAACTCCTTTGGAAAGATACCCAGGAGTGGTATAGCTGGATCATATGGTGGATCTATTCCCACCTTTCTTAGGAATCTCCACACAGATCTCCATAGTGGTTGAACTAGTTTGCATTCCCACCAACAGTGTAAAAGAGTTCCTCTTTCCCCACATCCTCGCCAGCATTTGTTGTTATTTGATTTCTTTATGCTTGCTACTCTGACTGGGGTTAGATGGAATCTCAGTGTAGTTTTGATTTGCATCTCCCTGATGGCCAGTGATGAAGAACATCTTTTCATGTATCTATTAGCCCTTTGTGTCTCTTCTTTTGTGAAGTGTCTATTTAGTTCATTTGCCCATTTCTTGATTGGGTTGTTTGTTTTGCTAGTGTAGAGTCTTTTGAGCTCTTTGTATACTCTGGATATTAGCCCCCTATCAGAATGGTGGCTG
This sequence comes from Muscardinus avellanarius, assembly GCF_963383645.1. Lineage (NCBI taxonomy): Eukaryota > Metazoa > Chordata > Mammalia > Rodentia > Gliridae > Muscardinus > Muscardinus avellanarius. The sequence continues at coordinate 1,379,131 of NC_137809.1, forward strand.
GTAAAGATCCTTTCCCATTCTGTAGGCTTCCTCTTTAGGTTATTGATAGTTTCCTTTGATGAGAAGAAACTTTTTAGTTTGATGTTATCCCACTTGTTTATTCTTGCTTTAATTTCCTGAGCTTTGGAGGTTTTGTTGAGAAAGTTACTGCCTGTGCAAATATGTTGTAGTGTTGAACCTATGCTTTCCTCTACTAGCTTCACAGTCTCAGGTCTAATTTCTAAGTCTTTGATCCATCTTGAGTTGATTCCTGTGTTTGGTGAGATATAGGGGTTTAGATTCATCTTTTTACAAATGGTTAGCCAGTTCTCCCAGCACCACTTGTTGAAAAGGCTGTCTTTTCTCCAGCGTATGTGTTTGGCCCCTTTGTCAAAGATTAATTGACTAAAGATGTGTGGGTTTGTTTCTGTATCTTCTATTCTAATCCACTGGTCAGTATATCTGTTTTTGTGCCAGTACCATGCTGTTTTTACTACTATTGCTCTATAGTATAGTTTGAAGTCTGGGATTGTAATGCCTCCTGCGTGTTTCTTGTTATTGAGAATTGCTTTGGCTATTCTAGGTCTTTTCTTTCTCCATATGAAATTCATGATTGATTTTTCTAGGTCTCTGAAGAATGTCACTGGTATTTTAATGGGAATTGCATTGAACCTATAGATCAGTTTTGGCAGAATGGCCATTTTGATGATATTTATTCTGCCTATCCATGAGCACGGGAGATCTTTCCATCTTCGAAGGTCTTCTTCAATTTCTTTCTTTAATGTTTTATAGTTTTTGTTGTAGAGGTCTTTTACATCTTGGGTTAGGTTTATTCCTAGGTATTTTATTGGTTTTGAGGTTATAGTGAATGGAATTGTTGTTTTTATTTCTTTCATTGTGGATTCGTTGTTGGCATAAAGAAAAGCCACTGATTTCTTTAGGTTGATTTTGTAACCTGCGACTTTGCTGAATTTGTCAATCAGGTCCAGAAGTCTTTTGGTTGAGTTCTTTGGGTCTTCCAGATAAAGGATCATGTCATCTGCGAATAAGGATAATTTTAATTCCTCTCTTCCTATGTGAATTCCTTTGATTTCCTTCTCTTGTCTGATTGCTGCAGCAAGAGTCTCAAGGACTATATTGAAAAGGAGTGGTGATAGTGGGCATCCTTGTCTTGTTCCTGACTGTAGCGGAAATTCTTGCAGTTTTTCCCCATTCAATATAATGTTGCAGGGGTAGCAACCCTAATATCCAACAAAACAGACTTTAAACTAAAACACATCAAAAGAGACAAATCAGGGCACCTCCTTTTACTAAAAGGAACACTATACCAAGAAGATATAATGATAGTAAATATTTATGCCCCAAATATGGGTGCAACCACATTTGTAAAACAAACCCTTCTGGACATAAGATCCCAAGTAGACCCAAATACAATAATTCTGGGAGACTTTAATACGCCTCTCACACCACTGGATCGATCTTCAAGGCAAAAGATGAGTAAAGACGTTTTAGAACTAAGGGAAACCATAAACCAAATGGACCTAATAGACATTTTCAGAGTATTTCAACCAGGAACTACAGAATACACTTTCTTCTCAGCAGCCCATGGAACCTTCTCCAAAATTGATCACATCCTGGGACACAAAGAAAATACCAGCAAATTCAAAAAATGTAATATAATTCCTTGCATCTTTTCAGACCACAACGGAATAAAAGTAGAAATCAACAACAGGAAACTCGAAAGAAAGTATTCAAATTCATGGAGAATGAATGATACACTATTGAATGACGAATGGGTAAGAGCAGAAATTAGGGAAGAAATAAAGAAATTTATGGAAACAAACGAAAACAGAGACACAACCTACCAAAACCTATGGGACACCATGAAGGCAGTACTAAGAGGAAAGTTTATTGCATTGAGTGCCCACATAAAAAGGACGGAGAACCACCAAGTAAAGAACCTAATGACACAGCTCAAGGATCTAGAAGTTCTGCAACAGTCTATTCCCAAAGCCAGCAGAAGGCAAGAAATCATCAAAATTAGAGCAGAAATAAATGAAATAGAGAACAAAAAAACAATTCAGAGAATCAATAAAACAAAAAGTTGGTTCTTTGAAAAGATTAATAGAATTGATAAACCCCTGGCCAACCTAACCAAAAGAAAAAGAGAATCAACTCAAATTATCAAAATTAGAAATGAAAAAGGAGATATCACCACAGATAGTGGAGAAATTCAAAATATTATTAGAAACTACTTTAAAAATTTATACTCCAATAGACTTGAAAACCTGGAAGAAATTGATAGATTTCTAAGCACAGTTAACCTTCCTACACTTAGCCATGAGGACATAGCAAGCCTAAACCAACCAATAACAACCAAAGAAATAGAAATGGCAATAAAAATTCTTCCACCAAAGAAAAGCCCAGGCCCAGATGGGTTCCCAGCTGAATTCTACAAAACCTTCCGTGAACAACTAATACCAATACTGCATAACATGTTCCGGGAAATTGAAAGAGATGGAACTCTTCCAAATTCCTTCTATGAGGCCAGTATCACATTAATCCCCAAACCAAATAAAGATACCTCAAGAAAGGAAAACTACAGACCAATATCCTTAATGAACATAGACGCAAAAATTCTAAACAAAATACTAGCTATACGCATTCAAAACTATATCAAGAAAATAATACATCATGACCAAGTCGGTTTCATCCCAGAAAAACAAGGCTGGTTCAACATACACAAATCAATACATGTTATTCACCACATAAATAGAACCAAGAACAAAAACCACATCATCATAGCAATAGATGCTGAAAAAGCATTCGACAAAATCCAACACCCATTTATGTTAAAAACACTGCAAAAAATTGGGATAGAAGGAAAGTACTTCAACATCATTAAGGCAATATACTGCAAACCCAAAGCCAACATTATATTGAATGTGTCAGCCATTTGATATGTGTATATGGTTTCACATACTTCTATAACTTAAATAGGCTGAACTGGGATTCCTAGCTATGTTTTACTGCCTCAGATCATAAACTACACACACACACACACACACACACACACACACACACACACACACACACACACACATCTACATGCATATGTTTTTCCTTTTTTTGGTGCTGCGGATTGGACCTACTGACATTCTACCTCTGAGCTACACTTTCGACATGTTTCATTTTTTATTTGGAAAAAGCATCTTCTTAAGTAGCTTATAGTCTTGCAAAGTTGCTAGGCTGGCCTCAATCTGTGGTTCTTTGAACTCAGGCCCCCAAGTACTGTAATTACAGGCATGTGCCACCACATCCTGAAGAAGATTTATTTATGTATTTATTTATGTATTTATGTATTTATGTATTTATGTATTTATGTATTTATGTATTTATGTATTTATGTATTTATGTATGCATGTATGTATTTATGTATTTATGTATTTATGTATTTATGTATTTATGTATTTATTTATTTTTGTGGTACTGGGGTTCCTGGAAGCCCTTCTTCCTCCGGGCTACACTCCCAGACCTCTTTTTACATTTTATATTTGGAAACAGGGTCTCCTAAGCCAGTGCGCGTGGCTGGCTTCGAATCTGTGTGAATCCTCCTGTCTCTGCCTCCCAAGCGCGGGGATTACAAGCGTGCACCACCACGCCTGGCAAGAAGCTTTATTTTTCATCATATAGCAATACTGACCTTGTATCTATCATAGGAACATCCTACAATAGCCAAAGTATTTGTAGCTCCTACAAAAGTATATTTATATTTTAAGGAGCCCAGTTGGATGAAGTCAAAAAGAAGTTCAACTAATCTCCATTATTCCAAATTTCCCAAAATGAGAACTCAGCACTAACTTTGAATTCTCATGGGACAAGCATTTTCCCCTGAAGGCAGACAAACCTTCCTGGATGGATTCACAGGAGTAGCCTAGTGCAACATTGTAGTTTTCAATTCCTGTGCCTTCTAAACCTCACCCACCCTAGGTCCCCAGGTACTTTGCCTGGGACAACCTGCAGCATCGCTCATGATAGGGAACCACCTTCAAATCATACCTTATTTTACCTTCACAAAGAGAAAGCAGGCAGCACTTGGGAATTTTCAGGCCTTCTGGGTAATCTTTACCCAATGACTAAGTGGATGCTGGGTATAAAACCTTGAGCTCCCATGAGTTGAGAGAACTTGTGATGTGACCTGCCTTCTCTCCAGAGCAATCCTCAGTTACAATACCAACAGTAAGAAACCCATAAATATCCCTACACAAACCTTTATTTACTTATTTCCTTCCTCCTTCTTTCCTTCATTGTACCATACTTACACAGGGGAATGAACCTAAGGGCATTCTACCTGAGCTACACCCTGTTCCTATTTGAGTTTTTTTTTTTTTTTTTTTTTTTTTTTTTTTTTAATGTCTTATTGAGTTTTTGAGGCCTACCACCAACCCATGATTTTCTCAGTCTCCCAAGGTCTTTGAATTAGAGGTGTGTGCCAACATGCCTAGGTTCAGAATTGACCTTTCTGCATACAAAAGGAACTCAGGCAAAATAAAATTTCTTACAGCTTTTTATGTACCATTTGGAGAACTCCTATACAACTTTTGTAAAGACGTTTACATGGAATCTCTCATATGCACCCCCTTTAATTTATTTTAAATTATTATTATTATTATTATTATTATTATTATTATTATTATTATTATTATTATTATTATATTATATACTGGGGATGGGAATCAGGGGCCTTCTACCTCCGGGCTTCACTCCCAGACCTATTTTATATTTTATTTGGAAACAGGGTTTCTTAACTTTCATGATCCAACTATCTCACCCTCCAAAGCGCAGGGATTACAAGCATTTTCCACCACACCCTTCCCCCCCCTTATTGTTAACCCAGTTACAGCATAGATCACCCTCTCTTCTCCAACCTATCTCCCCTGGCATGACCTCTGCTATTTTGTGAACCTGCTTCAGAGGCAAATTATGAAAACATTCCTCTATCCCATCTTAGGGAAGAGACCTTCACTCCTGGAAAGGAGAATATCTACTCATTTAGTATTATAAAGGCTTGTGATACAGGTGTCTTATCCAGGCCCCTTACTGCTATTACTTATGCAAATGCACCCCCAAGCTTGTCAATTTCCCTAAATGGAGAGTTAGGATGCTCATTTCTTTGCTTTTTTTTTTTTATTTTTGGTACTGAAGATTGAACCAGTTCAGTAACTCTGACCTACAACCCCAGTCCTGTTGTACTGTCTATTTTGAATCAAGGTCTCACTGAGTTGTGGAGGACCTCTAAACAATGAGGAAACTGGCCACAAACCTGCAATGCTCTTGTCTCAGCCTCACAAATACTGGGATTACAGGTGTGCTCCCAAGCACCTGGCATACATATCCTTATTTTAAATAAAATGTTTTATAAGAAAATAGAACTATAGCCAATAAACAAAAACATATTTAAATGTTTGTCATCATAGATATAATTGTTTCTTAAAAGTAATTAATCCCATTAAATTCAGGCCAATCAACTGAAAACAGTGAATAGCCATTCACGAGAAAATAAACTCTAAAATTAGTTCTATCAATGACCTTCTGGAAAATAAAGTATCAATGTTATCAGACACAAAATACTAAGAAAGTCTGAATGTATATGAAAATAATTTTTTCAAACTACCATTTTAGAAATGGTGTAGAAGCATATGTAAAAATAAAGGAAAAAAAAAGAATGAATATTGGGGGAGATGTGGGATATCAGAAGCTGATGCTTATTAAAATTCAAATTAGGCTGGGTGCCACAGTGCAGGCCTCTAATCCAGTATGTAGGAGGCCCAGGCAAGAGGATTGCAGGTTTAAGAATAGTCACAGTGACTCTCAGCAACCTAGAGACACCACCTTAATACTAAAACTGGGCTGGGAGTTTAGCTAGAGGTAGAATGCTCCTGAATTCATTTCTCAGTATCTCCTAAAGAAAAAAAAATATTCCTAATAATTATCTCCTTTGTTTTTGGAAACGTTATAAAGACAAATCTGCCCTGAGCTTTTAGACATTAAGTGAGAATAGTAATAAAATAATTTGTTGCTGTAATTGAATTCAAATTGTCAAAATTTACTGTCAACTAGCTTATATGAAAAGCTACTCAATCCAGTGTCTAAAATTTTAGTTCAAAAATTCTTGTTGATGTTAAATATGCTGCTTTTGTTCACAGAGCCCATAAATCATCTATCTATAGTAATCCCAGCACCATTTAGATATTGGAAATCAGTTTTGGGATTCATTTTCTCATCTTTAGGTAAAGTTGGACCAAGGCCACAATAAGTGGTTATGGGACCTACACAGGTTTATTTCAAGCAGTTAATGGAATACTACGTAAGTCCAGATGAACTAATATTGACCATAAATACAACTTTCTCTAATGGAGAAAATGTTACATTTAAATCTGAGTCAACATTCAGAAACCCATTTAGTATTTATAATTAAAATAATTGTACTGTAATGGGAGATTCCTATGAGGCAAACATGTCATAAAGTTTACCTGTGTTACTTTTTTGAAGATAGGGTCTCATCAACTTGCCTCAGCCTCACACTGGCAATCCCCCTGCCTCAGTTTCCTGAGTAGCTAGGATTGCATATATGCCCTAGCTTAATGGGTTCTATGTTACACATTTTATTTTGAGGATAATAATACACAATTTTAAAAGGTTTTATTTAAGTATAATATAGGACAAGAAGCCAACATGGGGGGAAATAAGCACTCCTGAGAGCCAGGGTAGGGAAGGGAGTATGTACACAGCAGCTCAGGGGGCCACAAAGAATGTCAAACCAATATGGGGAAGGATAAGGACCACTGAGGTCCAAAGTAGGGAAGGGAGTATGTAAACAGTAGCTTGTGTCTAGAAAGAATGAGAAACCAATATGGGAATGGTAAGCAGCCCTGAGGCTCAGGGTAGGGAAGGGAGTATGTACCCAGGAGCTCAGGGGGACACTGGTTGCAGTGAGGAGTGCTGCCCACAGCCTTTGGCCCTGGGTTGCATCAAGAGTTGGAGACTGTGGCCATGTGGGGGTCTCCTGTCTTCTTCCCAGAGGTCTTATGGGGTTTGCCATATGTGGTGGTGGGTGGTGTTGCAGCCACACTGGGGAGCCAGGAGCCCTGCTGGAGAACAAGAGGCAGGTTAGAATGCGGGATGGAGTTGGAAACACCTGTAGGTGAGCTACCAGGAATGTGGCCTGGTGCTGAGTGGAGAAAATGTGCACTTACACTGGTCCCTGGGGTAGATGGGAAGACTACTGCGTGACACTGAGGAGTGGTGTCCATTGCTTCATCCTCATGTGCGCATGGGTGCCATATCATGTGCACAGTATTGTTGATGGTGGGAGGAGAGGGAGTAGGAGAATAAGGAGGAGAATAAAGTGAAAGAGGATGGGGAGGAACAGGGGGAAGAGCATCAATGGGCTTTGGGGACTCCCTTCTAGAGTCCTTTGTGGCAACCCCTAAAGCAAGGTCCACTGGTCCCTTCTGGCCCAGCCTGTTCAGCCCCCAGGTGCAGATGTCTGTCTGAATCATTAAATAAGGCAGCTTTGAAGGTGGAGGCTGGTCCCCTCGGTCCCACATCACCACGGGCAGCACAGAGCTTGGAGCTGGCATGAGTTTTCTTCTTTTGAAGGCCAAGCAAGGCTGGATGGAGGCCAGGTCTTCCTTGACCCCCTGAGGCCTAGATACTGCTGGAGCCCCTTTGTCAGGGGACTCTTTTGGCCCATGGACCAGATGGCCAGTCCATTGGCGACTCTCCTCCCTGTCTTTCCTCCCCTCTTGACCCCTGCTGTCCTTGGGGCAAGGACGAGGGAAATGGCCAGATGGTCCAGGGTGAAGAGCTGGGTCCAAATGCCCTGATGACAATGGTGGCATGATGTGTCTCTGCTGGAATCGAGGGATCCTCACAGTCCTGTATTTTCCAAACATGCCTGAATGGCCAGTGGACAGCACAGGCGTTGTGTTCCGGGTCACCCAGGACACAGAGGGCAGCAGCCCTACAGGATCCTTCAAGGTCTTGAGCCAGATCGTGGTTCTGCATAGGCCAGGTGGTAGAGGCCCACAGTCAGGGCCCTGGTGGCAAAGCCTGCACTGAGGGAGGATGGCTGTGGCTTGATCAAGAGCAAGGGCAGGGGTAGGGGCAGGGGCAGCAGGGTGTTTCAGCTCAGAAATAGGAGCATGGTGGGCCTGGGAATAAGGAGAGTGGTAAAGGTGGGACCTGCGAATGCGCCCACCTGGAAAGTTGCCCATTTAGATTGAGCTCAGTAGAGCTTGAACCCAGAGTGGAGGATATTTGAGAGACCTAAAGTACTCTCCTTCCTCACACTCTTGGAGACCAAGTGAGCAGAGTGCACCTGGCCCTTGTGATGTCATCCGCGGAACCCATGATGCGCACAGGGAGCAACTGCAGAATACAAGTTCACAGTGTCTTAAAAGTGTGTGTTTGTGTTTGTGTGCATGTGCAAGTGCATGTGGTGTGTGTGTGTGTGTGTGTTTGTGTGTGTGTGTGACAAACACAGAGACAGAGAGGGAAGATGTATACAATGAAATAAAAGGATTAAAAAAACTATTTAGTAGTGGAATTTAAGATTTGAAAAATTTTTGCCTATCAATAAAAAAAATGGTCAATAAAAAGAAAGAATGCCACCCTAAAGAAGTTAGGATGGTGGGACATACTCTCTTCAGGAAACCTGAGTCCTGAATTCTAAAGTTACAGAAGCAATTTGTTTGCTGCCTGCATTTTATTTTTTTAATTAGAAACACCATCCAACTTCCCTTTTTGTTTTTGTTACTGATTTTCTTTATACCAGAGTTTGAACTCTTATTCTACACCCCTTTTTTTGTACTAGAGATTGAACTCAGGAAAATTCTACTTCAAGTTTTACCTCAGTCTTTTTTTATTTTGTTTTTTTTTTTTTTGTAGTTCTATGGTACTAGGGACAAAACTCAGGGACATTCTACCTTGGAGCTAAAATCCCAGGCCTAATTTTTGTTCTTTATTTTGAGACAGGAACTGAGTTGAAAAACTAGAACTTATGAAAAAAAATATGTTAGGAATGAAACTTAACCTTATAATACACATAGATTCTTCTAAGGTATTTCATTTTGTGTAAAAGAAATGATTACAATTATTTTATAATCCTATACTTGTATTTGTGTAGTGTACAGATAATTGCATTGCTACATTGAGCTATAGTTTTTAATAATTTATAAGCATGGGTTTTTCTCATTCATAGAGAGCAAATTAATAATAATAATAATGAACAGTCATGCTATGAAAATAAAGTGAGATTATCCATGTCATGTTTAACAAATGATATAGCAACAATAAAGAGTATGTCTAAGCATTAATGACAAATTAAATGATATTGTTAATAATGTCATTTATTATTTCAAAAGTAAAAGCACTATATATATATATATATATATATATATATATATATATATATATATATATATATATATATATATATGTGTGTGTGTGTGTGTGTGTGTGTGTGTGTGTGTGTGTGTGTGTGTGTGTATCTTTTTCCTGTCTATCAATGGCTCTATATGATTAGGCATTCAATACAAAGTGTGAAGCCAGACCTTCAAATTATGAATAAAATGACCAGCCAGGTATCGTGGTGCAATCCTGTACTAATACTGGGGAGCCTGATATAGAAGAATTACAGTTTTGAGACCAGCCTCAGCCATATAGACGTTAAGCAACACAGTGAGACCTTGCATCAAAAAAAACATACAGGATAGAGTTCAAAAGATGGCGACTGAGGGACACAGCACTTCTCAGTCGCTGAAACAAATAAAGTTCAAATACTTAGAAAGCAGTGTCTTAATCAACAAAATAAATACATACCAGGACCCAAAACAGATCCAGGTACCTCGGCAGAACCCTGAACTTGAAGAAGAAGAACAACAAAGATCAGACACTGGACCTGCTGCAGATACAATCGGAATGCCCGTAGGTGGGCTGCCTGCATGGCTGCCTGTGCAGCCGCCTGCCTAAATTACCATGGCAAGATAATGCAGGACTGAAAATGGACTTAGGACCTCATTATAAGCAGCAAGCAGCACCCACATCAGAATTCTGTGTGCTCACCAGCGACTGGATCACAACAGCACAGAGACTCCCATGGTAGCCTGAACCAAGGAAGCCAGGTGCTGAGTGCGCCCAGGGAAAGTGCAGGTCCTAGCATGCGCCACAGCCCCAACCCCCCAGCACTGGCTCAGGGCATCGGTCCCAAGCCTGAGTCCCAGCATTCTCCTTGTGCACCTTGTCTATGCCCCGGTCCCCTGCTAGTGGTCAGTGTCTGTGCCACTGTCACCCCTAAATTGGAGCCTGTCCTGTGTGTCTAGCCCCTGCCACCTTTCCAGAGCCTGCCTTTCAGGCTGCGAAAGCTCTGTGTGCCCCATACATCTCCTTGGAGCACCCCCAGCTTCTACGTCTCATGGGAGACAGAGATCATTGCTGGACACCACACACTGCCTGTGCACTCAAACCTCTGAGCAGCTATCCTGCACCCCTGGCCCACCACTGGGTGTTCCCACCTGCCCGGTAGCCTGATGCTGAGTTCTAATCAAGAACACAGCTCAATACACCTTGGAAGAACATACCAGCAGCAATAGGCAGCTGCATCCACTCACACCTGGGTCTAGTAATAGCAGTTCACCCAGCCTGCACTCTTGGAATAGGCAGATATCTGGCAGTAAGTGTGGGCATCCAGGAACTGGCATCCCTTTGCCCAGGGTACATCTTGGGACCACACGGACTAGCCCAGTTGGAATTTCCAGAGACAGGAAAATCCATCGAGACACAATACCTGCACAGGACCTCAAAGGGAGGTTCCAATTATACTTTGGACATCCTTCACCCCTGCTGTGGGGAAGCACAGGCAGGATTCTAGGGTGGTGAGTGCAGAGGGGCTGACTACAGGTTGGAATTTCACAGAACCTCTGAATTGTACAGAATCAAATAACAGTGAAACCAGACATCCGGACACACAAACCTAAAGTACTTAAAGGAGAGAAAGGTGTCCAAACACCCAGAGTGACCTAATAAGAAAAAAAATAGAGTACAAAGAAAACTAAGAGACATTGGATTATATTCTGAAAGCTACCAAAGCAATCAGATATGCACATATTATATGGACCTGACCCCATATGTGTAAATAAGTAGGACTGTTTGTTTTACTTTTAATGTGGATGTTTTATTTTGCTTTTACAGTGATTTGGTTTTGGTATGGTTATTGCTGTTTTATTTATTTTTTTATTCTTTTACTTTAACTTGTTGATATATATATATATATATATATATATATATATATATATATATACACATATATATATAGTTTGCCTTATTTTCTTATTTTAGACAGCTGCTAGTTCCTTTTATATTATTCTTGTTCTTTTTTCCTCTTTCTTTTTCTTTTCTTCCTTTTTTCATTCTCCTACTTTGATTGGTTTTTCCTTTCGTTTTCTTGGATTACATAATAGTCTTGGTATCAGGTGTGGATTTTTTTTTTATGTTTGTCTGCTCCTTCCATCATCCCTATTTACAAACCTCCCCACTCTCACCTACATACTTTTCCCAAAAAAAAACTTTTCCACATAATATACCTCCTGGTTTAATACTCAAAGTATTTCATATATCCATAATTACTCTACTAATGAAAAGAGTTAACTCTTTCTCATTCCTAGCAAGATATTACATTATCATACTTAAAGTCTTTCTCAACCTAAACCTATTCTCTACCCAATCCGACTCCTTTACCAATCACCCCAGCTCCTCCCACATCACCCACCCTCAACACTGGAAAGGCTCTGCTGACTTGCAGATACCCCTAAACTCCTAATATTAAGATTGGACTAAGCATAATACTCAAGAACAATGGGTAGAAATAAAAAAAAAATAAACAGGACAGAGAACGCTATAAATATGAGAACCAGGAACTATGAAGAGACAGCAGACATCACGAATACTGACCTACTAGAAATGCAAGAAGGGGAGTTCAGAATCTTGATGTTCAATATGATGACAGGATTTAAAACAAGTATAGAGGAGGTTAAAGGTGAGTTAGAGACACTAAAAAAGAATCAGAAAGAGGTCTGGAATAAAATGAAAGAGGCAATTAGTGAAAAGAAGACAGTAATAGAAAACAATTCTGGAAGATTAGAGGAAATGGAAAACAGAATATCAATATTAGAAGACAGTACATCCCAAACCAAAAACACAGTCAGCGATATACGGAAATCTTTACAGCAACAAAACCTAAACATCCAGCAATTATGGGATAATATGAAGCTTCCTAATTTATGGATAATAGGCATTGAAGAAGGGATAGAGGAACAGACCAAGGTCATCTGTAATATCTTCAAGGAAATAAACTCAGAGAATTTTCCAAATATAGAAAGAGACTTGGACCTTCAAGTCCAGGAGGCATACAGAACTTCACCGAGACAGAACCAAAGAAAGACCACTCCACGCCACATAATAACCAAAATGACCAATATAGAGGCTAAGGAAGGAATCCTAAAAACGGTGAGAACAAAAAGATGAGTGACATATAGAGGCAAAACAAGAAGAATCACCCCAAACTATACCACCCAGGTCCTGAATGCTAGGAGAGAATGATACAATGTGATTCAGACCCTGAAAGAAAATAACTTCCAGCCCAAGCTAATTTATCCAGCAAAACTAATATTCAAGATCAATGGTGAAACCAAAGTCTTTCAGGATAAACAGAATCTCAAACAATTCATGAATTCAAAGCCAACACTAGAGAAAATTCTTAAAGAAATAAACCATAAGAAAGAAAAAGAAGCAGACTTCAGAATTAGAGAAGAGAGGAAGTTAATAAGTGGGCCATTTAAGTGAAGAAGATCACACCACCCAAAAGTAGACAGAACACAAAATGGCAGAAAACAAAAATCATATTTCAATAATATCTTTTAATGTCAAAGGACTTAACTCACCAATCAAAAGACATAGACTGGCAATGTGGATTAGGAAAGATAATCCAAATATATGCTGTCTACAAGAAACTCACCTCACAGCCAAAGACATTCACAGGCTGAAAGTGAACGGATGGAAAAATATATACCATGCTAACAGTGACCAAAAAAGAGCTGGGGTAGCAACCCTGATATCTAACAAAACAGACTTTAAACTAAAATACATCAAAAGAATCAAATCAGGGCACTTCCTTTTATTAAAAGGAACAATACACCAAGAAGATATAATGATTGTAAATATTTATGTCCCAAATGTGGGTGCAACCACATTTGTAAAACAAACCCTTCTGGACATAAGATCCCAAGTAGACCCAAATACAATAATTCTCGGAGACTTTAATATGCCTCTCACATCACTGGATCGATCTTCAAGATTAGAAAAGATGCTTTAGAACTAAAGGAAACCATAAAAAAAATGGACCCAATAGACATTTTCAGATTATTTCAAACAGGAACTACAGAATACACTTTTTTCTCAGCAGCCCATGGAACCTTCTCCAAAATAGATCACATCCTGGGACACACACACACACACACACACACACACACACACACACACACACACCAAAAAAAATACCAGCAAATTAAAAAAAATTAATATAATTCCTTGCATCTATTCAGACCACAACGGAATAAAAGTAGAAATTAACAACAGGAAACTCGAAAGAAAGTATTCAAATTTATGGAGAATGAATGATACACTATTGAATGATGAATGGGTAAGAGCAGAAATTAGGGAAGAAATGAAGAAATTTATGGAAACAAACAAAAACAGACACAACCTACCAAAATCTATGGGACACCATGAAGGCAGTACTAAGAGGAAAGTTTATTGCATTGAGTGCCCACATAAAAAGGACGGAGAACCACCAAGTAATGAACCTAATGACACAACTCAAGGATCTAGACATTCTGCAATAGTCTATTCCCAAAGCCAGCAGAAGGCAAGAAATCATTAAAATTAGAGCATAAATAAATGAAATAGAGAACAAAAAACAATTCCAAGAATCAATAAAACAAAAAGTTGGTTCTTTAAAAGATTAATAGAATTGATAAACCCCTGGCCAACCTAACAAAAATAAAAAGAGAATCAACTCAAATTATCAAAATTAGAGATGAAAAAGAAGATATCACCACAGATAGTGAAGAAACTCAAAAGATTATCAGACACTACTTTGAAAATTTATACTCCAATAGACTTGAAAACCTGGAAGAAATTGATAGATTTCTAAGCACAGTTAACCTTCCTGCACTCAGCCAAGAGGACATAGCAAGGCTAAACCAACCAATAACAACCAAAGAAATAGAAATGGCAATAAAAATTCTTCCACCAAAGAAAAGCCTAGGCCCAGATGGGTTCCTAGCTGACTTTTACAAAACCTTCAGTGAACAACTAATACCAATACTTCATAACATGTTCCGGGAAATTGAGAGAGATGGAACTCTCCCAAATTCCTTCTATGAGGCCAGTATCACATTAATCCCCAAACCAAATAAAGACACCTCAAGAGAGTAAAACTACAGACCAATATCCTTAATGAACATAGATGCAAAAAAGCATTCGACAAAATCCAACACCCATTTATGTCAAAATCACTGCAAAAAATGGGATAGAAGGAAAGTACTTCAACATCATTAAGGCAATATACTGCAAACCCAAAGCCAACATTATATTGAATGGGGGAAAACTGCAATAATTGCCACTAAAGTTGGGAACAGGACAAGTATGCCCACTATCACCACTCCTTTTCAATATAGTCCTTGAGACTCTTGCTGCAGCAATCAGAAAAGAGAAGGAAATCAAAGGAATTCACATAGGAAGAGAGGAATTAAAATTATCCTTATTTGCAGATGACATGATCCTTTATCTGGAAGACCCAAAGATCAAGACTTCTGGAGCTGATTGACAAATTCAGGAAAGTCACAGGTTACAAAATAAACCTAAAGAAATCAGTGGCTTTTCTTTATGCCAACAACGAATCCACAATGAAAGAAACAAAGAAAACAATTCCATTCACTATAACCTCAAAACCAATAAAATACCTAGGAATAAAGCTAACCCAAGATGTAAAAGACCTCTACAACAAAAACTATAAAACATTAAAGAAAGAAATTGAAGAAGACCTTCGAAGATGGAAAGATCTCCCGTGCTCATGGATAGGCAGAATAAATATCATCAAAATGGCCATTCTGCCAAAACTGATCTATAGGTTCAATGCAATTCCCATTAAAATACCAGCGACATTCTTCAGAGACCTAGAAAAATCAATCATGAACTTCATATGGAGAAAGAAAAGACCTAGAATAGCCAAAGCAATTCTCAAAAATAAGAAACATGCAGGAGGCATTACAATCTCAGACTTCAAACTATACTATAGAGCAATAGTAGTAAAAACAGCATGGTACTGGCACAAAAATAGATATAATGACCACTGGATTGGAATAGAAGATACAGAAACAAACCCACACATCTTTTGTCAATTAATCTTTGACAAATTGGCCAAACACATACACTGGAGAAAAGACAGTCTTTTCAACAAGTGGTGCTGGGAGAACTGTCTAACCATTTGTAAAAAGATGAATCTAAACCCCTATATCTCACCAAACACAGGAATCAACTCAAAATGGATCAAAGGCTTAGAAATTAGACCTGAGACTGTGAAGTTAGTAGAGGAGAGCATAGGTTCAACACTACAACATATTGGCACAGGCAGTAACTTTCTCAACAGAAACTACAAAGCTCAGGAAATTAAAGCAAGAATAAACAAGTGGGACAACATCAAACTAAAAAGTTTCTTCTCATCAAAGGAAACTATCAATAACCTAAAGAGGAAGCAAACAGAATGGGAAAGGATCTTTACCAGCCACCATTCTGATAGGGGGCTAATATCCAGAATATACAAAGAACTCAAAGGACTGTACACTAGCAAAACAAACAACCCAATCAAGAAATGGGCAAATGAACTAAATGGACACTTCACAAAAGAAGAGATACAAAGGGCCAATAGATACATGAAAAGATGTTCTTCATCACTGGCCATCAGGGAGATGCAAATCAAAACTACACTGAGATTCCATCTAACCCCAGTCAGAGTGGCAAGCATAAAGAAATCAATGAACAACAAATGCTGGTGAGGATGTGGGGAAAGAGGAACTCTTTTACACTGTTGGTGGGAATGCAAACTAGTTCAACCACTATGGAGATCTGTGTGGAGATTCCTAAGAAAGTTGGGAATAGATCCACCATATGATCCAGCTATACCACTCCTGGGTATCTTTCCAAAGGGGTTGAATTCAGAGAAATACAGCAACATATGCATACCTATGTTCATAGCAGCACAATTTGTAATAGCCAAAATATGGAACCAACCCAGATCTCCATCAACAAATGAATGGATAGCAAAACTGTGGGAAATACACACAATGGAATTCTATTCAGCCATAAAGAAGAACAAAATTATGTCATTTGCAAGGAGATGGAAAGCCCTGGAGAACATTATGTTAAGTGAGATCAGCCAAGCACAGAAGGAGAGGGTACATATGTTTCCTCTAATATGCCCAAAGTCGGAAACACAAAGGATACCAGTGGGACTCCAGATATTGGAGGGGGAATACTAGCTAAGTTTGAATAGAAAGATACGAGAGGAGGAAGGCCAATTTTGATTAATGAGGGTCTACATCTGAATATGTGTAAAATTATGAATACGACATGGTTAACCTGGACAACCATTGGTGTGAGGGGGAAAGGGAAAATGGGGGTGGGGAGGAGAGGGCACCAAATATAGTTTAAATGTATACTATTTATGTTCAATTAAAAAAAACATACAGCCAGGCATGGATGTACACACTTGTAATTCCTGCATTTGAAAGGCTGAGACTGGAGGATCGTGGTTCACAGTCTGCCTACTTAGTGAGGCCCTTTACAACTCAGTGAGACCCTGTTTCAAAGTAAAAACTAAAAATAGGGCTGGGGTGTAGCTTGAAGGTAGAATGCTCCTGGGTTCCCTCCTAAGTATCTTACACACGCACTCTGTCTCTCACACATACACAGAATTAAATTATACACTTTATTACATATATGTTTCTCAAAGTAGGTTTACCCATACTCCCTCAAAGGCCTAATGAGCAGGTGATGATCCGTGGGCAGAGAGCTTGTGCTCACTTCCTGTGACAAATGCAGAGACCTCTCCAGTACATGATAACACACACACACACACACACACACACACACACACACACACACACACACACACACACACACTACTTAGCACGAATTCCCTCCCTACATGGCTCACTTCGAGATACCATTTTGGAGAAAGTAAAGCAATAAGACACACCACTCTCCAGAGAAAGAAAAACACTTTTTAAGATTGCTGGGCCCCTTAAAATCATATTAGTAATGATTAATTGAGTGTTTACTATATACCAGGCATGCTGACAGGTTGTGTCTCATCTTTGTGTCTTCTGAGGTACTTTCTCAGCTGGAAACTTCTATCAATGTTAATTATATTTTGAGAATGGTGCTCATGTTTAGGGAGATACTTTGCCTACATTATTACCTGCCAGTTCTCTTCTACTTGGAATTCCAGAAGTGTCTGATTTACTGTCACCTACCTTCTGATTCCTTTATAATTTACTTGGCTTGTCTATATTAATGACACTATAATGTGGTTCAGTTCAGTTAAACAAAACAAGACTAGTAAAATGCAAAGCTAGCAAATAATTATATGAAAACTGCCAAAATCCAGACATGGTGGTGCACACCTGTGATCTCCGTACTTGGGAGGTAGAGACAGAAAGACCACAGTTTTTGAGGCCAGCCTCAGCAACTAGAAAAACTCACAGAAATCTAGGGAGACCTTGTTTTATAACAAAGAATAAAAAAAGGACTGGGGATGTCATTTCCAGGTGGAATATACCTGGAATCAATCCCCAGTCTCTCCTACCCATATGGAAAAACAATTACAGATTACCTATGAGCAAGGGAGAGTCTTTACAATGATCATTATGGTTAGGCTGGACTGGTGCCATTGTTATTCTAACTAGAGAGTTCAATCATCTAATGTGAAATTTCCCTTTCAGCTGCAAACCTTCAGCCCTCAATTTCTTAAGAATTCAAACTTGGATGTAAATCTCAAGAAATAACACCCATCTCAGGAAATTCTGTCTTTTCCAGTTTCTCCTGATCTTAGATGGGGAATTCCTGAACTCTGTATTTCAAACAGACATTGCAAAAGCTTTTGTTCATGATGTTTCTTAGTTGTTTACCTGAAATATGTTTTATGGTTGTGAAATGTAAGTAAGTGATAAACGCAAAGGTTTTTCTCTTTTTCCCATTTTCTTCCACTCTGTGTTGGGGCATCTTAAATATCCATGGCCCAAAATAAGAGCTTTGACTCCAATGCCTCATGTATTATTCTTTTACAGAGTGATCATTCCATTAATTTTATCTCAACAGAGAGAACACATTTGCTAACCAAGTAGCCTAATTCAACCTGCACTGAATGTTAATTAAAGCTCTCCACATGCTAGTTGAAACTATACTTTTGTTCTATACTTTTAGCCCAAAAAGAGAATTTTATTTGTGTCATTTGGGAAAGCTTATATTTCTCCCCTGGATTGCATAAACTGTATTATGTACAGCTTCAGTACAGTCTAGCCTTAGTTTTGAACTAGAAACCAGGGCAGAGAAGTAGTTTCTTATGATGCTTGTTTTTCAGATTGTGTGTGTGTGTGTGTGTGTGTGTGTGTGTGTGTGTGTGTGCGCGTGTGTGTGTGTACATACCCTAAGGATTAAATCCAGGGGCATTATTCATTTGAGCTACACCCCCACCCCATTTTATTTTTATTTTGTCTGACTTATCCCTCACCAAGTTGTAAGGGTCATACTAAGTTACTGAGGCTGACCTCAAAACTTTAGTCCTCGGGTCTCAATCTTCCAAGTACTAGGATCACTGCCAGGTCTGTCTTTGGGATTTGGGATTATTCTTAACTTCAACCCCATCTCTAAAGATCCTGCCATGGGCCTTTCAAAGGAAGAGAGCGAATCAGAATAATAATACCAGCAAAGAGTGCATTTGTTACATTTCTAGAAATTTCAGTTAGCCATTTTTATTATTCCGAATTGAAATAGTCATATACAGAACTTGGGGCATAAAACTGGCTTCTAGATAATATGGATAATTTGTGAGTTCTGTTGAAAAAGAAATCTCACTTCATTTGCATGGTCTAAATGCAATCCTGATTGTATGCTCAACATCAAGGGCTACTTTGTCCAAAATGTTTATGTCCTCCCGAAACTCATGTTGAATTCCTGAACCCTGACATAACTGTAAGGATGTTGGACCTCTGAGAAGTAAGTCAGCCATGAGAGGTCAGACCTAAGATTATGAAGATCTATGAGACAGGCATGGTGGTCGTGCACGGTTGACTGTAATCCCAGTACTTGGGATGCTGAAACAGGAGTCTCAGGTTGCAGATGTGAGGCTCAGCAATTTAGTGAGATCCTGTTTCCAAACAATAAAATAAAAGAAATAAGCTCGGAGTATATCTCAGAGGTTGAATACTATTAAGTCCTATTCCCTGTCCATTAAAAAATAAAAATAAAAATAAATAAATAAATGCACAAATAAATAAATAAATAAATAGGAATATTCTAGTGTGTTCCTTCTATTAAGTTAGCTTATAGTATCTATAAAATCAAGAATGGGCTCTCATCAGACTGAATCTGCCTGTTTCTGGTCCTGGAGTTCCCAACCTGCAGATCTGGGAGAAGTACATGTGTTTTATTTATGAGAAACCTAATCTTTAGTATGCATTCATTCATTCACTTATTCACTTATTTATTTAACTAGGAATTGAACTCAGGTGCTTTCTACTTTTGAGCTACACCCACAGACTTTTTATTTTTATTTAAATTTTTTATTTTATTTTTATTTTGTAAAATTTTTTATTGGTGCACTGTATTCATATTTCATAATGGGATAAAAATTTGTAGACATACATGCACACATCACCCAGTTAGCCACTACCCAATTCCCACCCTATTCCCTCTCCATCACTCCTTCCCATGCTTGGCTTAGTGATTGATATCTAGTATTATAGGAATTTATCCAAAATTAGCAATGATAATTTCACATAACAGTTTCATTTGTCTGATACCAAGGTTTTGATGACTTAAAGATAACATTTCAATATTTCTTTTTGTTTTCTTTCTTATCAGAGGATATTTTTTCTTTTTTTTAAGTTGAAACTATTATACTTGTATTTATTTATTTTTCAAAAAAAATCTATCCTAACATGAAAGATGGACTCTAAATACACAAAACGATCTTGAAAAATAACAGAGCTAGAAGATATATATGTTCTGATTTCACACCTTATAAAGCTACAATAATTGAAACAGTGTAGTACTGCTATAAAGCCAGATATATTAAACATTGGAGTTAAATAAAAGCCTAGAGATAAATCCTTCTGTATATTTTCAAGTTATTTTTGAAAAGTTTTCCACAAACATTTGGTGAAGGAAATAATAATATTTTAACTAAATATTGTTGAAAAATAATAATTACATGAAAAAGAATAAAATTGACCCTTACCTAACACCACCTACAAATATTAACTCAAAATAGATAAAAGACCTATATATAAATTTTAAGACTATAAACATTTAGAAGAAAATATGGGTCATAAAATTTCACAACATTGAAATTGGCAGTAATTTCTTGGATATGATTTCAATGGCACAAGCAAAAGAAGGGTAAACTGTCGCCGACTAATCGCAGTTGGGTCGTTATTGTCAGCTCCCGGTCAAATCCTCAGAAAGATGGGACAAAAGGCAGGTGGAGTTCTGCAGAAACTTATCTGCAGCAATTCCTTCCCCTCTATGAATTTCCTAAGTTTTTAGGTACGGCGCTTGGGAAATAATTTGAGGTGGACAAAGGCTTCTTGAGCCAATGACACTTTATTACAAAAACTCCAAGAAATGTATACCTTTCACCAGTAAAGTTAATAGTAAGAGGAGAGGGAGGTGGGTGTAATCATTGTGAAGTAATAATGAATGACATGTAAACAAAGGTAATAAAACTAGTCCTTCAGCTGGCTGTTGATCTTCGAGAGAGATTGACTTCTGACTCCTGATTCTTTTCCAAGGTCTTTGCAGATAAGCAGTCCCAGGGGGCCACTTCCCAAAATAAACAAGCATGGCCAAGGCTTGGGGGTTTCTCGGGGAATCTTCTTTGGCTTTCTTGGAACTTTCCATCTTTTGGGCTCAGTTCATATAGCAAGTGTGGGGAGACGTGGTGATTCAGGTGGATGTGATAAAGTTTCTCCAGGTGTTGGCATTTTATCTCCTAAATCTGAAAGCTTAAGCAAACTCACAACACAGTTTTGCAGACAAAATACCACAAACAACACCACAAAGTTCTTGGTTATAATTGTCAGATATATTTCCTTAACTGCTGAACACTTTTCTTTAGACAATAAGCCTATTAAAAGTCTAACCATCTTTAATAATCCATTTCTCTGTCACAAACCCTCTGCGACTTGCTTCTAACTTTCTAATTCCTTTCTCTCCCGGTTGGGACTTTCTTATGATAAGCTCTTCTTCATGCAAAAATGCTTTTCTTACTCTTACACGGTATTTCCTTTCCTTCATACATATATATTTAGAACGTCTGTCCTTTATTTTGTCATATTCATTAACCATGCGATCAGCCTCTCTGTCTTCAGGAATATTTACACTGGGCGTAAAAGTCACCAATCTTTCTCCTTGAGTCTATTGTATTTGGGCAACTAAGTTGTTTATCAACTAAATTGCTTTAAGGTCACACACAAGGTTTTTATCTTCTCTGTCTCTAGGCAGGATCTCAAGGGTAAACAAAGTTTCCTTAAACTGAACTACCTTACCTGAGTTAATAGCTTAACCTAAGTTAGTGATAGTGAGGGTCAGAGACCCTTTGTAATTGCTGCAGCTGGAATGCTTATCACAGCATCTGAATTCTGGCCAGTTTTTATTATTATTGAACAAAGCCAAGGACGTTTATTTCCACGGACTCAGTTTCTATTTATAGTCCTAATTTCACATCACTGGAGAAATTCGTGTAGAAAGTTAAAGGAAATATTAATAGTCATGAAGGGTAAAAGTGGGGGATATTTTGGCCAGAGACAATACCTCTTTCTCGGGGCGTTCTGCCGATAAACTATGTGGAGTGGGGGTCTCAACACATAGATGCCGAGGCAGCAGGATGTCTTGGCAGTAAACAAACTCTCTAAAAAATAAAAAAATGTATATACAAAGAAAATATAAATAGAGTTAAGAATGGAATAAAATATTTCCAATTGCTATATCTGAAGGTATATTAATATTCCAAATAGAAAGTCTAACTATTAGCAACAATAAAAGCAAACAATACAATTTAGAAATAGGTAAAAGACTAACATAAATAATGAATCTCCAAAGATAACCAATCTTAGTTGTCTGTTGGATGGAAAATATTGTTTCTCTGGTTGTGGTGTGGGTTACCTATTTCTTCTATGTAGTTAATCTCTTTGAGTATTTTCTCTAGTGCTGGTTTTGAAGACATAAATTCCTTTTTCTTTTTTTCATGGAAGCTTATTATTTCCCAGTCTAATTGGATAGAAAGTTTTGCTGGGCAGGAAATTTTTGGCTGGAAGTTGTTTTCTTTCTGGGTTTTGAATATGTTACTCCAAGCCTTTCTGGCTTTCATGACTTGGTGTTGGAAGTCTGGAGTCATTCTAATTGGTTTGCCTCTGAATGTCACTTGGCCTGTTGTTTTTGTTGCCTGTAAGATTCTCTGCTTGGCTTTCACATTGGTCATTTTGACAATTATGTGGCATGGGGATCCCCTTCTCTGATTGTGTCTAAAGGGAGTTCGACCTGTGCATCGACCTTTTGCTCTATGTTTGGAAATTTTTCTGTTATTACTCCCTTGAAGAGATTGTTGGTCCCTTTGGTTTCACCTTCCTTTCCCTCCTCTATTCCAATTATTTTTAGTTTAGCTCTCTTAAAATGGGCCCATATTTCTTCAACGTCAGTTTCCTGATATTGGATTGTTTTTTTTTTTTTTCCTAAATTAGAAACTATGCATTCATTTTTGGAGTAATCATCTTCTAGGAGCGAGATTCTTTTCTCCATGTGGTCTAATCGGTTGTTTATACTTTGAATTGAGGCCTTTGCTTCATTGATTACATCCTTTATTTATTTTTGGCTCTCTCTGAATTCTTTTCAAGACACCTCTATTATTTCTACAGATATTTTCCTAATTTAATCTTCTAGAAATGTCTGAATTTCTGTGTTATCAGGTTCTGATGTTGTGGGGTTGTTGGAATTCATTGCTCCATTGTTATTCCTCTTTTCCATGATTTTGGGAGTTTGTGCCTTTGCTGGGTTCTTTCCTAGGTCACTACAGCTTCACTTAAGGTGTGCTGGATCTCAAGTCTGTGGTATCTCAGTCACCACTACTCCTTAACTGGGTTGTGTCACGAATTCCCAGACCCAGGGAGTCAATCGAGGCTGCTTTAGACCATGGGGGGTGCCAGGTTGGGTGTTCTTCTGTGGAGAGTTGTGACTATGGTGTGATATCTCTGTAACCGCCACTCCTCCACTGGGTTGGACTGTAAGAATCTCTGACCCAGGGAGACTCTCTGTGCAAGTCCCTGGGAGTGCAATTCTGGGATTTCTCATCTAGGGGCCGCAATTTGACTCACTGTTGTTGAGTGCGCTGATGGAGCTGTAGTAGACTTGGTGAATTCGCTGCTGCTACCACTGCTGGCAATATGGCACTGGTGCCAGGCCCTGGGTCATGAGGCTGGTGTATTTCTTCTCTGGTTTTGAGCTCTGCTCTTAGTCCCTCCAGTGTGTGCTGAGCCCAGCCCCTGGGAGCTTGAGATGCTCTTTGCACCAAAAAATCTGCCGAATTCTGCCCAGCTGTTCTGCAGCTGCTCATCTTGGCTCGCTGTCCGCCCCTCCTCTCTGGTGAGTGCATTGGTCTGGAGCTGTTTGGAAAACTCGCTGCTGCCACCAGCAGTAAGGCACTGCTGCCACATCCTCGGCCATGGGGTCAGCATATCTCCTCTCTGGTTTTGAGCTCCATCAGTTTCTCTCCTCTCTGGGGCCTGGTGCTGCAAGGAAAGATGGAACCCGCATGGCTCTACGCCACAGCTACGGCTGCAGCACTGTGGTCTGGTTTCTTTCTGGTGTCTCATTTTTCCAGCCCTATTTTTCTCTGTCCCTTGTATTTATGTTTTGTTTCTCTGCTGATGGTGTTTTCTGGCTATGAAAGGCACTGATTTGTGGTAATAGAGATTGGTTGTTAGTGGGACTTAAAAGCGCCACTTTTCTCCATTGCCATATTCCTGGAAGTCTCCCTGCAGACTTTTTAGTTTTTATTTTGAAACAAGCTCTCATTAAGCTTTGGAGGACCTCACTAAGTTACTGAGGTAGGCCTCCACCTTGCAATATTCCTGTCTCATCCTACCAAGTATTGGGAATTGAGGCATGTGATGCCATGGCTGGTTGATATCATTGATACTCATAAAGAAAATGTAAAATACATCAAGGCAGGTAAGATTATAGAGGTTTCAGTTACCTGACATTTACTTGGCCTGGCTGTCAATTCACCAGCAACAATTTTTATATAAAATCATGAAGGAAGCTGGGTGTGGTGGTGAATGCCTGTTATCCCAGTACTTGGGAGGCTAAGAGAGGAGGAATGCAGGTGGAAGAATAGCCTCAAAAACTTAGTGGAACACTCAGCAACTTAGTGAGACCGTATTTCAAAATAAATGAGGGTTAGCAATATAGCTCAGAGGTAGAATATCCCTGGGTTCAATTCCAGTACCACATGCAAAAATAAATAAATAAATAAATAAATAAATAAATAAATAAATAAATACATTGAAAACAACAAACTGATATTTAATAATTCTATCACTATTATATAAAACCTCTCTTGAGCACCTATTATATATAGGCACTGAGCTACATAATTTATTTAAAGCATACAGAAAGACTATGACATGCATGATGACCGCTGTTCATATCTGTCCACCAGAAGACAATGATGAGGCCAGTTGCTAACATGATCAGCATTATGTGGCAAGGAAATAAATAAATAAATAAATAAATAAATAAATAAATAAATAGCTTTCAAGTTTATGCCTGCCATTCCATTGATGAACAAGTCACATCTCTAAATCACCAAAGCTTCTTCCTCCTGTTTTTATAGTTTGGGAGGGTTACTGCAGAGTGAACTCAGGGTCACTTTATTTCCAAGCTATACCTTCAAATATTTATTTTTTTATTTGAAAACATGGCCTTTTATAAGTTGCTGAGGATGGTCTTGAACCTGTGATCCTCATGTCTCAGAGGATTAAGTACTGGAATTCCAGGTGGGTGCCATCACACCTGGCCTTATGCTCCAGCTTAAAATAGCCAAATACAAAATGAGCCTGCTTCTTATTAGAATACAGAATAGGTGCTTAGCTCTATATTGTTTATCAAATGAACTTGCAACAAGTAGAAAAATTGTACAAAGGGCCAGAGGGTGAATTCAAGATGTGTTTTTTATTTGTTTTGTTTTAAACATATTGACTCCAATTTCAGCAAAGGCTTTAAGACTGGCTCCAAGGTGAGCAGGAAAATAGGAAAGGAAAAGAAAATAACTCATTCTTTTCTCGCAACTCAATTCCAAATTAGATCAGAAATCTTCTACAAGTGCAAATTACTGTCATGCAAGAACTCTGTGTCTCCTGGGTGACATATACGTGTGTGTGTGTGTGTGTGTGTGTGTGTGTGTGTGTGTGTGTGTGTGTGTGTAAACGTGCAACAAAGCCACTTGTTGAACACGTCCTGGGTATCTCTGAAAGTCACAGACCCTTTCCCTCCCTCCCTTGTCAGTGTATCCTTCCTTCCTTCTTCGTTTGTTTCTTCCATCTATTCTATATTCCATTTTTCTTTTCCTCTCCTTCCCTTCTGTCTGTCTCTCTTTCTGTTGCTCCCTCTCCCATTTCTTTCTCTCTCTCTCTCTCTCTCTCTCTCTCTCTCTCTCTCTCTCTCTGTTTTCTTTCTTTTTTCTTTCTTTCGATTAAAAAAAGGGAAATTCTACCTCTGAACTAGACCCTTCACCTCCTTTTTATTTTTCTTCTGTGAAATAGGATCTTGCTAGGTTGCTGAGGCTGCTCTCAAACCTGCAATATGATCTTTCTTTCTCAGACTCCTGAATACTTGGATTTCAAGTGAAAGCCACCACCACATCTAAAATAATTTAATTTTTTTTTTGGTGGTGGTACTGGGGTTCCTGGAAGCCCTTCTATCTCCGGGCTACACTCCAAGACTTATTTTTATATTTTTGAAACAGGGTCTCTTATGCCAGTGTGGCTGGCTTTGAACCTGCGCAATCCTCATGTCTTTGCCTCCCAAGCACGGGGATTACAAGAGTGCACCACAATGCCTGGATAAAATGATACAATTTTAAAAATTAAAAAGAAAAAAGTCATCATTAGCCAAGCTTTGTGGCACACACTTGTCATCCCAGGACTTGGAAGGCTGAGAAGGGTTGCAGCCTCAGCCACTGAGCAAGACCCTCTTTCAAAGCAGCAGCAGCAACAACAACAACGAAAAAAAGAAAGAAAGAAAGAAAGAAAGAAAGAAAGAAAGAAAGAAAGAAAGAAAGAGAGAAAGGAAGGAAGAAAGAAAGAGCTGAGAGTATATTTCACAGGTAGAATGTCCCAGGTTTCAATCTCCAGCAACACACACACACACACACACACACACACACACACACACACACACACACACTCGCCAATAAACAGGAATGTAACAGAGCAAATCCATAAAACAAAACACTTGGTTCTTTGAAAGCATAAGTAAAACAAGTAAGTGTCTAGTTAGGTCAATGAAGGGAGAAATAGAGGAGACAAATATGATAAATATCAAAAATGATAAACAAAATGTCAGCTTTGTGCAGTGGTGCATGCATGCCCATCATTCTAGTTCAAATTAGACCTCAGCAACTTAGCAATATGCAGTTTTAAATTAAAAAAAAAAAAGCCTGGGGAAGTACTCCAGAGGTAGAACATCCCTGGGTTCATTCTCTGATACCACAAAATATACACTTGGAAATAAAATTAATTATCAATTATCTTCTAAAACAGAAAGCACCAGACCTGGGTGGCTTCATTGAAGAATTTTCCAGGCACATAAGAAAGATGAGATAACAATTCTACTATACTGTCTTCTAGAAAAGAGAAAGAGAGGAAACAATTTCTTTTTATAAGTCCAGAATTATCACAACAACAAAACAAAGACAGGCAAGGTGATGCACAACTGTAATTTCAATACTTGGGAGACTGAGATTGGAGGACTGAAAGTTTTAGACCAGCCTCAGCAATTTAGTAAGACCCTCAGGAACTAGGGAAACCCTGTTTTGATTCAAATAATAATAATAATAATAATAATAATAATAATAATAATAATAATAATAATAATAATCAATCTAGGGGTGTAACTTGGAGGTAGAATGAACTAGGGTTCAATCCCTAGTAACAAATCAAAAATCAAAGTATAAACATTTTAAGAAAAAATACTAAAAATCAAAGTCTCTCAAATATATAAATGATATAACTGCTAGAATTTTGAGATTAGCAAACTGAATTTAGAAGCTTCTGAGAGATTTATGTATTATAATCAAGTAGGACTAACTCAAGGTATGCAAGACTTGTCCAATTTGTCTTCTCTTGGGTGACAGATTTGAAAACTGCCTTTCAGTAGAAGGAACAATATCTAATTATATCAACTGATGCACAGAAAAAGAAAGAGAGCAAGAGTGAGAATGAAAGCATGCATGAAATAGAAAGAATTATGGCAAATTTCAACATCCATTCATTGTGAAAACACACAAAGCAGAAAAAGAAGGGAACATTACCAAATGTAAAAACTGCTTATGAGGAAAGAAGGGAATGTCTCCAAGTATAAGTAATATTTATGATAAATGTAATGATTAGGAGCAGAATGCTCTCACGTTAAAACAGAGAATAAATGCAACAGGCATGCTCTACCACTCTGAGTTGCATTTATTAAAATTATTTTTTTATTTGGAAACAGGGTCTCTTAAGCCAGCAAGGCTGCCTTTGAACCAGCATGATCCTCCTGTCTCCACCTTCCAATTGCGGGGATTACATGCCTGGCTTAATGTGGATTTTATAATCATCATGAGGTTAATACATACACATATTAATATATTTATTTCTAATATTCATTGATTCTAATATTTATTTCTAATAATATTTCTAATATTATTTCAAATACCTCATAGATTCCAAAACTTCATGTATCCGGACTAAATTGATAAGCAGTGTCCTCCACCTGTTTCTCATCAATTTTTTTAGCATTTATCCAGGATGGGATCTAAATAGTGAGGCCAAAGATCAACTAAGTGGCAAGATTAAAATTTACTATTATCTTTACTCTTTCATCCCTTTACTAATTTCTTAGCAGGCATGGATGAAAGTATTATGTTTAGAAGTAGAATGTGCCCTGAAGAGCTAATGTATTAATGTTCACAGTTATGCAATTAAGTCATGAGATTTGTAATCTCATCAATGTGAAAATCCACTTTAATGGATTTACTAGGTGGTCACCTAGGCATCTGGGGTGTGGCTGGAGAACTTGGGTTCCTGGGGGTGTGGCCCTGGGGACTGTGCTGGTGTCTTTGAATATCCTTATTTGCTTACTCTCTTGCTTTTGACCTCAATGATGTGAGAGCAGAGCCCTTGCTCTCTTCCTTTCTCAGTTCCTGCCACCATACCCTGAGTTGCAGACCTGGCCTGACATGGACTAAACTTAAATTTTCAAATGCTGTGAGCAAATAAATCTTTCTTCCTCTAAGTTGTGTGGTCAGTGGTTTTGGATTATAGCAGTCATGGGGTTGACTAAAATAAAAAGATATGTGACTCTTTAGTTATACTTTGAGTAAATAAATTTTGCTTACTGATAAAGGCTATGGCTATGCTATTACATATTCATCTAATTAAGTTTAGGTATAAGGTGAAGATGAGAGAGAGAGAGAGAGAGAGAGAGAGAGAGAGAGAGAGAGAGAGAGAGAGAGAGAGAGAGAGAGAGAGAAATGGAGTGCTCCAATAGTTTACACTTGTATGAATTATCATGACCAATCTTCCAAATTTGCTAAAGGTTTAATACTGTAAGCATACATTAAATAAGGACACCTGATAGATAAGAACTTTAGACCACTGATAAAGTTTTCCTATTATTCTCTTCTTTTTCACTCCAGAAATGGCCCTGATTGCCCCTTCCTTTCTCATACTCTCATCAACACTTAGGCAGAAATGCGAGTATGCTGATGAAGGAGAATTTGTAAATGGAGACAGATATTCTAGTTTTAACACTCAGATGTCTCAAATTTTAGCCCTATAAATTAGAATAAAGTTTGTTTTTTGGGTGCAGAATAATTCAATGAACATTTTTTTAAAATATGAATGCTTAGCCCAGTGTTAAATATTTTGACATGTATCATCTTTTACAATCTTTACAAAAAAGACACATAACAGGTATTCTTATGGTTTCTTTAGGATGAGAGTATGGAGATGTAGCAAAGTTATAAGCATGTTTGATAATGACCACATAACTCTAGAGAAACCTGGCATTTGTCTCTACTTCATCTACTCAAAAGTACTTAAAATCAGAAAAGATTCATGAACTCAACAATATTATCCAACCGAAGCCTTAGTTTTTTACATATAATGGAAACACACATTTGCTCTGTTACATTTTAACAAGCACATATGACTTCATATAATAAATGCTCAGTTCTAGATGATTAAAAATGAAATTATTTCCATTAAATCCCATAGCACTAGTCTCTAGAATGTTTTTGTCTATTACATAAATATTACTTATTTAAGTATCCCTATTTCCTGATTCCAGATGTGACAAAACAGGTTACTAATGTTCTTTATTGCCACTATCTATCATTGGGCTTTAAAAATCATCTAAATCTCAAAGCATTATGTTGATGAATGTTTAATGTCAGTAACCTAACACAACAAAACCTAATAGAGCACAATGCTATTGTCAAATCTCATAAAATAAACAGTAGCTATATCCTGATACTGGATGTAAACTTTGAATGTTAATATTTATGTAGGAAGTGGGAAAATATTTCAAGAGTTTTTGGTGTCAACTTCACTTCCAAATCCACTTATGTTTTCTTCTTTTTGAGATGTAGAAGGATTATTTTTAATAAAAATTCATAAGTAAGTAGAAAGCAAGTGAGTTGGTACTTGGTTTCCTGGGAATAATAAATTCACAAAGAACTATTTTTTTACCATGTTAAAAAGACAGATTAGAAATACAGGGTTCAGTGCATTCTATTCTATTATTCCAGCATATAGATTTTTACAGGGAGAGGTGTTTTATATAGAGAACAAGAAATAGGAAATGCCTAATTCTTCTGTTATAACATACATATAGGACTGGGTATATATATATATATATATATATATATATATATATTATAATGGACTTATGTGTCTGGTT
Source organism: Muscardinus avellanarius (assembly GCF_963383645.1). Classification (NCBI taxonomy): domain Eukaryota; kingdom Metazoa; phylum Chordata; class Mammalia; order Rodentia; family Gliridae; genus Muscardinus; species Muscardinus avellanarius. The sequence continues at coordinate 1,409,725 of NC_137809.1, forward strand.
ATAAAAATCATAATACCTGCCTGTTATATTGCTGAGTCTGGCCTCCAACCAGTGATTATCCTCTCTTGGATCCCCATGTACAGGGAATACAGGAAGAAAAAAAGTAAGTAAGTAAGTAAGTAAGGAAGGAAGGAAGGAAGGAAGGAAGGAAGGAAGGGGAGAGGAGGGAGGGATGGCAATTTAAGGACTTAAGTCCTAGACAGGAGTTTTCTTTATACTAGTCCCTTAAGTTGCATTAATCCCTAAAGTTCTAATTAGATAAAAGGAAGAGAAAAATAATGGAACTATGACAGTTTACAAGGAAATACACCATATAATTTAACTAGAACATTAGAGTACATTCCCTTAGTATTTTATAAAGGCAAAGAAACAGTATACATAGGAAATCAAAAGAGATTAAGCAGCAACAAACAAATTCTGTAAAAGCTTAGAGAGAGACAAACTGATGAAACACATAGGTCTGCGGTCCAAGAATGTGTGTTCAAATTCAAATTTTATTATGCACCAAATGTTAACTGAGGGCAGATTCATTTGATGTTTTTTTTGTGTGTGGTTCTGGGGGTTGAACCCAGGGGCATTCTATTTCCAAGGTACACTCCAAGCCATGTTTGAATTTTTTAATTTAGAAACAAGGTCTCAGTAGATTGTTGAGGGCCTAACTAAATTGCTGAGGCTGGTCTTGATACTATGATACTCCTATTTTAGGCTTCAAGTACTGAGAATAAAGGAGTGAGCCACCATGCCTGCCTTAAGTAGTCTCTTTCTGCTTCAAGTTTTTGCTTAATTTTACAATGCTTTTACCAATAGTACCTTCCTCAGATGAATGACAATAATTGTCCTTATAATGCATAGGTGGTTTTAAGCACATAATAAATGATTTGGGGGCTTTAATTCTAATACTCATAATACCAATACATACCAGGAAAATCAGGATGGTTAGACTTTTCAAAGGTCTTTTTTTTTTCAGAAAGTATCTGTCTTTTGATGTAACTACTCATATTTTCTTGAAGACAGAGCCTGACTTTTTTTTCTACCAAGTAGTAAGCTCAAATTCTCAGCAAACAAATAAATAATAAAAAAGCCAAATGTATGCCAATTTGATTCCAAGCACTGCCACATCTGTAATGTTTTATTTTGGAGAATGGTTCACTGATTTGACACACATTGATGGACAGAGGGTCATAGAAACCCACTGCCAAGAAAACCATCCAGCTCAGGAGGAAGCAGATATCACCTTTTGGCTGGGTGTCTGTGAAGCCAGGAAAAGTCTAGGCTTTCCTGCCTCTTGCTGCTCTCGGCTGTTGCTTTTTGACAAATGCTCATCTTCCTATCTTTTCTACTTCAAGGGAGACAGCACCCCTAACTTTTAAGTCGATAATATCTCAAGAGATTTATCTGTGCTGTCTCTGCATCGTGGGGAGAATGAATTAAATTGGCATTGCTCAGTAGCAAAGGTAGGGGCCCTAGAGAGAGAACAAGTCATTGAGTGGATAAGGAGAAAGGGCAGCTTGCAGGGGCTGTTGATCTCGCTCTCAGCAACATCATGGTACTTGCTTTGTTCACACTGACTATCCGTGGATGCTTCTGGGGAAGCCTGGGATAGCAGAAGTGAAGCCTGCATTCTCTTGCCAAAGTCTACGCCAAAGAGGCAAATCCAAAGCACAGCGGTGTTAGTAGATTTGGGCTAAATGTGTTGTGCAACATGAGGGCTAACGGCAATAAGCAGCTTTCTAACACAAGAAGAAAAAAGAATTGGTGTTTGTGGCTTGTTTATGGCAGTGTTATGAGAGTAGAATATCTATTTTTAAAGCCCTCTCACAGATGTAAGTGCTAAGTTTGTAGAACTTAATCTATTGGCATCAGTTTGTAAGAACAACCAAGTGGGAAATAGAGCAACTTCCAGGGTGTTGCTAGATCATTGTGTTAAGTCATCAATCGGCCTTTTGCTAAGCAGCATCTTTGGAGCCACGGCACAATCTGCCATTTTGTTTGTGCCTATCTTTGGTCAGTCCTGAGGGGAATTTGTTTCAGTGATAATGACCTTTGTGTATGCACTATCATAGAGAGGGAGATCAAGAAAGAGAAAGAAGTAGAGATATAGAAAAGAAATGAGAGAGAGAGAGAGAGAGAGAGAGAGAGAGAGAGAGAGAGAGAGAGAGAGAGAGAGAGAGATATGGAGGGTGAGAAGAAAATAAGAAGGAAAAAAGAGAATATTATACATAAATTTTACTTTTTTAAAGCACTTTCACTTATGTACTATGTTTCGATAGAGATCATAACCCAGAGAGGCACCAGCATGTGAGTTATCATTGGTGATGGGCAGTTTTCTTAGGTGTTAGGTACACAGATAGTTTTAAGAATTTTCAAAACTATGCTTTGCTTCTCAAAGTTCTCCTCTATTTGTGATGAAGGTCACTAATTTTCTAGCTACAGCAAAAATAACTAAATCCATTTAACCTATACATCAATAATAAATATGCCAAGTTATTGTACATACATCAATAGTAAATATATCCATTTAGCCTAGATGCAGTGATAATAAATATACCCACTTAGTCTACATATAATAATAAATAAGACTAACAAGTATACTCATTAAAAATCACATGAATCTCAAAAAAATAAATAACCTTTCAGGTGGCACATGGTTCTCAAGCCACAAAATTGATCCATAGATGGAAGACCTAATTTGGTTTAAGAAAATATTTAATTTGGGCTCCAGAGGATATGGTGCAACAGGAGCCAAGACATCTTTGAGAGAGAACCGAAGTAGCTCATCTATATCTGTCATGATGCTGGATAGCAGAGAGATCAGAAATAGATGGAAAATAACAAACAAAATGCTAAAGGATTCTTAGAAAATCTGTTCCACTTAAAATGATTTCTGTCTTTCTTGTGCCAATATTTCTCAACTCCCCCATACTTGCACAAATATTTTGATATAAACTTGAGTCTCTATGAATGTCTCATTTTCCATGAGAGTGTGTAATGGTCTAGATTTTAGAATATACCTCTAGACTTTCTGAAATCAAGCTAATGATGGTGGCAGTGAGGTTTGGATGCTAAGGAGAGGTTCCTGGGTATGGTCTTGAGATCTTTCTCCCCTTGTTGTCTCTCTCACTTCCAACTTGCATGATGTGAGAACAAATCCTAGTGCTCTCCCCTCTCTGCTTCCCACTGCCACCATGCTGTGAAATCTGCAGTTCCTAACCTCACATGAACTGACCCCCAAATCCCCAAGGAAGCCTTGAGCAACTAAATCTTCCTTCCTATAATCTGTGTGGTCAGTCTTTTTGGATGATAGCAGTTAAAATGTTGACTGAGGCAGGGGATTATTTGGGGGACAGTTTAGAAAAGTTTTAGGGTGAGAACTGGAGTAGAGAAGGGAACTGAGATCCCCAGGGCTAAGAAGCGTGCCTCAATCGCTATTCAATAGAATTTGTGATAAGAAGCCTTTCTGGAATGTCCATTTAAGGGACTCTACACTGGGTACTGGGTACTAGTACCTGGCATTGTGATTTTGGTACTAGAAATTTAATCTAAGGGTATTATACTTCTGAGCTATATCTACAGAATATATATATATATATATATATATATATATATATATATATATATATATATATATATATATATTTTTATGTTGAAACAATGTCATGCTGATTTGCTGAGGATCTTGGTAAGTTAATTAGGCTAACCTGTTTTATTTTCTGGAAAACAGTGAGTAGATTTGATTGACATTTTAAGAGGCAGAGAAAGCTATCATAAGTTCAGGGTACATATGAGGAGAAATTGAAATCAGTACAGAAGAGACATCTGTACTTCCACATTTATCCCAACATGATTCACACTAGCCAAGCCATAGAAACAAACTACCTGTCCATCCAAAGATGAATGATAAATAAAATGTGATGTATAGACAGAATGGAATGTTATTCAGTACTCAAAGAAAAAAATTCTGTCACTTGTGACCACATTATCACATGATAATGTGAAGCAAGCCAGGCACAGAAAGACAAATATCACATAATCTTACTTATACTTAGAATCAAACAGTGACTGACAGAGGCTGAGAGAGGAGGTGGATGGGAAACGAGAAAAAGTTGATCAAAGGTACAAATTGAAGTTCGACCAGAGAAGTAAGATTTACTGTTGGAAGTTTTGACAGGTCATCTCCAAAGTTATTTTATGAGTTTACCAAGGCCAAAAAAAAAAGATATATACAAATTCATGAGCAGAAGAGATGTGTATTTTTTATCTAAAAGAAAGAGATATCACAGGGTGGAAAAATTTTTGCTTTTTGGAATCAGACAAAGCTGTGTTTGTAGCTAAGGCCAGAAATGATAAACTGTAAAACATCGAAAAGGGTACTTTTTAATTTTTTTAAATGTTAAACAGAGGAATGAATGTATAAATCTATAATGTATTCATTTACTTATTTATTTTGGTACTGGGAATTGAATCCAGGGGAGTCCTACCTCTCAGCTATATCCTCAGATTTTTAAAACTATTTTTAATGACAAATATGCTCAGAGCAGGTAGCTAGCAGAGTGGGAGAAAAAGGAAATGGCCAAGTAAAGATAAGAGTCTACAAGACCCTCCGAATCTTGCTGCATTAGAGAACAGCCTTCAACACAAACACATGAATATCTATGGGGGGCATCCCAGATCCAAGCTATAAAACTCAAGAAAATACCCTAGTTTCCTTGGTCAATGTTGGGTTACTCATTCAGTGTGCTCTGAAATTTATCAGAGGAACTCAGCTACACTGAGCCAAAATTGCCCCCTGTGCTAACTAATTCATGAACTCTTGCTTTTTCAATTTTTTCTCTTCCCCATCTCGATCCTTCACCATGGTCCCTGCGATGACCACCCAATATACTACTTAGTACACATCATTGTCACCAGACCTGCTTTCAGACAGAAGGAAAGAGAGTGCTACAGATAATATAGTTGAGACTCAGGTACTAAGCAGCCACTATTTGTCAGGCAGTGTTCTAGGAGCAAAAAGCACAGCAATGACATAAACAGAAAGAAGAGATATTATTCTGTGGGAAATCAATGTTTCTCCAGTATTACCCTCCATGGCACATAAATTTCTGAAGCTTCATGGTGAGTTTGAAAAGTCAGTGTTCTTAATTATTTATTTGTAAAGCTGAGACTCTAATGAGTGATGGAAACACATCAATTTGCTTTCTTTTTGGAAACTGTTACCTAAACTCCCAGTGATGAGTAGAATATTATTCTTATGGTTACCTCTATGAAAATGTCAAACACAGGCAGGGGAGGTCACTATGACATTTAGCACACTGAACAAGCATGACATCAAACACCTGCCCAAAATCCATCTTTTGGAGTACACAGTTAATGATATAAAATATTAAGACTCACCTTTGGACCCCAGGAGGTATTGGATTGCATACTAAGTGATCATGAAGCCTCCAGATGTTTTGATTCTGATTCCCCATCTGGAAACTGTACTAGTATTGGGAAGAGGTTTTAAAATTTATTAATGTACCAGTATTGGGAAAGATTTCCAATTCTGAAAATATATCATTTGTACTAAAGAAATCCAGGACTGGCAGGAAGAAGGGACTTGTGATTTACATTTCTAAAGATAAGAAAAGAAAGCCAGAGCCAGGGAAGAGGTCTCTTTACATATCTAATGAGAGACATATGGCCTAAGGGATGGGGGGAAATCCCAGGTCCTGCAGAAGCAATTTAACACATCTTGGGAGGGTAGCAAATGGTGTAGAGGTCTGTGTTCCAAGATGGGGCTGCCCCCCCCCCCTCACATCCAGGGCAAATCTAGATGGACACAGCAGAAAACTGGGCTAAGAGATAGGACAGCATATCTACAGATCAAAGGACCTGCCACAGAATTAGTCAGGATAAGAACACTCAGAATACTGGAGTTCTTTGGTATAGTCATTTTAATTACCCCCGTGTTCCATTCTCCAATGGCAAGGGCTATAACTATCTGTATTTCAATCTATCTTTTAAATAAACTTCTTTAAATCTTCAGCAAGTGTTTGGGCTAATGTGTTTTTATACTTAGCTCAGAACAAGAACCTGTGTTGTTTTTTTTTTTTTCTGTTTTTCTGTTTGTGTGGTTGTGTTGGGTAAGTTATTTCTCCCCTTACACACTGAACATATTTCACCACAACAGAAACCACAGGAATGCCAGGCAACAGACTCATCAAAAAAAAAAAAAAAAGAATTTGATATTCTGTGTTTTTTCAATGTTTGCTTGCATACTATCACAGTCACTTGAAACCAGGGAGGCAATCTGTAATCAAGAGGTTCTCTTTCTATCAGCGTATGTTTTAGAGGCATTTTGGTTAAATTTCTTCTAAAAAAAAAGATGGATTCTGATCTGCATTGGCTTAAGCAGATTTCTTGCTAAAGATAGAGAATTACCTAAAGGACTCTTTAAGCCAAAGGATCTATTAAACTATCTTCTAAATTTCTGTTTCAAAATATTTTTAGTGTATACCATTTAAACACAAAATTACTTTACTTCCAAAAATGGAAGGTGGCTTTTTAATGTAGACCTTCATACATGTGTGTTTTATATGTATATATAGACATAAATATGAGCATGCATGTATGCTTGTACATATCATGCTGCAAATGTAACTATCATATAATTATATGTCTTTTCAAGCAACTCTATGCTTAGCAATTCCATAGATCTTCAAAATAATTTCTAATATAGACAGCATGTTTCTCCAGTGTCATGAATTAGATGAGATGGTTTCAGAATGTAGCATTCATAAAGCTGGATATTTTGTAAACAACAGAGCCAAAATTTGAGGATTCATTTCACATAAATCCAGATTCCTTTATCTTTCTATCATTTCATGTTGACTTTATATATCTGATATTTAGTACTTTACTTTACCTACATATAAATTAAACACTCTGAAATGTTTCCCAAATAGAAATGTAAATAATACACTTAAAAAATCAAAGCAGTTTAGCATTCTGTGAGTAGTTAAGAGGAACATCTGTCATATTTTATTTTTAAGTATATAAAATATATAAATCACCAGGCATGTTGGGGATACACCTGTAATATCAGGACTTGGGGGGCTGAGACAGAAAGATATCAGGTCAAGGCCAGCCTCAGGAACTTAGTGAGACCATCACCAACTTAAAAAGTCCTTGTTTAAAAAATGAAAAGTAAAAATGGCTAGGGGTATAGGTCAGAGGTAGAACAAACCTGAGTTTCTTCTCTAGTACCTGCCAAAAAACAAACAAAATTTCTCTTATATGGAAAAAAATTCACCAAAGTGAGTTTTCATAGCATTTTAATCTCTGCCAATTAGAAAAGCATATGAGAGAGAAGTTATAAGCTCAAATGCCCTTCTAATAATGCAATAGCAAGTTATTTGATTATTTTATATTTTAGTTTATATATCTACAAAATTACCTTCCTTCTGATTTTTGATAAATGATATGAGAAACACAATAATTCATAGAGAGTTTGAGTAAATACTCAGTGTTATCTGTCATTACTGACAGAAAACATCTAAAAACTCTTCTGTTTCCTGGCTCAGAAAACAAGGAATGAGCCAAATTTACTCCATAGCTTATTAATTATAAATAAAGTATTATGGGAATACAGCCACAATCATGAGTTAATCATGTGTCATCAGGCTGGTTTTGACCTATACCAGTGGAGATCTTGGCCTACAAGTCATGACTATTAACTGTCTGGCACTTTGAGAGAAACGTTGATAACCCCAGTCTATCTTATTCCTCATATCATTTCAGAATAATAATGTCATCAAAACTTGATCCATACAACACAGCCAAGAAAGGTAACCAGGAGAAGAAATGGAAGGTCATTTTGAACAAAGTTAACTGTGCCATGAAGTAGATAACACCCGAATCTCAGAGAACTAGAATGAGTGAGAGTTCCATTGCTCTGAAAGACCATAGTTACTGCAAAGGTGGGTGGTGTCTCAATTGACATTCTCACTGATATAATACAAATAGGACTCATCAAACAATGTTGAGGAAGGAAGACTTGAGTGCTCATGGTTTTGGAGATTTCAGATTTAGTCCATGTCAGGTCAGGTCTTTGGAGCTCAGAGAAAGAAAAGAGAGAGGGAGAGTAATGCTCTGCTCTCACATCACGGAGTCCAGAAGCAAGCGAGCCAGAAAGCAAGGGGATTTATAGATATAAGCACCGTTTTCAAGGCCACAACCTCAGAAATTCATCTTCTCCAGCCACATCCCACCTGCCTAGGTGACCACCCAGTAAATCCATTTCAATGCATTTATCCATTGATGAAATGACAGCCCTCATGACTTCATTATATCAACTGTGAACATTAATACACAAGATCTTCAGGGGACAGTTTATATCTAACCATGACAGGTGGTACAAAGAGGAAAAATGAAAAGTTGACTTCATGGCCCCACTTCCCAAACACAGATAAAATTATTTATTTTTAAAACTAAGCTGCTTTACTCCACACATTTTTAACAAAGGTATTTATAAGTACTTTTCCAATCTCTTACACATAAACCATGCACACCACAGGAGATAACCATGCACACCACAGGAGTAAGACCAGGGTATATCCAGTTTTGTGGCTCCTATGAAGCAAGATTTACCTGCATTATGACAGTGAAAGGGAAATAAATTTGTTGATTTTATCAGTTTCTGTTTAATAAAATTCTTATTTTATGACTCCATATTGACACCTTTTGCAGTACTTCAGCTATCATTTTAAATTTTCTCACATACTAAAATGTAGAAGCAGCACAAAAAAATCATCCAGATATCTGGAGAATACATTCAATAATTTATTGGAGTCTTGGTCATACTTCTACAGTGAAAGTAGAGGAGATAAAACAATTTGGCCATGCCGAGCATGGTGGCACATATTTGTAATCCTCGCACTTGCTCAGTGGAGACAGGAGTATTGCACAGGTTTGTAGTCAGCCTCTCTGGCTTTAAGAAACCCTGTTTCCCAATAAATAAAAAAAGTGCTGGGAGTGTAGTCCGGAGGGAGAAGGGCTTCCAGAAACCCCAGTATCACACACACACAAAAAAAAAAAAAAAAAATTGCCATACTACAAATAAGGGAGTTAAAATCATTTTTTTGCCTCCCTTCAAAATATTATATTTTATCTATCAGAATCTAACAACTCTGGGTGCTGAATTGGCTTTGTTGGTAACAGTAGCTCTATCACACATATTGCTTTCTCACTACAACTTTCTGGGGACTGATTTGTTGTAAAGCAGATATCAGAAAAACAGAGGGTGCAGACATATAGCGAAGTAATTCAAATTAAAATGAAATGGATAGGTTGGACTGAAAGGCATCACCTCACTTGCATTATCTAGTTTAGACATGTCTGAATCTGGTCTAAATGCTGCCACTGATTCTTCTGTAGCTGACCAATTCACAGAAATAATAAAACATCAGGAACCCCTACAATCTGGGCACTGTTGCCATTTTAAAAGTTTGTCCTTAGTAAATAGATGGGCTTGCTCTAGAGGAGAAATATTACCTCTCAGTGCAGCACTGGGCAATGGAAAAAAGTTTACTCTGGTTAACTAGTATTCTATATTGCTAGGAGGGAAGTGTATGGGAGAGAAACCATACAGCACAATTAGAGAATTTGCCCCTAACCATCATAACCTACTGACTCCCCAGAGAAAAAACACATAGATTTTAAATAGAAAACTGGCTCTTCCAACACTGCATAAATTATTAAGTAGTACTGAGCACACTTTTTGTACTGAGAGGAGGGATGTGGAGCTTGGGCTCATTTCAAGTATAAAATACTAGTGAATCAAAATCTTAGAGTAATAAATGAAATTACAAGAGTACTAAGCATATCTACTAAGATAACTGTTTTTTGAGAAAAAAGACTAATGAGTTAAAAGAATAATTAGGTAGAATGCCCCTGGGTTTAACCACTAATACCACAAATACACACATTAAAAGAAGAAGGAGGAGGAGGAGCAGGAGGCAGAGGAGGAGGAGGATGAACATGAGGAGGCAGAATCTCCCTTTGCATAAACATTAAGTCCATCTCATTTTCATGCATATTAGAAAAAAAGGAGTACTATTAATAATAGTACCTAAGAATGAGACACTCACTATTGATGGTAGATTTTTCTAAAATTGTTTTTATATCAATAATGCACATGCATACCTACAACCACATGGATAAATATCTGTTATTTGTGCTTGGCCTTTGCGCTTTACAAAATGAACATAATAGTTTACAAAAGAAACCTAATGTTTTTTTTCTAATATTTAATGTAAGAATAAAGTTCTAAAAACTTGATTGTACTTAAATCATTATTATTTTTAGCTATCAGAACATTGATGGTCAGGTCTCCTAATTAAGATACTCATTTTATTCTAAAGGAATAATCTTTGAAAAGTGTCCATGCAAATGGAGTGGTCTTTCCTGTCAGTGTATGTGTGTATAATTTGCTTTAAAAATTTTTAGAAGAATCTACTTACCATTAGCTGAGTTTGATTCCTGTTCTGGTGATATGGTGAGGAGAATTTCTTTCTTTTCCAGTGTGTATGTATCATTACATGTGTGTAATTGAGTTGAGAAAAAAACTGTAGAAGAATCTGCGACTGTTAGACATGACTGTGTCCTCTTGAGATGATAGAATTAAATCATTTCTCTATTTTCTAATGTTGTATGCCAGCAGATATCATGATTGCAGTAAACAGTGGTCACTAATTGGAAGGAGAAAAAAGATTTCAGAATATGATATAGCAACCTACTACTGGGTAGATAATTTTAAAAAAGAAATGTGTTATATCAAGAAATACTTCTACCATCATGTGATTGTAGCAATACTCGCAATAACTGAGATATGGAATCAACCACAGTATTCATCAAGAGATGCTCAGATCAAGAAAGTATGCTATAGCCACAGTTAGTTACTCTTCTGGACCAAATGAAATCCTGTCCTTTGGAGAAACATGAAAGGAGCTAATGATCATTATGTTAAGCGAGATAAGCCAAACACTGAAAGACAAATACTACACATTCCCCTGCATTTGTGCAAATTAATAAGTTTATCTCATCTGATAAGAGTGGTCACAAGAGACTGGAAAAGGTGAGGGGAGGAGAAACCAAAAAAAAGGTTAGATAAAAGGTACAAAAAACACTGACAGAAGAAAATAGTTCTAGTTTTCTAGAGTGTGATAGGATAACTCTTGGCTCCAACAATCCATGATGTATTTCAAAATAGCTAGAACAGTAGGAAAGTTTCAAAATATAGAAATGCTTAATGATTAAGAAAGTACAAGTGATTATAACTTTTGACCACTACACTGTGTATACATGTACCAAATTTTAATAAAGATTACAAATATCATGTGAGTAAACATTAATTAAAATAGGAGGAAAGACAGGCTTCTTCACTGTATTAAAAATTGGCCGACACACCAATTTTTTTCAGATACTTTCAGGAATTTATTAAAGAATGTAAATACACTACTGAGAGTTGGGATTAACAAAAGAAGAGGCTGCCTTCTCTGTTTTGATGTTTCATAGGCATTATTATTAATTTTGATTGGTTCATTGTAGTCATACATCTTAATGGTATAAAAGACTTGTGGAGACATAGAAGCACACATAACCCAGTTAGCCCTTACCTTGATCCCCTTCCCATTCCCTCCCCAAACCTCCTTCCCATGCTTGATTTAGTGATTGATTTTGATATGTTTGTTTAAGTACATCATTTGCTTTAAAGAGTTTCCCTCTTTTTCCCCTCCCATCCCCTCAGTTAGGTCACTTGGAAAAATGGCTCTACCTTTATTCATTTGAAATTCACATAGTAGATCTGAATTCTAGGCAACCAAGCAAGTCTCTGATATCACAGGTTCAGGGGATGTGCTCCCTGGCTCGAGCTGATAAGGCAAAAAATCATCATGAAGACAAAAAAGCATCTGTAAGTTAGAATCACTGAGCCACAGCCCTTTTGATTTTGAAACATTAAGTCTCATTGAGTACTAAGGCTGGACTCAACCTGTGTCATTCTTCTGTATTAACCTTCTAAAGACTAGGACTGCAGGGACGTGCCATGATACCTGGTGAACTCTGCCAAATACAGACAATTTCTTGATGGGTCACAGAGCAGCTACTGGCTCAGGAAAAGTGATAAACAAGATCAACAAAAGGGATGGAAGAGAGAAACTGAGAAATTAGAATACTGAGTACAAATACTGAATTTGTCACTATACCTACCATACCCTTACTAAAAATGATTGATAAATGTTGGAGAATAATCATTTCTTATATAAGGGATAACTTTGGAAAAAGAACTCATGGTCCCCCAAAATTCCATGATTACTTTGGAAAAAAAAAAGTTTTTGAATAATCTGTCAATTTACCAAAGAACATGTAGAACCATAGGTTAATTATAATGTAGAAAATTATCATGCTGAGAAAAGATCATTTTAAGCAGGTCAGGAGATGAAACCCAAGGGTATTCGACCTATGAGCTATACCTTCCACCCAATTTTTTATTCTTTTTTAATTTTAATTTTTTTAGGAGAAAACCACTTTTAATTGAAAAATAAAGCAATACATATCAATTAAGACTCTGTTTAACAACATAAACTGCAGATTGTTGAGAGAAAAACATCCTAAGTGATGTGGTTAAATATAGGTATCAGTTATAATACAGCTCTCTCCTCTATCCTGACTCAGCTATAAGCAATATTAAAAGACCTTTTCCCCATGAACTTCATTTCTGTGAACTAGATCTATTCCCCTATTCCCAACCCACTGACAAAAGGAAAGACTTTAAACAATTCTTTCCATACTTGAGTTCCCAGGGAAAAGCAAATACCAAATCCAATATTTTCCTTAAGAAAGAACTTATATGTAAGACACACAAGACTATTAATATTCAACTCATCAACAAAACTTTAAATCACAATTTAATCAAGGTGATTTCTACTAGTTTTTAAGTTTGCAAATTTCAGAATGATTTAAATTGGCATACCGGACATATTAAAATCTGAAAAAACTACCAAAATTATTGCTTTAAACTGGAAAAAAAAAACTGTAATCAACAGTATCTTTTTAAAGAGCTCATTATAAGCTATTCCTAAAATTCCACTCATGTAACTGCAGAGAAAATCCTTAAGCACAGTAATCATGACTTTTTAGAATAACAGAACAAAGGCATTAAGATGTATGGCTTTTTGTGTGTGTGACTATTACTATCTATAAATAAAGCATTATTGTTTGAAAGAGTTTTTATAACATGTCATTTCCAAAATTAACATTTTTATTAAATCAAGTTTAAAAAAATGTTCACTGTAGAAGTCAACAAGGGTTTTAAGAAAATCAAAATATAGCTTTTTATAAAATATATGCATATATTAGCAGAAAACTACTTTTGAGATTTCAGGATCTATTAGTTAAAGAAAGCATATCCATGGTGTATTAACGTGGAATATCAATGAATCCCCTCTTCCTTCTTTCTGTGATTTGGGCCTTCTACAAAATACTTTTGATTTCCATGACTGAATACTAAGAACAAACATAGTTTTTACTAATTGTAGTAAAACAGTAGCCAGTGAAATCTATTTTTCCTACATCATAAAGACACATTATTTTTGAGATTAACGAATGAGCACCATATAAACAAGTAATTGTGTATGTGTGAACTCAATTTTTGAGGTGTACTAGCAGCAAAATTACCATTGGACATATTTTATATAAAAAAATTGGTGACACAAATTTTAATCAAATCAAACATGTCAACCTTATATTGTACATCTATTTTTGAAATCCTCAATAGAAATTTTGTATAACCTGACAAATTGCATGCAAAGATATATGTGTATATACGTGTGTTACACACACACACACACACACACACACATATATATATATATATATATATATATATATATATATATATATATATATATATACAAAAGTATATAATACACACATATATCTTCATCTTTGAGGTTTTTTTTCTTCTAAGTATATCTGTACAATATATCAAAATCAACTGAAAGTTTCTAATAAAAGTTTCACATTAGGTAATGAGAAACACTGGTTATTGAAAATTCTAAGGCCAAAGAACTATTATTCACCTTAGTATATTTCAGCTTACAAATTAGTCAAACAAACAAGACTGAAATTGCCAACTGGCCACAAAAGAAATATCTCTCTTGATACTTCCTTCTAAGAGAAAAAAAAGGAAGTATCTTTACAATGAGTTTTTGTTTTTTAAAGAGTTAAAATTAATAAGGAAATCTCACTAGTCTTCAAAAATACTAAAATTATATAAATACAATTTTCTTATAGTTGAATTATTCAGCTATAATCTATATTTAAATTTTTTCCTTTGGATTCTTCCATTTAGCACTTTAAGTTTCCATTCTGCAACTCTAACATCTGGCTCAGATCTGTTAGGTCTACATCAATCACATCTTTAAGAATTTGCTACTGTAGGGAAAATAGATTTCACTGGCTACTGTTTCACTACAATTAGTAAAAACTATGTTTGCTCTTAGTATTCAGTCATGGAAATCAAAAGTATTTCATAGAAGGCCCAAATCACTGGTGTACCAAAAAAGATGATAGATAGATGATAGATAAATAGATAGAGATAGATAGAGAATAGGAAGAACTGCACCAAATTTCAAAAGCAAAATAAAGAAAAATTCAAGAAAATGTAATATAAAAAGATAACATATAAACAGGGATTGCCTTTACACCAATACAGGGGTGAATTATGATCCTTTTAATGTTTTTAATGTCTTAACTTTATTTTTTAAGTCAAGAGGATGAAGTTTGAGCAACCCAACTTTATTTTTCAATTACCTTAAAAACAACAGACTAAATTATTTTTATTAATATACACATCAAGTGGTTGAAAGGTGACTCCATGTAATTTTCTCACTGAAGATGGCACTTAGGGGTATAAAGATGTTTACAGACTTCAGATGTTTACTTGAAAAGATTCTTCAACAGCAGTTTGATATTGGGTTTCCTCATCTAGTTCAAGATTCAAAAATTCTCCATAATCAAACTGATGTCTCTGATTTAGATGACTAACAAAATTTCTAGTAATCTGGCTAGGATCTCCGCAAGGAAGAGACACACAAATAGGACATGTCAAAGGAACTATCTGAAGTAGGTGGTTATTGTTACAATAATCCAGTAAACTCTGTCTGGTAAAATTTGACTCTTGACATAAGGGACACTTAAAGGTGGGATGCCCAGAAGAACTTGTATTCTCTTTGTAACTTTCTGTGTTATCAGATGTGGATGTTTCGCTCCTATTACTGTTCCCTACTGAATCTTGAGAAATCTGAAAGTTTGGAATGATAGGAGAAACACCATATTCATCTTGACACTTTTTACAAGTTTTGCAATGATGCCTCATGGGATAGAATTTAATCTGTTTTGTGCAGCATCTACAGCTACCAGAAAACTTCTTCATGATATTTTTGAGATCCAAGGCCCATTCAGGACATGCTATTTCTCTTCTAGTCACATTTCCATGACAGAGTGGACAATGTATTCCACTTTCTCTCATTGCAGTCAGGAAGAATTTTCTACAGAAAACATACTGACAGGCTGCGGTCTGCCAGGCGTCTTGAAAAATGAAACTTGAAAATCTACAGAAAAGAATTTGTCTTTTCTCAATTATATTACAGTTGAAGATACTAACTGCAGTAATATATATATATATATATATATATATATATATATATATATATATATATATATATATATATATTAAAACAGAGCATTATTTACTGTATGGAGTTATTACATAGTCATTATATTGTTTAACCAATTTTGAAATATATTAATAAGAGCAATAAAAATTACTACCTTGAAGTGAAACAGTAAATATTTGATTAATATGCTTAACATACAAGAAAAATTTATACTAAGCCTTCCTTACTTCACAACCCTCTTCTAGTCTATTTCAGTCAGTATAAATATTTACATTTACAAAACCTTTTTGAAAAACTATCTATGACACATGTATGGGCCTGGCTTAGGTTAAGAATATTGCTAAATGTAATATAGCTGTTTCTTAAAGCTCTCTGAGAAAAGAAAAACTGTCCAACCCCACAGCACTTTGAGACACCACCTCTGCATTTACCCCCCTTTCAAATACAGAGTACTGAGATTGACATTGGTATTGTCACATATAAACACATATACTACCGGGGTTACTATGGCTCTGAAATATGCTCTTGAAATCAAGCAATATGATACTCTGGGTTTGTTCTTTTTCCTCAGGATTTGGTTTGAATATTTGTGGTCTTTTGTATTTCCATAGAAATTTTAGAAAATTTTCTTCTAGTTCTCTGAAGAAAACCATTGGTATTTGGGATTTCACTGCATTTGTTAACTGAAATGAACTGAGCTGGGCATGGTGGCACACACTTGTAATCCTAGTGATAGGAGGCTGAGGCAGGAGGATCACATGTTTCCACCATCCTCAGCTACTTAGTGAGGCCTTCCACTACCTAGACCCTGTTTCATAAATAAGTAAATAAAAAAAAATAGTGCTGGAGGTATAGCTCAAAGGTAGAATTTCCCTGGGTTCAATACCCAGAACTACAAATAAGGAGGCTAGAGTGTAGCTCAGAGGTAGATGACCCTGAATTTAATCCTCAGAAACACACACACACACACACACACACACACACACACACACACACACACACACACCTATGGACTATGATTTATGTAATATACTTTGCTTGCATTCTGATTTTTCTTTCTGGTAGACATGATATTTCTTTTTTTTTTCTTTTTTCTTTTGGTGGTACTGGGGTTCCTGGAAGCCCTTCTACCTCCGGGCTACACTGCCAGACCTATTTTATATATTTTTATTTATTTGGTAACAGGGTCTCTTAAGCCAGCGGGGATGAATTTTTAGCGTGATCCTCTTGTCTCCACCTCCCAAGCTCGGGGATTACAAGAGTGTGCCACCACGCCTGGCAAACTTTCTGCCTTCTCTAACATCAGAGGAAACTTGAGTCCTTGACTCAGTTTAAAATTATTACAGGAAAGTCTCACACTAGACTTACTCCCCTGAATTCTCCTTAGATAAGGTTGTAATTTTTTTTTTTTTTTGCAGTACCAGATTCTACCTCCAAGCTATATCCCCAGCTCTTTTTATAGTCTTTTTATTCTTGAAACAGGGTCTTACTGAGTTGTTAAGGGCCTCACTAAGTAGCTGAGGCTGTCCATGAATTGCAATCCTCTGGTATCCCCTTTTAAATCCTGGGATTACAAGTGTGTGCTACCATGCCTGGAAGGTTTTAATTTTTTTCAGGGCAATGTTATGGAAGGTGGAAGATAGAAAATCTTTTCTAGTGATTGTGTGTGTGTGTGTGTGTGTGTGTGTGTGTGTGTGTGTGTGTGTGTGTGTGTGAAATAGATACATACATGCATAAATATATTACAAACATACATACTTACTGGTGGTTTGACACTGGGCCATTCTACCTCTGAGTTACAGCCCTATTTACATTTTCTTTTGAAACATTATCTTGCTAGGTCACTATGAGTCTTGCTGTTTCTGAGGTCAGTCCTGAACCTGAAGTCCTGTTGCTTCAGCCTCCCATGTACTAGGATTACAGGCATGCCCTACTACATCTAGTTCTGCTTCAGTAATCACCATCCTCTGCATGTGTGTATTAAAACTCTAAAGGCTAAGATAGCTACAGGCTTACTTTTATGATTACTTTACTGATAAACATTGAAGTAACATCCAATTACTAGTTGTTCCAGCATCTCAGGTACAATGTCACTGACTTCAGTCCCCAATAACTAGCACATGTGTGTGCACCTGCGCATGCACGCACACACACACACACACACACACTCACACACACACACACACACACTGGAGGACTTCATGTTTGAGGACAGCCTCAACAAGTATTGTGACTCTCATCAACCTACTGCCTACTGAAGCCCTATTTCAAAATAAAAATAAGGCTGGTCATGGTGGCTCTCACTTGTAATTCCACCATTCAGGAGGCAAAGACTGCAGGATCATGGTTTGCTGTCAGCCTCAGCTAATTAGCAAAGCCCCTTCATATTTAGTGAGACTCTGTTTCAAAAGTAAAAGACTAAACAATAGGGCTGGTGGTATAGCTTGGAGGTAGAATGCCTCTGGGTTCTATCCACAATACCTCTAAACAAACAAAGAAACATACAAATAAATAAACAAGATAGGGCTGGTGGTGTAGCTTGAAGGTAGAATTCCCAGAGTTCCATTCCCAGTGCTACAAAAAGATTAAAAAATGACTGATGTGTGGCAGTATTTTTTGTTGTTACTGGGATTGAACCCAGGGGAATTCTACTTCTGAGCTATAGCCCTAGCCTTATTTTTAGGTTTTATTTTGAAACAAGGTATTGCTGAGGCCTACCTCATACCTGAGATTCTCATGCCTCAGACTCCCAGTGATAATTTTAGATATATAATACCTGCAGGCATTAATTACCAGTAGGTAAATAAAAAATAGATAAAGATATCTCACAGAAGGTCCATTAGTATAGAGATAATTAATGTAACTGAAAATTGAAATATGAAAAATGAAGAACAAAATAGTATGTAATATGTAAGAAAGTACTAAATACTATGATTTCTCTTTGATTAAGTACTTTAAAAGCCAGATGACTGCTTAAACAAAAATAAATAATAGGAAGTGTGGTTTAGGCTATGGTAGATATCTTGCTAGATCCCCAGCACAACACACACACACACACACACACACACACACACACACGCACGCACGCACGCACGCACGCACATGCACGCGCACACGCACACACATGCACACACGCACACAGAATATAGTGTGGGACTGACAACATTATTATAATTAAATTATAGGACAAGAAAATATACATAAAAACTTACACTGAAAAGGTTTCATATATTATATACAATATCAAGTTAAGAGTTACTAACATCTTAGGCTTGGAAGTGCACACTTGTAATTCCAATACTTAGCAGCCTGAGACAAGAGGATTACAAGCTTAAGGCCAGCCTCAGCAATATCGCAGAACTCTTATTAACCTTTCAAGACCTGTTTCTAAACAAAAAAACTAAAAGGGCTTGGAGTGAAGCTTGGCAGTAGAATGCCTATAGGTTCAATCCCCAGTATCACAAACAAACTCCCCAAAGTTACTAATGACATCAAAGATTTTATGTTGAACTTACTATATTCTATATTAACACTGAAAATGTTTTAAAAATATTTATACAGACACTATAGATTATTATGAAGTACCTTGAAATATTACAAATATAAATGAATCAACTACATCTTACCTACTGGATCCACACTTAGCAAGAGAATCAGACCGTGAAGAGTTCTTTGTTTACCCCAATGAGCACCCAGCCTAATGGCTGAATGACAGGGAGCTGGGGCAGCCAAGGCTCATTGTCACTAGAGTGTCAGGATATGATCTCATAGGCAACCAGCTGGGAGAAGATAGAGACTCCAAATTCAAAGTATGGTTTCTAGTAAATGCATTATTGCTCTCCTACCATTATAAGTCTGAAAAATTGTGCATGGAATTAATATATTTTACTAACTGACTTAAACTTCTTTAAACCTTCAAAAAAAAAAAAAAAAAAACTACTGGGAAGGTGCCTGTCGTACTTTTATCCTCAATCTCTTTAATGTCAGAGCTTAGAGAATAGAGCTGGATTTCTCGATTTATTACTGATTGAAATCTGTTTTGAAAAATGCCACAGTGGCTATAATTCATGAAGAAAAGATGATTAAAAGAATTAATAAATACATAAGAAAGTTTTGTACCACTAAGTGCAAACATTTTTTAAGAACCTGAAAAATCCCAAACAAATAACTTAATGTTGCATCTCAGGGCCCTGGGGTGGAGAAACTTCAAAGACAGTAAAAGGCAGGAAATAATTGAGAACCAAAATTAAAGAAGTAAAGAAAATATATAATAAATGCCACAACACGTTAATTATTTGAAAAGATACAAATCTAAAATTATTTGGCTAAAATAACAAAACCAGAAAACACACACACAGAAAAAAATAGACATGGAAAATCAGGCACTACCAATGTACAGTGGTGCACACCTAGGATCCCCATACTTCAGAGGCTGGGACAGGAAGAACTTAGGTTAGAAACAACTTCAGCATAGTTCAAAAATCCACAGAATAACTTGGGATTCTTTAAAATTTTGTATTCAACAAATAAGTAAATCTAAAAGTCACAGACCAACTTCCACATATGCACAATTGTATCAAGAGGATTCAGAAAACCTAAACATACCGATTACAAAGAGATTGAACCTGTGATAAAAAGCCTTCCAACACCAAGCATGATGGTACATACCTGAAATCTCAGTACGTTAGAGTATTGTTGCAGAGGATAGGTTGGGGGGGAAATGTGTGTGTTGTGTGTGTGGAAAAGTAACCCCCCACCCACCCACCATACAGACAGACAGACAGACAAATAGAAAAACCATGGATTCTTGTCCTAAGATAAGAATAAGTATTCATCGTTTGGACAGCTGCTGAAGATTTAAAGAAGTTTATTAAAAAGATAGAAATACAGAGATAGTTACAGCCCTGTGCCAGAGCAGCGCACAGGGGGGCAATTCAAACGAAAATGCCAAAGAACTCCAGTTTACTGAGTTTTTATCCTGTCTAAGTCCAGCAGGTCCCTCTGATTTTTTTTGGAGATCATGTTACCCCTTATCTCCAACCCCAGCTCTGCTTCTGTTATCTCTCCAGCCTAATTTATGGCCTAAAGCGGGAGACATCTCTGTCTCCAAACACAGGCCCAGATTTAGGGCCTGAGAGGGAGGCATCTCTGTCTCCAGACACAAGCTTTTACCTTTCATCTTCTCCCCCAAGATGTCTTAAATTGTTCTTAGGAATGCAAGGACATGTTAGCTATCCCTGGCTTTCTTAGAAAAGAAGATATATTTCAAGATTGGACATCTTTCCCAGTATTGACACATTAATACATTTTAAACCCTCTTCCCAATACTAGTACATCCCCCCCTTTGTCTAGTAAGTTCCTGACATCTGTCAGACCAAAGGTAGGTACAAAAAATACATTTTTTTACATGTACACTTACATAAACATTTAACATGAGCTAATTTCCCATCAATATCACTCCATTCTTATTACATACATACATGTACCCCTAGCAAAGGAATCAGGGCAACAACTCATTGAGCTGCTTCGAAGCTGAACAGGGACGATTTAAGGGGGCCCCAGCTTAGGGTACATATGTATGAAATTGGCATGGAGAGGTAAGATGGGTCCATGTCGTGTGTGTCTATGATGAATCAAAGGCCTCGGTAGATGTCTATCAGGTTTTGTCTGTCAGAACACTTTAACCCTATGAGATAATATTTATGATACAGGTTAATAACATAGCATTTAACTGAGAAATTATAATTCTTTTGTTGATTTAAACTGAAACACACAAAAGTGGATGTATTAAGTTTATTTTGCACCACGTGAATTCAGAAATTAGTGTTGTGGAAACCTGAAATAAGCTTTGGAATAAAGATTTTAGATGATTTGATGAACACCAGGTCACCTGGACAAAACAGAATTTACCCTTTTTCTCTGGCACTGTTTGAAGTTCACTTAAAACTTATTGGTCAGCTGACAATAGCGTAACATTGTTATCTAGGACTATGTCTCAGTCAGAAAAGATCTAAAAGCTTCCCTTGGCATGAGTGAAAACAAGCTGTTAATTTTTACCTGGATATGTGCTCCTCAATTGCTTTTATGTTTGGTGGGCTTAACAAGCTATTTTTAGGGTTATCTCTAAGACCAATTTTATAACTTAACACAATGTGACTCATAGGATTTTTTTTTGTAACTTGTACATACCTTTTGCAACGTGCTTTAACCTTCTTGTTTTATCCTGTTTCTTACTTTTCCCATTTGGGACAATCTTGTGATAAAACTTACAACCAAACAAATTCCATCCATGCTTTATACCTTGCTTTAACCCTCTAACTTTTTATATGGTCCTTTGTTTTCCTTAGGGACAACCTTAGGACAAACCTCACAACATGCTTTGTTAGTCTTACAAAACCTCCTTTTTCTATATTTACCAACATATAAAGAAATATATATATATATAGACTTTTTAAATCTGTCTTTTGTTGTTACATACAAGCAAAAAAAAACAAAAAAAAACAAAAAATCATATCATTTAATAATGTTGTTCATATATTAGCAGTTAAAGAAACCCATTTAAAAGACTTAAGTGTTACTTTAAACCTCATAAAGGTAAGAGCCTTTTAAAGCATAGCATTTGGCATTTTAACTTAATTGAACTATAGATTACATGGAAAATTAAGACATTAGATAAATATCACTAGCACCTGAAAATCTTAATTTTGCAAAAGGAGTAATATTAAAAACACTGTATATTTTATTTGACCACACACCTTAAAACTTATATTATAAACTACCACGGAAATCCATGACATCATAAAAGCATCCCTAGTATCTTAAAAGATTGATTTTTTTCAAAGAAAATAACTTTATTTAATCACCTCTCACAGGAGTCTAATTGGACAACTTTTCTGAAGTAACCATTTTAGCTAAGACTGATTGAGATAAAAATATTTTTGAGCAATAACTTTAGTGCACCCAGCAAAAGAAAAAAAAAAGTTTGTTATCAGAGGCACTGAATTTTCTGGTGTCATTCTAAACACCTCTGCAGGCTGAATCTCAAGTAAAGAGATGGCTCAGGGCTGGCCTGAAACGACTCCCCACCCTGGCTAAGCTGGGAAAGAAGGACACCACCTCAGATCTGGCCTCCGAGATTTCACTGCGTGATCGCCTAAGGCTCTTTTAGTTAACTCAGGTGGTGGTAAGTGGGAGGACTCACTGGGAATATAGGTCTGAGGACCCCAATTCCCTCTGGAACTGGGGGCGCTCAGCCATTTAATGGCCCCCCTTTGCACTGTGAGCCAGGCCTCAGAGGGCCTGTATGGCCTCCTGGTTGAGAGCATTTTCTAAAGAGTTGCTCTTGCTTTTCCACCTTAAACAGACTTGAGCCTAGGCTTTTGCGAGCAGCCAGAATCCTTAAATGGCTTTTGTCCACCTATCTTTTCCTTTTCAAGCCTCTGTTAAACCAAATTGGCAGCCTGAAGTATTAGTCTGTCTGAGGATGGCCTTCCCTTCTACTGGGTAAAGAATTAACTAATAATGTCAGCATCTATTCTTTTTGAGTAGGTGTTATAGCCTTATATTTAATCCTCATGAAAGAATTGCATGTGGATAGATTGAACTGTGAACTTTCCTCTCCAGGTTGTCTGAGGCCCTCAGGCAAAACCAATTGGAAACTAATCTGGCAGCACTAGCCCCTGTGGATCCCAGGCTGCTGAAGCTGCACCTGGAATGCACTGGCTTTACCTTGGCCAGGCTCAAGAACTTTTTTTTTTTTTGTGAGTTTTTCCTTTCTAGCAAAGAGCTGGGGTCTACGAGTGGCACGGCCTGTTTCCCCTGTGGCAATACTCTGTCTATCATCTGATTCCTCATTCATGGAAGCCTCAAAATAATCATTCCCCATTGCTTTAGCCTCTTTATAAACCCTCTCCCTTTCTATAGAAGTCAGTGTTTGTTCAAGAAGTAATCTAACATCCCTCCAAGTAAGATCATACAATGAACTGAGTAATTTGAATGCCTTTATGTAATGGTCAGGGTCAGTAGTATAATTTCCCAAGTCCTTTTTAATTTCTTTCAATTCTGCTAGCAAGAAAGGCTGATGGACTTGCTTAGACCCGTTTCTCCCCCCTCCTACCGAAACAAGAGGAAACATCCCTCTTTGCCCCTGAGCCTCGGGAACCCCCTGGGTCTCCCGCATAGCAGGGCTGCTACACTGAGGTGGAGGGGCCTTAGTCATGTTTGGTCCTGTGGACATGAGAGGGGGTTCTGTGGCTCCTATAAGGCCCTCTTTCTGATTGTTCTGTCCCATTTGTGCTTTAGATTCTGTTTTAGCCAAAGCTGCCACAATAGCCTCAACCTTGCACCTTTTAAGTAACTCTGGATGTTCCCATAAGTATAAAAACAATTGAAGATAAGCTATCTCTGTCCATTTACCCTCTTTTCTACAGAATAGGTCCAATTTCCTTAAAGTATTGTAATTGAGACTCCCCTGTGGGGGCCACTTGTCTTCGTCCCCTAGCGCATACTGTGGCCATACTTGGGTGCAAAAAAATATGAGAGCTTTCTTCTTTAGCATCTTAAGGTCACATTTTTCCCAATTTTGTAGAACACAGGCGAGTGGAGATCCGGATTCCACCTTGGAGTACTGAAAACCCATCTGAGAGGGAAAAGGGTGTGGTTTTAGTGTCCTGTCTGAGCGGAGGTCTTCCTTGTATGGTTGGCGAGTTCTACAGACACGCGAGATTATCCGTGCAGGTGCCATAAGTATTTATTAGATCAGCCCATTAGTCCCGGGAAGCTCCCTCCCCCACCCCCATGTCACGGGTGCAGGGTGGGGGTGGGATAGATGTGGAAGAGAGCCTTACACGGATGTAGAAATCTCTCTGTCCCACAGGCTTCTGTGTTCCTGGATCCCGCCGTCCCCTTTTTATCAAAGGGGAGTGGCTTTCTGTGGGAACATCCTGGGTCTCACAGGATAGGTGGGTCAGCCCCGCCCCTGCCCCGTATGGGGGTCCAGAACCTAACATCCCGGCCTTTTTGGTCATAGGGGCGACGACTCTATCGAGCTACTTCCTGCTGAAAGAGGGGGTGGAGTCAGGGGCCCCAGGCCGTGAGTCAGGATCCAATCCCCTGGAAGGGTGGGGGTAGGCGGGCCTGGCCGCAGCGAGAGCTGGAGGTTACCCTGGAGAGCTCGGTGACTGGTTTACTTTGAGGAGACTTAACAGGCAAGGTGCTATTAAGGAAAGAAAAAAAAAATTGTGAGAGCAGATCCTAGGAGCCCTTTAAATATGAGGTAGATTGTCACTAGATCTATTAAATTAAATAGCAGCATTTCCCTGAGGAGAACATCTTCCGCCCCTCCAGCAGTTTCTATTTGACCAGAGTTACAAATAGTAGCAACTCCCTGAGTGGGTATAGGTCTGTCTGGTCAAATGAACATCTGCTACTGCATCAGGAGCATCAGTACCCGACTTCCAAAGTTTAATACTTATGGCAGTTTAGCATCCGAAGAGGGAAAGCACCATAATATGTAAACGAGTGGACCTGCTAAAATATAAACTTCAAAATGAGTTATGTCAAGAAAAACGGAGCTTTGTAGGTCCTAATACTGTGCAAGAAAATTTGTCCTGGGACTGTTGCAGTGGGGCCCTTTTTAGCCGAGTAAGATGGTGCCAGTTGGGGTTCCCCAGCAGTTTGGCTGCAGTGGGTGTGGTGAGGATTACTGTGAAGGGCCCCGTCCATCGTGGTTGAATTTGTTTTGGCTGGAGTGACTTGAAAAGGACCTGATCCCCCGGCTTGAGGGCCTTAGCTGTATGGTGTGGAGCTGTTTCATCAGTCCCCGGTTAGGGAAGGTATCGGTCAGCATGTTCCCTAAGAAGGTGTCTGAGGAGAGACAAATAAGGGATATAGGAAGACAAAGGAGGGGGGTCCGCAGGAAGAGTGTGATTAAGCAAGAATGGGCGGCCGTATAGCAATTCAAATGGGCTCATAAAGGTGGGGCTTCGGGGGGTGGCCCTCACCCGGGCCAGAGCTAGTGGCAGGAGCTCCAGCCATGAAACCTGTAGTTCCAGAGAGAGTTTTGTTAAATGATTTTTAAGAATTCCATTCATCCTTTCTACCTTTCCTGAAGACTGTGGTTGGTAGGGAACATGGAGATTCCATGCAATGCCCAGAGCTCGTGTCACCTGCTGAATGACTTTAGAAACAAAAGCTGGACCGTTATCAGATTGCAAGGAGTTAGGGAGGCCAAAACGAGGAATGATATCTGAGCAAAGAACATTGGCCACCGTGCTGGCTGTCTCATCCTTTGAAGAAAAAGCCTCCACCCAACCTGTTAGGGTGTCAACCATGGTAAGAAGATATTTAAGTTTTTTATGGGGAGGCATATGTGTGAAGTCAATTTGCCAGTCTTGTCCTGGCAGGTGTCCCCTCATTTGGTGGGTGGGGAAAGAGGGGCAAAGGCCTCCCTGAGTGGATACAGCAGCGCAAGTAAAGCAGGAGGCACTGACTTTACCAATTAGCTGTAGTAGGAGAGGAGAATAGAACAAGGGGCTCAGAAAATGCTTCAGTGCCATGGGTCCCACATGAAGAGAGTTATGTATTAACCTGATGATCTCTTCAGCCTGGGCCTTAGGCAGAGCAATTTTATCTTGTACTATGAGCCAGCCATCTTTCGCGCTGGATGCCCCAAGTTTTGTCAGGTGTTCTCGTTCAGCTGGGCTGTAATTAGGCACCATTGTAGGGAGTGTTAGAAACAGTATAGGTGCTGGTGGGCTTGGCTGAGCCTGTTGTGTCAACTGTCGTGCTGTATAATCAGCTTTATTGTGTCCTTTTGCCACTAAGGAAGACTCCGTCCGATGGCCCCTACAGTGAATGAT
This sequence comes from Muscardinus avellanarius, assembly GCF_963383645.1. Lineage (NCBI taxonomy): Eukaryota > Metazoa > Chordata > Mammalia > Rodentia > Gliridae > Muscardinus > Muscardinus avellanarius. The sequence goes on from NC_137809.1 coordinate 1,436,300, forward strand.
GGCCAGCTTGGATGGTAAAGAAAGGGAGTCTAGAAGCTTTTTAATTAGGGTGGCATTGATAATGGGTGATCCCTTGGTAGAGAGAAACCCTCTCTCTCTCCAGATTGAGGCATGACAATGTGCTATTAAAAATGAATATTTAGAATCAGTGTAAATATTTTCCCACTTGTTTTTTGCCAGCTGTAAGGCTCGAGTTAGGGCGATCAGCTCAGCCTTTGGTGAGGTAGTACCGTTAAGAGTGCAAATAGGGTGGAGTCTAAGATGGCCGACCTGTAGTTTGGGAAAAAAATGGCTGCCGTCACCCTCAGAGAAGAAGGCAAAATGGCCTCATCAGCATAACCATGTGTTAAAGATGGCTTCCGTCACCCTCAGAGGAGGCAAAATGGCCTCCATCAGCATAACCATGTGTTAAAGATGGCTGCCGCCCATATTTCCATAGATCAAAATGGCTGCTACTGTCCCCTTAAAGCCCGGAGGCGTGATGGCTTTTACTGGTGTTTGACCAGGAAATGAACCCAGGCCACGGCGGTGAGAGTGCCGAATCCTAACCACTAGACCACCAGGGATTTTGTTTTAAACCTAGTACTCACAGCAATCCAGAAGCCAGCATCATCGGTGGGGAGAATTGGAGGTCGGCCGCGCCCTTGTTTGCAGGAGCCTAGCTGTGCGTTGGGGCGCGCTGAGCTGCTGGGGCTGGGGGTGGTTAGGCGCGCGGAGCTGCTGGGGCTGGGGGTGGTTAGGCGCGCGGAGCCGCTGGGGCTGGGGGGTGGTTAGGCGCTCTGAGCCACTGGGCCAGAGGTCCCGGCGGTGACCGGAGCGCCGAGCTGGAACGGTGGCTTTAGGAGTGCTGAGCGGCAGGCGGGCAGCAGGAGAACCGCCAGTGAGCCTGGTTTGGGGCGGGCGGAGCAAATAGGCCAGAGGTTCCGGCGGTGACCGGAGCACCGAGGAGGTCCAAGGGGCAGAGCAGGTGCCAGCATTATCCGAGGAGCCTGGCTCAGGGCAGATGGAACTGGCAGCCTGGCCACGGCCGCGGTGGCAGAGGAAGATGGCCACCGGAAAGATGGCCGCGGGCTCTCAGCAGAGCACAGTGCTAGGGAAGAAGGCTTCCGGCTCTCCTGGAGAGTGCGGGGCTAGGAGAAAAAGTCTCCGGTCCAGGCAGGAATAGGGCGGCAGCGGCGGGGTGAGGCAGGAGCTGTGGCGGTGGCTGCGGGAGGTTCCAGGAATCTGTGGCGCCAGGGCGCTGTCCGCGGACAGAATCCGGGTTGTGGAAGGCCTGGCGGGGCCCGGGCCAGAGCGTAGATCCAAAGGCCAAAATAGTTACGTGGGGTTTCGACACCAGGTGTATGGTTGGCGAGTTCTACAGACACGCGAGATTATCCATGCAGGTGCCATAAGTCTTTATTAGATCAGCCCATTAGTCCCGGGAAGCTCCCTCCCCCACCCCCGTGTCGCGGGTGCGGGGTGGGGGCGGGAGAGATGTGGAAGAGAGCCTTCCACGAATGTAGAAATCTCTCTGTCCCACAGGCTTCTGTGTTCCTGGATCCCGCCGTCCCCTTTTTATCAAAGGGGAGTGGCTTTCCGTGGGAACATCCTGGGTCTCACAGGATAGGCGGGTCAGCCCCGCCCCTGCCCCTTATGGGGTTCCAGAACCTAACAGTCCTCCCTCCCCCAGAGCTGTGCACTGAAACCGAGTTATCCTAGAGTTTAGGACATGCATGAAATCTCATCTTAAGACAGAGAAGTATATGGTGCTCAGAAGGTCATCCTTCTGTCCCTGCACCCTGTGGAAGTCGGGGCCTAGAGGGTGGCCTCATTTCCCACGCTTTGCTGCCTACCGGGAGGGTATTAATTGAGAAGAGGCTTTGCCACCCTTTCCCCTTGCCCATATTCCCCTGCGTGGCCCGTTCTCTGTCCGGATGAAACTTCCTGCCCTAAAGCCATTGGTCCAGCTGTGGACGTCCAGCTGTCTCTTTCATGGAGAAGCATGGGGCTGTACCTTCCATCAAAAAGCCAGAATGGAGATGGAGATTTAGCCCCCTTACTCCTGTTCCACTTCCCACGCTTTCATAGTGCCCCCTTTTCCCAATGGGGTGTCTATAAGGTTGAAGAGCATGTGTGTCCCCCAGTCACATAGAGACAGGCAGAGATCCATAGTAGATATTATGTATGAATGCCTTTATTCGTGGAAGATCGGCCTCCAGCCCCCGCGTGGCCGTGGGGGCTGGTGGTGTGGGGAGAGTGCCTCCCTCCCCTCTTGGGCTCCTCTCCGAACTCTGCCCTCTCTTCTTCCTGAAGAAAGGGGGGGGGGGCTGGTCCCCTCCTGGAATCGCAGAGCTCCACCTCCTAGCTTCAGGCCCTGCCCCCTGTGGGGCAGGGGGACTCGAACCTTTCAGTGTCTACTGCCATTTTTCACCAAAAAAAAAAAAAAATGGTCTTATTAATGTGTTTCTCTGCATTCACTTCACTCATGCAAGGCCTAAAAATCCCCAAGCCAGCCAGAGGCTTGGCATTGCTTTTCTTTGAGCTGCCTCCTTGGACGGCTTTTTCATGCAAATTGAGCTCTCCCTGCCTGTTGAATGTCAAACAATTCCTGCTGAGTGCAGCTGTCACCTAGCAGCAGACTTGCCTGACTTTTTCCTTTTTGACTTCTTGAAAAAACTTACTTCTTCATGCTCTGAAATTTAAAACTATTACATGTGGCTCCAGTTGCCAATGGCAACACTACCTAGATGCTGTATCTAAAAACAAAACATGCTAGCTTATCTTCCTAGAATCTGTTTCAAACTACAGAATAAAACTACCATTCACTAGCTTGAGTCTCCTGTTTGGAGAGCTTTCTCAAGGTGGGCCATGTGTATTTTAGATTTAACTTTGTATAGGGATTTTAACAGTGTCCCATTCGTGATGTGGGCATAATAGATGGGCACTCATTGGGCCTGACAAGATAATAGTGGTTTCCAAGAAGCCTCAATAAGGACCAAGCACTGGCCCTGCACCCCCTATGTAGACATAGGCAGCAAAGATCTTACCCCCGCAGGGTACGGATCTCAGATTGCTTACTGGCTGCCACTAAGCCTTGTAGTAGACCGGGAGGAGGTTCTCAGTCCTCTATCTTCCCTTACACTACTTAATGGGAAATCCTCCCTTCCCCTGGAGATTCTGCAATAGCTAGGCCATGGCAGGGAGGTCTCCATGGTCACAGAGAGCTCATTGGCACCGGCAATCCAGTCATCCTCTGAGATCTGGTCCCATTTTAGGAAAGGTTACTGACCTTCAAGATGCAGTGGCTTTAGAACCACCATTGGCTGGAGTCACCTGCAGCTGTAGATAGCCCCGCATGGGTGCCAAATATGTGGCAGGGGATAGGTTGGGGGGGGATGTGTGTGTCGTGTGTGTGGAAAAGTAATCCCCCCACACCAAACAGACAGACAGACAAATAGAAAAACCATGGATTCTTGTCCTAAGTTAAGAATAAGTATTCATTGTTTGGACAGCTGCTGAAGATTTAAAGAAGTTTATTAAAAAGATAGAAATACAGAGATAGTTACAGCCCTGTGCCAGAGCAGCGCACAGGGGGGGAATTCAAACAAAAATGCCAAAGAACTCCAGTTTACTGAGTTTTTATCCTGTCTAAGTCCAGCAGGTCCCTCTGATTTTTTTTGGAGATCATGTTACCCCTTATCTCCAACCCCAGCTCTGCTTCTGTTATCTCTCCAGCCTAATTTATGGCCTAAAGTGGGAGACATCTCTGTCTCCAAACACAGGCCCAGATTTAGGGCCTGAGAGGGAGGCATCTCTGTCTCCAGACACAAGCTTTTACCTTTCGTCTTCTCCCCCAAAATGTGTTAAATTGTTCTTAGGAATGCAAGGACATGTTAGCTATCCCTGGCTTTCTTAGAAAAGAAGATATATTTCAAGATTGGACATCTTTCCCAGTATTGACACATTAATACATTTTAAACCCTCTTCCAAATACCAGTACAAGTATGAAACAGGAGGATCACAGGTTTAAAACCAGCTTCCACTATTTAGCAACACCCTCAGCAACCTAGTGAGAACCCGTTTCCAAAAAAAAAAAAAAAAAAAATGGTTCAGAATCTCTGTTTTTTTTTTTTTTTTATGTGTGTGGTACTGGGGTTCCTGGAAGCCCTTCTACCTCTGGGCTACACTCCTAGACCTATTATGTATTTTTTATTTATTTGGAAACAGGGTCTCTTAGGCCAGAGAGGCTGACTACGGACCTGCGCAATAATTGCTGCCTCTACCTATAAAGAGCAGGGATTACAAGTGTGCACCACCATGCTAGGAGAATCTCTGGGTTTGATCCCCAATACCACAAAAACAAGAAAAAAAAAAAGACATCAAACAAAGAAAAGCCCAAGACTAGATTACCAGCCAAATTTTACCAGACCTCTAAAGAGGAACTATGGCCAATATTTCTCAAATTATTTCATAAAATAGAAATGAGTAGAATACTCCCAAATACATTGTCTAAAAGTAGTACCATCCTGATCCCCATATCAGAAAAGGACATTAAAGAAAGAAAACTACAGTCTAATATACCTGATAAATACAAATGCAAAAATTCACATTACAGTTTTAGCCATTTACATTCAAAATCACATCAGAGACATTGTACATCATGACCAAGATCATTTCATTCCAGGAATGCAAGGTTGTTTTAACATACACAAATCAATACACATGCATCACATAAACAGAACTATGTTCAGTTGATCTGAATCAATGCAGAAAAATTATTCTACAAAATTCAACATTCATTTACATTAAAAAATAAAAGCTTCAAAACAATCAAAGCAATTCTGAGCAGTTGGAACAATCCTAAAGTCTTCACAATATTCCATCTCATGTTATTTGATGGAGCTATAGTAACAAGAACAACACTGGCATAAAAACAGACACAGAGACATACATGCATCTTTCTATGCAATAGCAGATACAAAGACAAATCCATAGGATTGCTGCCAGCTGATCCGTGACAAAGTTGCTATAACCACACTTTAGACAAAAGACAACCTGTTTAACTACTGGTTCTAGAAAAACTAGACATTCAGATGTAGAACACTAGATACCTCATCCAGCATAAAAGTCAACTTAGAGAAGATTGAAAAAAAAAAGTCTAGGTCTAAACTGGGCATGGTGGGGGATACTTTTAATCCCAGTAGTTGGGAGGCTGATACAGGAGAATCACAAGTTCAGTCAGCCTTAGCTACTTAGTGAGGCCATCTCCAACTTAGTGAGACCCTGTTTCAAAATGAATGATAAAAAAATAGGGCTTGGGGTATAGCTCAGAGAGAGAATGTCCCTGGTTTCCACCCACAGTACCACACACAAAAACAACTGCAAAAAAATAAATCTAAGCCAGGCATGGTGGTGCACGCTTGTAATCGCAGCATTCAGGAGGCTGAGACCAGAGGATAATGCCTCAGCTACTTAATGAGGCCTTCTGCAACTAAGTTAGATTTGATTTCAAAAAAAGAATAAAAATTAGGGTAGAGGGTATAGCTCAGAGGTAGAATGCCCCTGGGTTCCATCCCCAGACCCACAATAAATAAATAAATAAATAAATAAATAAATAAATAAATAAATAAATAAATAAATAAATCAATCTAGTACCTAAATAACTTTCAATTACTAGAATAAAACATAAGACCAACTCTCCAACCTATACACACTCACCAATTTACTCAATAAAATACATAAATTTAAGAAAATAACAATAATTATGAAATAAGATTGCATCAGTAAGCTCCAGCACATCAAAAGAAGCAATAAGAAAGTGGAATGCCTAAAAAATAAGAAAAATTTGCCAGATATACCTCTTACAAAAGATTAATATCCAGAATATACAAAACCTCATAGGCAGGCATGCTGGTGCACACATGAAATCCCAGTACTTGGGAGACTAAGACAGGAGGATCACAGGTTTGTGGCCAGCCTCAGCTACTTGCCCTTCAGAATTTTGTGAGACCATGTTTCAAAGAAAATAAAAAATAGTACTGTGGTCCTATAAATTTTCCTCTTAATACTGACTTCAAAGTGTCCCAGAGGATTTTATATGTTGTATCTTTATTTTTTTGTATCTAAAAAATTCTTGATTTTACCTCTTACATCTTCTATGACCCATTCTTCACTTAGAAGTGTTGTGTTCAGTCTCCACATACTTAAGTTGTTTCTCTGGGTCTTCTTAGAGTTGATTTCTAGTTTCATTCGATTATGGTCTGAAATGACACAGGGAAGTAAGTAACATTTTTTTTTAATTTTCTTGTGCTCATTTTGTATCCTAGGATGTGATATATTTTGGAGAAGGCCCCATGAGCAGCTTAGAAAAATGGAAACTCCGCTGTATTTGGGTGAAATATGCTTTTGTGTCCAAAAGTCCATTTGGTTAATGGTGTTCTTTAGTTCTGAAGCATCTTTACTGACCATTGGTCTGGAAGATCGGTCTAGTGTTGTGAGATGTGTGTTGAAGCCTCCCAGTATTATTGTATTGGGATTTATGTGTGACTTCATGTCACAAAGAGTTTGATGTTGATTATTGTTATTTCCTCTTTCTGGATTATGCCTTTTACCAGTAAAATATCACCTTCTTTGTGTCTTCTAATAAGGTTTGGGTTTGAAGTCTAACTTGTCTGATATAGTTGCTACTTCTACTTATCTTTGAGTTCCATTAGCATGGAATACCTTGCTACAGCCCTTTACCTTGTGTTTGTTTGTATCTTTACTTGTAAGGGGTGTTTCTTATAAACAGCAGATGGATGGATTCTGGTTTTTAATCCATTTTGCCACTCTATGTCTTTTTATTGGGGAATTGAGGCCATTTACATTCAGTATGATTATTGAGAGATAATTTTTAATTCCTAACATATTAAGATTTTATTTTTGTTTGAGATACAGTTTATTCTTCTTTGCTTAGTTGTCTGCTGAATGAGAAATTGTGTTCTTTTGGTTCTGGCATGTATTACCTATTTCTTCTTTGTAGTTAATCTCCTTGAGTATTTTCTCTAGCACTGGTTTTGAAGACATAAATTCCTTCAGTTTTTGTCATGGAAGCTTCTTATTTCCTGTGAAGAGCCCCACCCATTGCCTGCTAGCTCGAAGACCTAAAAATAGCGCCGAGCGGAAGCTCTGTGAGGCCCATTAAGCAGTAAACAACTTTCAGGAAGTCCGGTAACCGGAGCATGGGGCGCACGGGAACACAACATACCACTGTTTGTAACAAATGAGCTAATTTTGCATGGAGCAAGTGATCTGAGGCTGATTGGCTGCTTGGGATATATAAGCGGGGAGCGGGGAGCAGAGAGGAGAAGAGTATGTAAGAGCCTGGGATAATAAAGAGTCCGAAGAAGATCGTCTCCGGTGTCGTGCTTGAAAGCGGCAAGTGGTGGCCCGTACGGGGAATCTCTCTCAACGAGACGGTCAGAACTTTGGACTTTCCAGGGCAGCCGGCTGGTAAGTTCTCCTGTGAAGAGGGAGGCTCTACAAAGTAGAGGATCATAAGATTGTTCTTTCCCAACTCTGTTTGAGGACGAAGGGGAGCTCCTTTGAGGGGAGGATTTATAGGGTAGTATACTCTCAGGCTGGACCTGAGGCTGAATAGGTATGGGAAATAATCCATCTCATCCAATACAAAAGGCTTTAAAAGCCTTATTAAACGGAAAGGGGTTAAAGCTTAGGGATAAGACTATTCAGGGTTTTTTGAGCCAAGTGGATGAGGTGGCCCCTTGGTTTGCAGTATCAGGAAACTTGACCCTGGCAAGTTGGGATAAGTTAGGGAAGGATATTAAAAGGGCAGAGAAAAACAATCAAGTCACGGGAGGAACTTATCCTTTGTGGCGCCTCGTCAGGGCATGTTTGGAGCAGAAATACTACAAACCGCTAGTGCGAGAGGGACAAGTGGCACTTGATCTGTTAAAAGAGGAACGGTCCACTTCCTCTCACCCAGCTAGTGAACTAGGCTCTGAAGGGGAGGGGGACTCGGACGAGGAACTTGCGGCAATAGAGGAGGAAGTCAGCAGATTAACCCTAGCTACGGGCCCCTCGCAGGGCTCTGTTCCTCCGCCCTATAATCCCTCAGCTCCAGGACAAAGCGGAGGCCGCTCCTTTAATGAAAAGGTATGGCGTGAGCCGGAAATGTTACTATCCAGACAGGCTTTCCCCGTGTTTCAACCACAAGGAGGAGGACCTCGGTATCATGAGCCTTTAGATTATAAGCTTGTAAAACATATTGCTGAGTCCGTGCGGACTTATGGTACCAATGCTGCATACACCGTAGCCACCTTAGAAAGCATTTACAGGTATGCCATGACCCCTGGAGATTGGCAGAACTTGGCCCGAGCGGCTTTGACCCCAGGACAGTATTTAGATTGGAAGGCTTTCCTTATTGAGTTCGCAGCAGAGCAAGCAGTGGTGAATCAGGCCGCAGGACAACCTGCCTGGAATTTGGATATGCTTTTGGGACAGGGACAATTTGCTAACAACCAGACCTGTTACCCTCAACAAGTGTATGATCAGATAAACAATTTGGCCACCAGGGCATGGAAAAGTTTGCCTAATAAAGGGGAGGTGTCAGGCAATCTTACTAAGATAATTCAAGGTCCCACTGAGCCTTTTTCTGATTTTGTGGCTAGGATGGTAGAAGCTGCTGGACGAATATTCGGGGATGTCGATGCAGCCATGCCACTTGTTAAACAGCTTATTTTCGAACAATGTAATACTGAATGCACAAATGTACAATGCTATAGAGACACACCAAACACCCCAATGGCCCAATCTCCAACCGCCCAAGGAATCCGGAGAGCCACTCCCGGTTCAGCGGGATTGGACCTCTGTGCCACCACCCGGCTGGTATTAACCCCTCGAATGGGAATTCAAATTATGTCGACTGATATGTCAGGGCCATTACCCCCAGAAACGGTGGGCATAGTTTTGGGGCGATCATCATCCACCATGAAAGGCCTAATAACTCATCCTGGAGTTATTGACCAAGATTATGAGGGCGTTATAAAGGTTATGGTCTCCGCCCCCAGAGGAATTGTTGCCATCTCTCCTGGTGATCGGATAGTGCAGCTGTTATTATTACCTAGTCTACATTCTCTCTTCCCTTCAAAAAAGGAACAGCGAGGAGAAAAAGGGTTTGGGTCCTCTGGTACTAATATAATATCTCTCGCCTTTGATATGGGAAAACGACCTTTAATTACTTTGAAAGTGGAGGGAAAGCCGATTCTAGGATTGCTTGATACAGGGGCAGATACTAGTGTAATTGCTTCTAAGGATTGGCCCCCCGCCTGGCCCATAAAAAAGGCTGACACACAGCTTAGAGGATTAGGATACATTAAAACACCTGATATTAGTGCTAGACCCCTTCATTGGGAGGACCAAGAAAAACATTCTGGGACCTTTACACCCTATATGCTGGAAATTCCGGTCTCCTTGTGGGGTCGAGATCTACTTCTGGACATGGGATTCCGATTACATAATGAATATTCTCCCCAGGCGCTACATATGTTTAACAAGCAAGGTTTTCATCCATCATTTGGATTAGGGCGAAACCTACAGGGACGGAGGAGCCCTGTCCCCACTGAAGGACAAAACACTAAACAGGGATTGGGTTTTGTGGAGTAGCCACTGGGGAGGCAATTCCCATCACTTGGAAGACGGGGGATCCAGTATGGGTTTCCCAGTGGCCTCTCCCCCGTGAAAAATTGGAAGCAGCAAAAGAGTTAGTAAAAGAACAACTAAAATTAGGACATATCCAATCATCCACATCACCCTGGAATACCCCTATATTTGTAATAAAGAAAAAATCAGGAAAATGGAGACTATTACATGATCTCCGAGCCATAAATGAACAAATGCAAGTTATGGGACCAGTCCAACGTGGACTCCCCCTTCTCTCAACTATTCCAAAATTCTGGCCAATTATAGTGATTGATATAAAAGATTGCTTTTTCTCTATACCATTAAATCCTCTAGATACCCCACGTTTTGCTTTTACTGTGCCATCCCTAAACCAAGAGCAAATTGACCAGAGATATGAGTGGAGAGTGCTCCCCCAGGGTATGGCGAATAGCCCCACTCTTTGTCAACTATATGTGGATGCTGCCTTACAACCTGTTAGGGATAAATTCCCTCCATTGCGTTGTCTCCATTATATGGATGATATCCTATTAGCCTGTGAAAATGAAAAGGTACTGGATGAAGCGTATTGTGTGCTTGTTAAAGCCCTTGAGGAAAAGGGTTTAGTTATAGCATCTGAAAAGGTTCAAAAGGGCACCGTCACCCATTTTTTGGGAAATATTCTTTATCCCAATTTTGTCACGCCTCAAAAGGTCACCATTCGTACAGACCAGTTACACACTTTAAATGATTTTCAAAAGTTATTAGGAGATATTAATTGGATACGTCCTGCTTTAGGAATCCCAAATTTTATGCTAAAACCTTTATATGATATCCTCAAAGGAGATTCTTCCTTAACCTCTCCTAGAATGCTGACTTCTGAAGCCCGGGAAGCCTTAAGTTTGATAGAACAAGCTTTAACTAAGGCTTCCCTTAAGCGCACTTCACCAAGGGATTCTATTTGGGCATGCATACTGGCTACTGAGCTCCAACCCACTGGGGTCTTATGGCAACAAGGACCTCTATTATGGATTCATCCTAAACTATCTCCTCAAAAGGTTATTGAGTATTATCCCTCTATGGTGGCAAAGGTTGCTGTTCTTGCCATACAGCAATGTATTCAACATTTTGGCCAAACCCCTAATAAGCTTATTGTTCCCTATAATAAACACCAAATATTAATTTTACAAACCTCCCTGGATGATTGGGCTATATTACGATGTGTGTTTAATGGAGAGATAGATAATCACTTACCTAAAGATCCTATATTACATTTTGCAACTCAACATCCTATTATCTTTCCAACCATAACCAGAAGAACACCTATACCCTTCGCTATCAATATTTTTACTGATGGATCAAAATCTGGCCTTGGAGCTTTTATGATAGAAGGACAAAAACCCATAGTTGTTCAATATCAGCATATATCACCTCAGCTAGTTGAACTAAATATTATATTAGAAGTGTTTGAGAGATATGATTCTTCCTTTAATTTGTTATCGGACTCCTCCTATGCTGTAGAGATGATAAAGTCCCTTGAATGTGCGGGGCAAATATCAACACATACGCCCATCCACTACTTGGCATCTAAAATTCAACATTTAATTTTGATGAGGAAAAATCCCTTTTATGTACAACATATTAGGGCACATACAGGCTTACCAGGGCCTGTTGCCCAAGGTAATGATTATGTAGATAAGCTTACGAAGATGCCCATGATTTTCTCTCTCACCCCACTTCAACGGGCACAAGATTTTCATCGCCAGTTTCATGTAAATGCTAAAACTTTACAGATTAAATTTAAAATTCCTCGTTGTCAAGCCCGTGACATCATCAAGGCCTGTGGTACTTGTGCACCCTTTATCCCCTCTTCTAATGTTGGTGTTTGCCCACGTGGGTTGCTCCCCTTACATTTATGGCAAATGGATGTGACCCATATACCTGAATTTGGCTCTGTTAAGTATGTACATGTTTCTGTTGATACTGTTTCTGGAATTATATATGCTTCTACTCACACAGGGGAAAAAGCTCGTGACGTTATCGCTCATTGTCTTGAAGCTTGGGCAGCATGGAATGTGCCAAAAGAAATAAAAACTGATAATGGTCCGGCTTATACCTCACAAAAATTTCAGTCTTTCTGTAAACAGATGGGCGTAACATTAAAACATGGCCTTCCATATAATCCTCAAGGACAGGGCATTGTTGAACGCGCCCATCGCACAATAAAAGAATGTCTAATAAAACAAAAAGGGGGAATAAGTGAGAATCTGAAACCAAGGCAGCGATTATCTTTGGCACTTTTTACTTTAAATTTTTTAAATTTAGATATTAATGGCAAATCGGCCGCAGATCGCCATTTTGGTCCTTCTAGTATTCCCCATGATATGGTAAAATGGAAAGATGTCCTCACCGGAAAATGGAAGGGACCTGATCCGGTACTCACATGGGCCAGAGGCTCTGTTTGTGTTTTCCCACAGGACGGAACCGATCCGATTTGGATCCCAGAGAGACTGACTCGTCAAATAATATCGCAAGATGGCGCCTCAGGGATGGATACACCTGATCACCATGCTGATCTGGACAAAACCAGTATGGAGTGAGCAACAATGGGGTATTTTTACAGCTTTTCCATTTCCATTACCATTGAGTTGCTCCTCCCAGACCTTCCCTAGAAATTTTACTACAAATGCATCTCTAGAACTTCTCGGGAGCTTTCCCAACATCTTACAGGCAACTGGAGCTGGGAGTTTGATAAACTCACCGAACAATTACGTGCTGAAATCATCAAGGTCAACACGACCCGAATCGACCCCAAAGTGGCCCAAACGCTGGCGTCCTGGATCCAGAAGGCAGCATTCCATCTAAAAGAATGGGCCGGGTTGGGAGCATTGGGATTTTGTTTTGTTTTCCTGTGCATCCTATGTCTCTGTTGCCTGAGACGTTTATTTCTGCAGAGGGCCAAGGATCAGATGCTCCGAGCTCAGGCTTTCATGGCGGTTGAAGCAGGACAATCGCCTACTGTTTGGCTAGCCGCAATGGAAAAATCATAAAGCAGAATGTCAGCAAGGACTGCACTTGGGACCCTGGGAGGGTGCATCCCAAGGAGGATATGCTCAGCTGCATACGGGTTACCACTGTATTGCTCGCCCGTCCCTGCAAAAAAGGTGGTGGCAAATAATTGCATAAACTATAGCAGGGGTTGAGTCCTCTATCCTCTTCTGCTTAAAAACAAAAAGGGGGAACTGTGAAGAGCCCCACCCATTGCCTGCTAGCTCGAAGACCTAAAAATAGCGCCGAGCGGAAGCTCTGTGAGGCCCATTAAGCAGTAAACAACTTTCAGGAAGTCCGGTAACCGGAGCATGGGGCGCACGGGAACACAACATACCACTGTTTGTAACAAATGAGCTAATTTTGCATGGAGCGAGTGATCTGAGGCTGATTGGCTGCTTGGGATATATAAGCGGGGAGCGGGGAGCAGAGAGGAGAAGAGTATGTAAGAGCCTGGGATAATAAAGAGTCCGAAGAAGATCGTCTCCGGTGTCGTGCTTGAAAGCGGCAATTTCCCATTCTAATTTGATAGATACTTTTGTGGGTAGTAATTTTTTGGCTAGAAATTTTCTTTCAGAGTTTGAAATACGTTACTCAAAGCCCTTTTGACTTTCATGAGTTGGTTTGGGAAGTCTTGGGTGATATTTTACGTTTTCCTCTGAATGCCACTTGGCCTTTGGTTTCTGATGCCTTTTGTTTCCACATTGGTCATTTTGACAATTATGTGGCATGAGTATCCTCTTCTATGATCCTGTGTAAAGGGAGTTTTATAAGTTTTCTGGACCTGTGTTTCCACCTCTTGCTCTATGTTTGGAAATTTTTCTCCTATTAATTCCCTGAAGATATTATTGACCCCATAAGTTTCACCTTCTTTTCCCTTCTCTATTTCAACTCTTCTTAGGTTATCTCTCTTAGAATGGGCCCATATTTCTTCAATGTCAAATTCCTGATGTTGTTTTTTTTTTTTTTTTTCTAAATTGTAAACTGTATGATCATTTTTAGGTGATCATCTTCTAAGAGTGAGATTCCATTATCCATGTGGTCTAATCAATTGTTTTTACTTTGAATTGAGAATTTTTTTTTTTTTTGGTGGTACTGGGGTTCCTGGAAGCCCTTCTACTTCCAGGCTACACTCTCAGACCTATTTTTAGATTTTTTAGGAAACAGGGTCTCCTAAGCCAGTGGCACGGCTGGCTTCGAACCTGCGCAATCCTCCTATCTCTGCCTCCCAAGCGCGGAGATTACAAGCGTGCGCCACCACACCCGGTCAGAATTGAGAACTTTACTTCAATGATTGAATCCTTAATTTCTTTTAAACTCTCTCTAAATTTTTTTGAAGGTCCTATATTATTTCTATAGTTGTATTTCACATTTGATCTTCTGGAGATCTCTGAATTTCTGTATTATTAGGTTCTGATGTTGGGTTGTTTGTGTTCATTGCTTCATTTTTATTCCTCTTTCCTATAATTTAAAAAGTTTGTGCATCTCTGGCTTCTTTCTTGAGTCACTACAACATCACTTAAGGTGCTCTGGATCTGGAGTCTGAGGTAATCTCAGTCACCACTACTTCTTTTTGGGTTATATCTAAAAGTCTCAGATCCAAGGATTTAATGAAGGCTGAGCAAGAGCGTAGGGATGCCAGTCTGGATGTTTTTTCATGGGTAGCTGAGACTAGCATGTGGTATCTCTGCCACTGTTACTCCTTTACTGGGTTGGACTACAAAATCACAGACCCAGGGAGATAATCAAACCTGCACAAGTTCCTGGAGGTATAATACTGAGATTTCTCCTGCTGGGGACTCAATTTAACTTACAATTGTTGAGTGCACTTATCTGGGCTGTCGTGGATGCAGTGAACTCGCTGCTGCTGCTGGCAATATGGCGCTGCTGCTGCACCCTCGGTCTTGAGGTTGTTGTATTTCTTTTCTGAATTTGAGCTGTGTTCTGAGTTCTTTCTTCTCTGGAGCCTGGTGCTGCGAAGCAAGTTGGTACAGGTGTGGCTCAGCTGCCACAATGCAGGCTGGTTTAGTTTCTGGTCTCTGGTTGTTCTTCTAGTCTTCTTTTTCTCTGTCCCTTGTACTTACAGTTTTTATTTCTCTGCTGTTGGTGTTTACTGGCTATGAAAAGTGCTGATTTGTGGCAGTAGTGATGGATTGTTAGCAGGACGTACTTTACCTTTAAAAAAAAATTGATCCAGACATGGTTGAGGGACAGTACGGGATTCTAATGGGAATCTGTGTCATAAGGGTTTAGATCCACTGGGAGAAGTGGGACCCTGCTTCTTTGATAAACCGGAGATCCTGTATCAAATGTCATTTATAGTTTTCTTTTCTCTATCCAGTTTTGGAGCATTACATTGGCTAATACAATCTACCATTAAGCTTAAGCTTAACTGGCGATTTTCAATGGACAATAGTCCTATTTTACTTCATATCTGAGGGGATATTACTTCTTCTTGGGGAATGAGGATTGGTCTATTAGCTTATGAAGCAGGGTTGGCCAATGCAAAGACAATTTTGCCATCTGTCCACAATGCTGGATTGATGTCTATTTCTGTCAAAGGAAACATCTATGTGGTTCTAAATGGAAAATTAGTCCTACTATTTTTTACCTTATATTTTCCCCTACCAGTATAGCTGGAGTCTGTGGTATACCTAAGAAAGAATTAAAGAAATGGAGGTTACCCGTAGAACAGACTAAGTTTGGCATAAAGAAATATTTAAGACTCTTGTCCCATATGCCCAACCTGTCACTATTAGTTTTTTTTTTAATAAAAAAAAATATTGTGGTGCATTGTAATCATACATCTTAATGGAGTACAAGGTGGTAGAGGCATACATGAACACATCACTCAATTACCCCTTTCCTAATTCCCAACCCAGCTTGGGCTCTACTTCAGTTTCATTTGTGTCCATTAAGCATGGAACCACTACCTCTGGCTGGGCCTCTACTTGGTTATTGCTTATTTGATTTCATTTAAATTGTACTCCTATCTTGAACCCTGAAACTGTCACCTTTGACATCACGGAATGCAGAATTGCATTTTCCCTGAGACCTCATACCCCAAGACTGCTAAAACTGACTAGGGAAGATGGTACTTATCATATATCATAGGGGGAGAATCTTCAGAGCCACTAGGGACCTGCGACAGCTTGCACAGTTCTGGGCACAATAAATCCAGGCACTGAGTCCATTCAGGACTGAGATTCCCTGAAAGGTGGGCAAAGGCTTCGGTTGTAGTTCTGAAGAGACTTCTCTACAGTGATTTTTCCCTTTTTATTAAATAAACTCTTTTAAATTTCTGTTTATAGCACTAAAAGTGGAGATTCCTCTCTGCAAAATATCTGAAATGACTGACCTGGACACCTGCCTCTTGTGAGGCTAACAAAGCTTTAATTTTCATAAATGGTACTTATACCCTTATCCCCAGTGTAAACACCAAAGGACAATAGTGAGGCATTAAGTATAAACAAGATAAACAGGATAAAAGAAGATCCATGGCGTCACAGTTTAAGATTCGTCTGGGACCTGGCAATTACCATCAGCCACCTTGGCTTTTGTGATTAAAATCAGGTGTCTGACCTCACAGGTGAACCCTAGAGGGCATGGTCCAGAGTCTGGAAAGGTGGGGGTCACACCCAAAGTCCGTTTTGAAGAAATTCAATCTTCTAGGATCCCCTTTAATCCTTTCAGAGTCTTTTGTCCCTAGGGCTTAGTGCATACCCTCCTCTGCCTATCCAGAGGGTTGTGGTGAGGATTTGTCTGGTCCTGTCTGCTCTACCATTTCCTATAAGGCAATACTTATATTACAGTTAGTAGACAGGGAAAAAAAAAACATTATAACACAGGTGATTGGATTTCTATATCTTGAAGCCAGTTTTACTATACTGCTGCTGAGTCACAAACAGTAGGCTTTTGTTAAGTCAAGGCTTTTGCATCTCTAAGAGAGCAGATGGCCCAGATTCCAGAGACAATTTTAAATCTCTTTGGAGAGTGAGGAAAAATGTAGTTGCAACTTCTTCTGCTGGCAGAGAGGTGTTGGGAGGTAATCTTTAGATCAAAGGAAATGCTGCGGAAAGTCCAAAGAAATTTTGCAGCCCCTGAATTCTGACTGCCATTTATTACAGCTGAAACAATACAGAGAAAGTCTTAGGGATCAGAAATTTTACTAGAAAATTTATCTTTTTACGAACTCAACTTCTTCCACAGTCCTAATTCTTGGGATCCTGTTTTATATCATTGAAGCTTATTAGTATAGAAATCTAAGAGCAAGGAGTATTTTTGCCAGAGATGATGCTTCCTTCTCAGGGCTTGCTTCTGTGATGCATTTGCCAATAATACAAGTGTTTCTCATGCACGTATATGCTGAGAAAGAATGGTGGCAGGGACCCACAGCAGGAAACTGGAATCTTTCAAACCAGAGTTGAGATCTTACAAAGTATGAACTGATATGGAACTAACTGATCTTAGGTTAGAAAGAAAAAAGTTGGAGTTGTCTCTGTGATGGGGACATTTCTGATCCCTCACAAAGATGTGTCAAGGGAACTTGGAGAAAAGTTCTGAGCACTCTTCTTAGGGTGCTGTTATCCAGTAGAGAATAAGTACTATTAAGAGACAGGTGAAATATTCCTCTAGGGATTCCATGGATCTTTGCTCTCCAGTGAGATCTTGTCAGCTTCTTGCAGATGCTAAACTTAAATGCTTGAAGAAACATGAATTAGAGGCATCTTTTTCTAAATCTTTGCAGGTTCTTCTCAGGTAAACTGAGTTTTCCTTATCACAGCATTCTAGGTGAGTATCTCTGTGTCCTCATATTCAGAATCAGTGGGCAGGTGGGGTGTTGGGTGGCCATGGAAATAAAATAATTGGGTTTTTTGAAGAGATTTTCAGTAACTGCACAAGGGATATAACCTCTAACATTCTACTCAGCCTAGAGGATTGTGTCCAATAAAGAGCAGTAAGGATATAGTCTTCTTGGCATATTATTTTTTTTAATTTATAGACTGCTGAATTTAGTCTATATTTTATAAACTATAATCAATTTTCTTTCAGTCCTGGAGATTTACCTCAGGGGCATTTTACCTCTGAGCTACACCTGCAGCCCTATTTCTTATTCTTTATTTTGAATCAGGGTATCATTGAATTGCAAAAGCCCTTGCTAAGTAGCTGAGGCTGGCTGCAAACCACAATCACCCTGTCTCAGCCTCCCAAATTCTGGAATTACAAGCATGTACCACCACAACCAGTTACAGGACTCAAGCCTTTTTTTGGACCTAGAAACACATAAGTTTGATAATTTACTATGTTATTCTTGAGTTTATTTTGATCATGAGAGAAAAGCAAGTGCATTTGAATGAATGCATGAACAGAAAGGCTTCTCCCTTTACCTAATTGTTAATTTAAGGAAGGTTTAAGTTTTATATTATAAACAACCTTTGTTTTATTGTCATATTTTAAGACAATAAAAATGGAGACAAGGCTAGCATTTATATAAAGAACTTTAAAAATTAAAGGGGATATTTTACTACAATTTGTTTTATCAGGACCCCATGACTATGTAAAATGCAGGGTACACTCATAAGTTTAACATTTACACGCAGTGCTTTAGAATTTTATTTTAGCATTTCCACATTTTAAATGTTAACAAACTCTCCTCCCAGCTTAGAATTTGTAATTTTTTTTTGCATAAGACTAAACATATACCATTTTTACATCTTCTTAGGATATACATTATAAAATTATGAGATGTAAGTAGCCATAAAATAATTTAGCCTTACATATGAGGTTTTTGAATTATGCTTATTTTTACTCTGTGGCTCTAAATATTTTACAATGCTACATGCCTCATATGGGTGGTATTTAAATAAATGTATGTGCTTTATAAAAAGTATTAATCATCTGATTATTCACTGAATTTTCCCATTTAGGTTTATGGCTTGTGCTTTTGACTTTGAAGAAATGTGATTTCTTACTTGAAGGACAGATAAAACCTAAATGCTGAACCAAGCATTGTGGCACATGCTTGTAATCCCAATACTTGGGAGTCTGAGACAGGAGGAGCACATTTGCAGACAGCCTCACCTACTTAGTGAGACAGTCTGCAACTCAGTGAGACCTTCTTTCTAAATAAAGAATAAAAAATCGGGCTGAGGATGCAGCTTGGAGGTAGAATGCCCCTGGATTTCATACTCAGTACTGGGGAAAAAAAAAGAATAAAACTTGTGAGATGTATAGCTGCACTGAATGATTGAAAAGAAAGACTTAAAATGCATCAGAGTTTTTGGACAGTGATTGCTCAAATGCACTACTAATTTGCTAATTTTTATCCTCCCTTTTCAAGAAAAAACTGAGCTGATCAAATGCAAAAATAACTTTGTTAATTCTTTTAAGTCACATCCATGAGAAACAGCATATTAATAAAAATAGTCACCAACATTTTTATACATGTCATTTTGTACCATAAACACTTCCATGCTTGGTATGTATACATTGTCTTATTTCATACATAAATCTGTAGAATAGAGATAATATGACTGTTTATATTTTATAAATGAGAGACATTATTGTAGACCCAGAGTATGTAACATGACACTCATAGGAAATGGCATGGAGTCCATAAAGCCAAGCAAATTCACAATTCAATATTCACACTTACCAACATTTGCTCTATTAATCTATTAAGAAAATTTTGTCCAACAATAGATATAACAGAATAAACATAGCAGAGAAATAAAATAATTCTGTGTGTATTGAATGGACAGGCATCCTTAAGTTAGGGGGAATCTCATTTACACTTCTCTGAAACCAACCTTGAATTCATCCCCAAATCATAGAGCTATTAATATGCACCTTACAATCAAGGTGATGCACAGGAAAACCAAATAAGACTCTGCACTTGGCCCAGAAAATCTCAGATATGAAGTAATAGGAGAAAATTTTTCCTATAAGAAATGACAGTTATTACTAAAAAGTCATCATATGTGCTGTTACATATGCCACAGAGGAGGCCCTGATATACATTATGCAGCTCAGTAGGGGGAGGGTATAGGGAAGGGAGAGTGTGGGAATGGATTCCATATGGGATGACATAGAATAAAGTTTCTATGTGGAATGAGTATGCATTAGGATTAATCCAAATATTTTTGTTATGGAAGTTGATAAAAGTTCAATTTAGAAAAAGATTATTTTCTTGCTTTCCTTCTCAAACATTTACTATATGTTCTATTGAGCATAGGATGAATTAAAAACAAAAAAAAATGTAGTTATACTAATCTAAGAAATATGGTATTTACTGAGATTGGCATTGGAATCCTGGGCAACATCATCCTTCTTCTCTTCCATGTCCTTATGTTTTTGCTCAGGCACAAGCCCCAACCCACCGACCTGCCCATTGTTCTCTTAGCCCTGATTCATCTGGTCTTGCTCCTTAAAAATTAAAAATGCAAGCATTTTTAAGTACAGACATTTTCATGTCTTGGAAAGGGAGATGTGGTGACAGTACATGTAAATTAGTCATCCACATACACATGTCGCTGAAGGCCCTCTCCATGTGTACCACCTGCCTACTGAGCATCCTCCAGGCCATCATCCTCTACCCCATGAGCTCCTTCTTGGCAAGGTTCAAACAGACATCCTCACATCACAGTCTGTGTTTCATTCTTTTTCTATGGGTGTTCCATACACCCATTACTAGTCACCTCTTAGTCAACACTATTGCTACAACCAACTTGACCTCAGACAATCGTATATATGTCAATGACACCTGATCTCTTTTACCAATGAGTTACTTCCTCCAACACACTGTTTACACATGGTTTACTCTCAGAGATGTCTTCATGGTGGGGCTGATGTCACTCTTGAGTGGATACATGATGATTCTCTTGTGCAGGCATAAGAGGCAGAATCAAAATCTTCACAGCACCAGCCTTTCTCCAAAAGAATCCTCAGAGCAAAGGACCACCTGGACCATTGTGCTACTCATGACTTGCTTTGTGATCATTTCCGTTTTGGATGGCTTTGCTTCCTGTGTGAGATATATGATACAGAATGGTACAATCTTTTATATTATTCAGATTCTTGTGGCCCACATATATGCTACCATCTGTCCAATGGTGTCCAATAGTATTGAAAAATGTATGATCAATATTTTGAGGTCATTGTGTGAAAGGAAAGTTAATATTTGATTAGTCAGTGATGAATAGGTCCCATTAACATGAGCCTATCTGTTGGCTTAAGAATGATTAATCATTCCATATTTTATGAGGTGGGATCATACATTTGCTATTAAGGATACTTACTTTTATGTGTGTGGATGGAAAATAGGTAAAAGAAAATCAATCCAAAAGCCTTAGATGTTGCAAGTGTTTGTTTTTTTTTTTTTCTTCTCATATTGTCATTTGTCATGGCCCAGGTTGGTTCATCCTACTGTTAAAAAGAGGATGTCTTACACTTTTCAAAAATTCATTTGTTTCAGTTATATTCATTTTGTCAAGCTAAATATATGTGTTTATTTCTATACAATATCAATGCTCTAGTAAACATACACTTACACCCACACAAACACACATCAAAAAGTACTACACCTATGGATCAATCATTTGTATATAACCATAAAAATGTATAACCAAAATGTGTTTTCTATATACTCTTATCAGATTATTATTGTCTTAAATTGAAAAATAATTAGGGAATACAATGTGACATAGATGAGCCCTTGTGTTACTATATATGAAGTAAAGTCTCTCAGCGACAAAACGACAAATATTCTATGAGTCTCTTTATAGAAGGTTGAATTTAGAATAGTCTAATTGAAAAGAACAGAGATTAGAATTGCATTCTACAAACTCAAGAAAGAGGTTCTTTAGGGATTTTTGTTTGATGCATCTAGAGTTTCAGTTCAGGGGAAAAAGTGTTGGAGATACATGATGGAGATAGTTTCACAGCTGTGTGAATGTGTTTTTGCCACCCAAATGTATACTAAAAGTGGTCAAAATAAGGGTTATAGTTGTGAAAAACAAGCTTTATTTTTATTTTTTATTTATTAACTTTTTTTTTAATTTAAAGGTGGAACATATTGAAAATGGTGCACATTTAGATTGGCCTTTGTGACTTCTCCCCTCCAATTTCCCTTCACCCCTCCAAATAAATAGCATCCAGGTTAACCATGTTATATTTATATTATTACACATATTCGTATGTAGCTCCTCCATTGAACAACCTCTGTTTCTTCCTCTCCTTCTCCTTCCATTCAAGCATTGCTAAGATTTCCCCTCCATCATCTGGAGTTCCTTTGGTATTAGCACTAATATGCCTTAGCTTGAGCATATTAGAGAAAACATATGTCCCTTCTCTTTCTGTGCTTGACCAACCTCACTTAAAATAATGTTCTCCAGTTCATTCCATCTTCTTGCAAATGATATTTTATTTTTCTTTATAGGTGAATATAATTCTATTGTGTGTATTTTTTATAATTTTGCAATCCATTCATCTGTTGATGGAAATCTAGGTTGGTTCCATATTTTGGCTATTACAAACTGTGTTGCTATGAACATGGGTATGCAAATGTTAATGAAGTTCTATGATTTCAACCCCTTTGGAAAGATACCCAGGAGTGGTATAGCCGGATCAAATGGTGGATGTATTCTGTTTTCTAAGGAATCTCCATACTGATCTCCATAGTGGCTGAACTAATTTGCACACTTACCAACAGTGTAAAAGAGTTCCTCTTTCCCCACATCCTTGCCAGAAATTATTATTGTTTGATTTATTTATGCTTGCCACTTTGATTGGGGTTAGAATCTCAGCATAGTTTTGATTTGCTTATGACTAGTGATGATGAACATCTTTTTATGTATCTATTGGCCATTTGTATCTCTTCTTTTGTGAAATGGCTATTCATTTCTTGACTGGGTTGTTTGTTTTGCTTGTGTAGAGTCTTTTGAGCTCTTTGTTGTTCTGGATATTATCCCCCTATCAGAATGGTGGCTGGTAAAGATCTCCCATTTTGTAGGCTTCCTCTTTAGGTTCTTGATGGTTTCTTTGATGAGAAGAAACTTTTAGTTTGAAGAAATCCCACTTATTAATTCTTGCTTTAATTTCCTGTACTTTGGAAGTATTATTGAGAAAGTTACTGCCTGTGCCTATATATTGATCCTATGCCTTTCTCTAATAACTTCACAGTCTCTGATCTATTTTCTAAGTCATAGATCCATCTTGGGTTGATTCATGTGCATGGTAAGAAGAAAGGATTCAGATCCGAATTTCTACAAATGGATAGCCAGTTTTCCCAGCACCATTTGTTGAAAAGGTTGTCTTTTCCCCAGCATATGAGTTTGGCCCCTTTGTCAAAGATCAAATGACTATAGTTCTGTGGATTTGTTTCTGTATTTTCTGTTCTGTTCCACTGGTCAATCTACCTATTGTTGTGCCAATACCAGGCTGTTTTTTTTTTTTTTTTACTAGTATTGCTCTATAGTATAATTTGAAGTCCAGGATTGTGATGACTCCTGCCTGGTTCTTGTTGCTGAGAATTGCTTTGGCTATTCTGGGTCTTTTCTTTCTCCATGCAAAATTCATAGCTGATTTTTCCAGGTCTATGAGAAATGTTGTTGGTATTTTAATGGGGATTGCATTGAATCTATAGATCACTTTTGGCAGAATGGTCATTTTGATGATATTTATTCTGTCTATCCATGAGCAAGGGAGATCTTTCCATCTTCCAAGCTCTTCTTCAATTTATGTCTTTAATGTTTTGTACTTTTCTCTGTAGAGGTTTTTACATCTTTGGTTAGGCTTATTCTTATGTATTTTTATTGGTTTGGAAGTTGTCGTAAATTGAATAGTTTTCTTTATTGCTTTTGTTGTGGATTCATTCTTGGAATAAAGAAAAGCAACTGATTTCTTTAGGTTGATTTTGTATCCTGCAACTTTGCTGAATTGGTTGATCAGTTACAGAAGTCTTTGGTTGAGTTCATTGGATTTTCTAGATAAAGAATCATATTATCTGAAAAAGAGGAAAGTTTTATCTCCTCTCTTTCTATTTGAATTCCTTTGATTTTCTTCTCTTGTCTTATCGCTGTGGCAAGAGTCTCAGACTATATTGAAAAGGAATGGTGATAATGGGCATCCTTGTCCTGTGCCTGATTTTAAAGGGAATTCTTTCAGATTTTCTCAATTCGGTATGATGTTGGCTTTGGGTTTATTTTATATAGCCTAAATGATGTTGAAATATGTTCCTTCTGTCCTGGATTTCTGCAGTGTTATTTTTTTAACATAAATGGGTGTTGGATTTTGTCGAATGCTTTTTCAGCATCCATTTATATGTTCATGTGGTTTTTGTTCTTAGTTTTATTTATGTCTGGAATAACATCTATAGATTTGCATATGTTGAACCAGCCTTGCTTTTCTGGGGTGAATCCAACTTGGTCATGGTGTACAATTCTCTTGATATGGTTTTGAATGCGTATAGTTAGTATTTTGTTTAGAATTTTTGCGTTTATGTTCATTAAGGATATTGGTCTGTAATTTTCCTTTCTTGAAGTATCTTTCTTTGGATTTGGGTTTAATGTGATACTGGCCTCATAGAAGGAATTAGGGAGAATTCCATCTCTTTCAATTTCCCAGAACAAGTTGTGAAGTATTTGTATTCACTGAAAGTTTTGTAGAAAATTTTGTAGAATTCATCTGGGAATGTGTCGGGGCCTGGGATTTTCTTTGTTGGCAGAATTTTGATTGCTGTTTCTATTTGTTTGTTTGATATTGGTTTGTTTAGACTTGCTATGTCATCTTGGTTAAGTTTAAGTAGGTTATATGTGCTTAGAAATCTATTGATTTCTTCCATGTTTTCCAGTCTGTTGGAGTATAAATTCTCAAAATAGTTTCTGATAATCCTTTGAATTTACCCTCCATCTGTGGTGATGTCTCCTTTTTCATTTCTGATTTTAATCATTTGATTTGATTCTCTCTTTCTTTTGATTAGGTTGGCCAGGAGTTTGTCAATCCTATTAATCTTCTCAAAGAACCAGCTTTTTTTGTTGATTCTTTGAATTGTTCTTTGTTTCTATGAAAAATAAGCATCTGAAATTTAAAAAGTGTCAATATTCTAAAACATCCAAAATGTAGTTTGCCATCAGATTTTGAACATAACAAAACTATGTAAATGATTTGAAGATCATTTAAAATATATTCATATATTATTCTAAATTGCTCCAAAGGAAGAAGTCATTTATATAGATTTATTAAGAACACTCTGTTGTGTTTTTTATTTAAAGGCTTTTTTTTTTACCTCTGCCTTAGATATCCACTTAGATTTCACTTAGAAAGCCAGTGTTATGGCTTTCTGAGTGAAGTGTATATATGTTCAAAATATCATATTTAAGTTGTAAATCCTAAATAAAAACTAGCTTGGCCCAGTATCATGTAATGCTATGAAAATTATGAACATATGATATTGCATTTAAATTATAAAAATAGGTGAGTTTGGTGGTGCATGTTTGTAATCTCCATGCTTGGGAAGTGGAGAGAGGAGAATCATGCAAGTTCAAAGCCAGCCTCGCTGGCTTAAAAATCCCTGTTTCCAAATTCAAAAACACTATAAAAATAGGTCTGGGAGTGTCACCCAGAGGTAGAAGGGTTTTCAGGAACCCTGGTACCAATAAATAAATAAATAAATAAATAAATAAATAAATAAATAAATAAATAAATAAATAAGAAATATAAACCAAATATTAAAAAACATTCACAAGTATGTTTTCACATATGTGAGGATATGCCATTGGATATTTCCCAAGAGCAACTGAGGGACAAGCTACAAATCTTTAACTTCAACTTGTTTTATCACCTACAAATATCTCTATTCATACTCTGATTTTATAATTTTTATTTAAGATTGTCATATAAGAAATAAGTATAGGATGATGGTAATAATTTGAAGAAATACTAAGCCATGTGTAATTTCTAAATTTTTTGATTAATAAAAGTACTTTATAACAGGTTTTACATTAACAAAAGAGAATGTGATTTCACTAGTTGACATATGGGGATTTTATAAAGCTACTGAAATTTCAAGGAATTTGGGGTGGAAAAAAAATCACAGCCCAAATGAAAAAATGTATAAGATATATACCTTGATTTTACCTCTATTTTATTGGGCTGTATTGACTGCCCATCTATTATGGTTGTGTTGAAGTAACACAGAGTTTACATTTCTCATACTGAATCTGGGTCACAAAAAATAGGAAGGATACAGGTATATTTATTATAGCCAGTGTAGCTATGTGTAATCTCTAATAGCAATCATAAGATCTTTGCTATATTTATAGCCAGGCAGTGACTGTGATCTGAGAGATTTTAATAGTTTTTATATATTTGTAGGGCTGAAATGTAATAGAAGAAATAAAATTTTAGGTATAAAGGAGACAAATTGCAAAGAAAAAATATATAGTTTACAAATCTAAAATAATTTATAAATTTTAGTTACAGAGCATGTTTACATGTTTACTCTTGGGCAGAGCTATGCTGCAGAGCAAACAAGAAGATTGATTTCTCCATTGCCCAGGGTAAAGAACTATCAGATTGAAGTACTAAACAAGCATCATTGCAAAATATTTTGGAGACGCCTCTTAGTCCTTTCACCCCAAACTTAGATTCAAGCCCATCTTATACACAAGCTGAAGAAAAATGGGCAAATCAGTGAGAATGTGCATTGGCAGAAAGTGATTGGTGGACTAAAGATACAGCATAAGGTTCTATTGCCCCAGGCTTGGCAAGGCCCAGTTCCCTGAGCTATTTGATGAGGTTCCAGTGAGAGGAGGACAATGACTATGTTCACATTAACCCTGTTTTTATTCTATGTCCTAATTGTATTATTAATCAAGCCAAATGATCTGGGTGTTCTCAAGGAAACATAATGTTCTTTGCATATGAAGATTTTATAGGGAAAATGGTATTAAGAAACCTAGGAATGGCTCAGAAATATTTAAAGTCCCAAATAGTAAGAACTTGACTAGTAGAAATTGAAACAATTACAGTTGTTTATAGATGCTGAGTCTTTTGAGGAAAACCCTTTTGTGATGTCTGCAGAATTAATTGGGCCAGTTTATATGATCAAATAGTGTCCATGGTTGCCTCTTTAGGCATCCAGAGCTAATCAATACATAGCCCCACCACCACCCTATATAGGAATAATAAGGATGGAGAATGGTTAGTAAGGGTAAAGGGGAAATTAGTTTTGGTACAAAAATAGAGTTTTGTGCAGCAGTTGGGTAGGCAGGGATATCCTTGGAGTCTGCTCACAAACACATAAAATAATTCTCTTAGTAAACAATTTAATTAGTATCATAGAAAATTAGGTGTAGACATTGTATGTTAGAGAAATAGAATAATTTCAGTGTGGATTTTGTGACTAGGTCAGAATAATTTAATAGAATATCAAGTGGTCAAAATAGCAGATAAAATTAGCAGTTAATTTTAGAAGTAGAGACAGTAAGACTAATATTTAGTAATTAAGATAGAGGATAGGGATGTTCAGCTAAAATTTTTATGTATGATATGGAGTAGTGGTTAGTTTTGTAGGTAACCTTATTACAAATAAATAAAAAAAAAACAAAAAAGAAAAACAGATGTGTTTAAGGTGTGCCTGCTCTGTGGAATACAGGTTAATGCAAAACTAAATGAAAAACAATGTACATATATTGTGGTTTTGAAAAATTAAATGAAAGAAAATATGTATGTTGTGGCTTCCTTAAATTTGTCAGATTCATGTATAAATAAAGTATATATTCCTAGATTTGAACTAGGTCACTTAAAAGTGACAGTGGACCTTCCTCTGTCTCAACAATAACACAAGAGGGCTAACAAGCTCTGGACATATTTTACTATCTTTATGCCTCTTGGCACCCTCAGTCATCAGGAAAAGTTGAAAGTTGGAGGAACAGTAATTTTCAGTGAGAGTTTTATCAAGTGTGAAAAAGAAACAGAAATTTCACATAATTAGCACTTGGGAAAGCAGGACATTTGTCAATGACTGTTTCATTAGTTGTCTTCTGTTGCACTGTGACAGATTCATAGTTCAATGCCCATAAATCTGAAATTCAGACAGATCTCCACAGGGGTGGGAGGTGGCCTCAGTTACGTGTGTTTGTGTGTGTTTGTGTGTGTGTGTGTGTGTGTGTGTGTGTGTGTGTGTGTGTTGCTGTGCCCCGCTGTAGGCATGTATTTGACACTCTACAGGGATGAGGGGTGTCCCACACTCTGCTGGCAATAGCCCTTGGTAGGAAATAGAAGTCAGAAAATACCTGGCTACTGTGGTGGCTCTCTGTGCCCACTACAGACAATGCTGCCACAAGTCGTGGGCAAACGGGCACTTTTTCCTCCTTGCAGAAGGATGCTTTGGGGCTAGCAGAAAGGCAAAGAATCACTCACTTAGCACATCGTTGGGCTGTGCAAACCTCTGAATCATTTCTGCCAGAGATATAAAAAGTGCAAAAAGTTCATTTCGTTGAACAGAATTGAAAGAGGTTGTTTCAACCCAGTATTTACTATTTACCCAATAGGCACTCTTAGTTTTAGATCCATCTATAAACATTGTAGGAGCCTTACTTAATGGCTCAGTTGCTATAATATCAGAGACAACAATTTTTTTTTAAACAATCCTATAGTTTTTCTTTAGGCAAACAGTATTTTATATCTCCAGTAAATCCAGCCAAAGCTATTTGCATATCATCTACTCTATTAATTGAAAAGTCTACTTGTTGTTTGTTATAATGAAAACATATATATGAACAATCACAACTACTAAGAGTTACAGCACACTGTCTGCCTGTTTGAATGAGCATGGTAATCATCTGAGAATAAGTAGTAATAGTCCTGCTAAATGAGTGTTTAGTATAAAGCCATTCCAAAGTTTTCATTTTTTTTAGCTAAAATAACAGTAGCATACATAAAGAAAAATATTGGTATTAATTCAATAGGCTCATTTTCATGAGCTTGAGACAGAAAAGCATGTTTAATTCGCTCTTCTACTATTTGTCATTCCTTTTCTGCCTCCTTAGTTAACATACAAGGGCTGTTTATATTAGAATCACCTTGGAGAATAGAAAACAAATTATGTAATTGATATATGGAAATTCCTAAAGTAGGCCTCATCCAATTATTATCTCCAATATACTTTTGAAAGTCATTTAAAGGTTTTGTTTTAATTTTTATTGGTGCATTATATTCATACATCATATTGGAAAAAAAAAAGCTTGTGTGTACATAAAAGTACACATCACCAATTTAACCCCTACCCAATTTCCAACCCAATCCCTCCCCATCCCTCATTCCCTAGCTTGGCTTAATGGTTTACTTTGATATGTTTAACTACATTGTGTGTTTTAGGGAATTTTCTTCTTCCCCCTCCAATCCCCACATTTAGGTTATCTTGTTTGCTCTTCTGTAGGATTTCCTTTTTCATCTAGAGTTCCTCCTATGACCCATTTCACCTTAGCTTTCACATATTAGGGAAAGCATTTAATTTCTTACTTTTTTGTGACTGACTAATCTCACTTAGCATAATTTTTTCCAGTTCCATCCATTTCCCTGAAAATGATGTAATTGAGTTTTTTACTTCCTGAAAAAATTCCATTTTGTACATATCCCACAGTTTTGTAATCCATTATTTTTCAGTAGATTTATTGTTGGTGTACAGGAAAGCTTTTGATTTTTTAAGACTGATTTTGTATCCAGACATTTGCTGAATTTATTGATCATTTATATAAGCCTTTTAGTTGAGTTTGTTGGGTTTTCTAAATATAGTATCATGTCATCTGCAAAGAGTGGAAGTTTGAGTTTTTCTTTTCCTATTTGCATTACTTTGATTTCGTTTTCTTGCTTCATTGCTCTGGCTAGAGTCTCTAGTAATATACTGAAGAGAAGTGGTGATAATGGACATCCTTTTCTCATTTATGTTTTTTAGAGAAATTCTTGAAGTCTTTTCCCATTTAATATGATGTTGGTGGTGAGCTTATTGTTGATTGCCTTTATGATGTTGACATATGTTTAATCTATAGAAATTCTCTGCAGTGTTTTTTTTTTACCATAAATGGTTGTTAAATTTTATCAAATGCTTTGTCAGCATCTATTGAAATAATCATGTGATTTTGACTTTCTGTTTATATGGTGAATTACATGAATTGATTTTTGTATGTTGAACCAGCCTTGCATCCCTGGGATGAACCCTATTTGGTTATGTCATATGACTTTCTTTATGTGGTTTCAAATGTGTGTTGATAGTATTTTGTTTAAAAGTTTTGCATCCAAGTTTATCAGAGATATAGGCCTGTCGTTTTCCTTCCTTGAACTGTCTTTATTTGGTTTGGGTATTTGGTTTCATACAATGTATTTTTTTTTCTATTTCACAAAATAGTATGAAGAGTATTCGGGTTAGCTCTTCTATTAGGATTTTATAGAGCTCACTTGAAAACCATATGGTCCTGGGATTTTCTTTGATGGTAAGCTCTTTATTGCTGTTTCAATCTCTGATTGTTATTTGTTGGTTTAAGTGTTTTATATATTCTTGACTTAGTTGTGGAAGGTTGTATTTATCTAGGAAGTTGTCAATTTTCTCCAGATTTTCGATTTTGTTGGAGTATAGTTTTTCAAAGTAGTCTCTGATAATCCTCTGGGTTTCTATACTGTCAATACTAATGTCTCCTTTTAATCTCTTATCTTCATAATTTGGGTTGATTCTCTCTTTTTTTAGTCAGGTTGGCTAGTGGTTTATCTATCTTGTTAATTTTCAAGAAACCAGCTTTTGGTTTTGTTGATTTTTGTATTGTTTTTTTTTTTTTATTCTCTATTTCATTAATTTTTGCTCTAATTTTAATAATTTCCTGGCTTCTACTGGCTTTGGAGTTTGACTGTTCCTACTTTTCAAGGGCTTTGAGGTGTCTCTTTAGGTTATTTATTTGAAAATTTTCTGGTTTTCATATGTGAGCACTTAGTGCTATAAATTTTCCTGCTAATATTGCCTTCAAAGTGTCCCAGAGGTTTGATACATTGTATCTTTATTTTCATTTGTTTCTAGAAATTTCTTGATTTCACCCCCTACATCTTCTATAACCCATTTTCATTCAGAAGTGTGTAATTGGTGTTCAGTTTCCACATGTTTATGTTGTTTCTCTGGGTCATCTTATAGTTGATTTCTAGTTTCATTCGATTATGGTCTGAAATGACACAGAAAAGTATGTAACCGTTTTTGAATTTGCTAGTGCTCATTTTGTGTCCCAGGATGTGATCTATTTTGGAGAAGGTTCCATGAGCAGCTGAGATAAATGTAAGTTCTGTGATTGTTGGGTGAAATATTCTAAATGTGTCCAATAGTTCCATTTTGTTAATGGTGTTCTTTACTTCTGAGGCATCTTTACTGACCTTTTATCTGAAAGATTGATCTAATGTTCATAGATGTGTGTTGAAGTCTTCCAGTATTATTGTATTGGGAATTATGTGTGACTTCATGTGAAAAAGAGTTTAATTTATGAAAGTAGCTGCACCTATGTTTGGGGAATAGATGTTGATTATAGTTATTTCCTCTTGCTGGATTATTCCTTTTAAAAGTAAAATATGACCTTGTATGTCTCTTCTAATAATAAGTTTGGGTTTGAAGTCTAACTTGTCTGATATCATAGTTGCTACACCTACTTGCCTTCAAGTTCTGCTAACATGGATGACCTTGCTCCAGCCCTTTACCTTGAGTTTGTTCATATCTTTACTTGTAAGGTGCATTTCTTGAAAGCAGCAGATGGATGGATTTTGTTTTTTAATCCATTTTTCCACTTTATATCTTTTTATTGAGGAGTTGAGGCCATTACCATTCAGTGTGATTATTGAGATAATCACAGTGTGATTTTTTTTATTTCTAACAAGTTAATATTTTATTTATGTTTGAGATACTGTTTATTCTTCTTTGCTTAATTATCTGCTGGATGGAAAATCTTGTTTCTTTGGTCCTGGCTTGTATTACCTATCTCTTCTTTGTAGTTAACCTCCTTGAGTATTTTCTCTAGTGCTGGTTTTGAAGACATAAATTCCTTCAGTTTCTGTTTGTCATGGAAGCTTCTTATTTCCCCATCTAATTTGATAGTTTGGCTGGGTAGGAAATTTTTGGCTGAAAGTTGTTTTCTTTCAGAGTTTGGAATATGTTACTCCATGCTCTAATGGGTTTCATGACTTGCTCTGGGAAGTATGAAGTGATTCTAATTGATTTGCCTCTAAATGTCACTTGGCCTTTTGTTTTGTTGCCTTTAAGATTCTCTGCTTGGCTTCCACATTGGTCATTTTGACAATTATGTGGTGTGGGGATCTTCTTCTATGATCTTGTCTAAAAGGAGTTCTATAAGTTTTCTGGATCTGTGTATCAACCTCTTGCTCTATGTTTGGAAAGTTTCTGCTTTTCTTCCTTGAAGAGGTTATTGTTCACTTTTGTTTCACCTTTTCTCTCCCCTATTCCAATTATTCTTGGGTTAGCACTCTTAAAATGGGCCCATATTTCTTCAATGTCAAATTTCTGCTGTCGTTTTTCTTTCTTTTCCTTTTTTTTTTTTCTAAATGAGAAATTATGCGTTCATTTTTGGATTGATCATCTTCTAGGAGTGAGAATCTGTTCTCCATGTGGTCTAATTGATTGTTTATACTTTGAATTGAGGCCTTTACTTCAATGATTGCATCTTTTATCTCACTTAGACTCTCTCTGAATTCTTTTCTAAGGTCCTCTATTTCTATGGTTATTTTCCTGATTTGATCTTCTAGAGATCTCTCAATTTCTCTGTTATCAGGTTCTGATGTTGGAGGGTTGAGGGCATTCATTGCTCCATTGTTATGCCATTTTCACATGATTTTGGAAGTTTGTACCTTCTCTGGGTTCTTCCCTGGGTCACTATGACTTCACTTAAGGTGCTCTGGATGTTGAGTCTGTGGTATCTCAGTCACCACTACTCCTTTATTGGGTTGCATCACAAAGTTTCAGACCCAGGGAGTCAATTGAGGCTGCTTAAGACCATGGGTGTGCCAGGTTGGGCATTCTCCAATGGGAAGCTGCAACTATGTTGTGGTATTTCTGCCACCGCCACTGCCTCACTGTGTTGGACTGCAAAATCTTAGACCCAGGGATATTATCAAAGCTGCACAAGTCCCTGGGGTTGCAGTACTGTATCTTTTCCTTTAGGGGCCACAATTTGACTCACAGTTGTTGAGTGTGCTGATTTGTAGTTGTTGAAGACTCTTAAGGAGGAATATTTGCTTACCCTATTTATTTATTTTGGTACTTAGAGACAGAAACTAGCGGCATTTTACTTCTGTGCTGCCCCCCCCCCCAGCTCTTTTTGTTGTTGTTGTTTTTGAGACAGAGTCTCACTAAGTTGCTGAGAGTCTCTCTTCCTTGCTGAGACCGGTCTTAAACTTGTGATCCTCCAGTCTCAGTCTCCCTAGAATGTGGACTCCAGGTGAGTACTTGGAATTGTTTGCTTCTAATTTAAATAAACAAAACAAACCTGATAGCTCACTTTAAATTTGAAAAAAAACAAAACAAAAAAAAATGTCCATCCAAACTTTAAAATGATGTACCTGTTGTATCTCCCTGATGCAGGGGATTAGTGCAGGGATTAGTGGTGGGCAGGCTCCCTGCTCAGAAATTCCAGTGTGCATGCACCCAGGTGGCAGGTGCTTCCAGCTATGACTCCATGAAGCAGCTCATGCCAGCTGCCTGCTGATGGCAAGTCTTCTCTTTTAGTTATTTGACACTTTGGTGATTATTTCATGTCTGCTGTAACCACACAGCTTCCATGGGTGACTCTACGGCTTGGAGCTCTGGAATACATAGTGGAATATCGTTTTCTTGTCAGCTGTGTGTTTGAGAATCTGGTTTCTCCTTGTCTGCTGAAGATCGTTCTTGGCTCGTAAAGCTCGCATTTGGTAAAGACGAGTCATGGACCATCTAGACCTTGAAGGGTCTGTATTTTCAATATGATGGATACTTTTGGAGCAGTTTGGGAACCCACAAGGTAAAATGGGAGGTACTAGGTGAGCATGGATGCTCATTTTCAGCTGGAAATTGAAGGGTGCATAGTGGTCCCAAGGAGAGTGTGGGAGTGGCTGAAATTGATTTGCACTGAGGGAGCTTAGCCACAATGGGGAGCAGAGGAGCCAAGGTGGCACCTGACAGGCCAATGACTTGGTGGGAAGAGGGGAGGGCATTTGGAATCTGGCTCAGATGACAATGGTGGGCACTTTTTAAAATGGAGCTATGATTTGAAGGTGTTAAGTCCTTGGGGGGTTGGAAAGAGATGATCTGGGGATATCAGGCTTGGGAGGGTGATAGTTTGGGAGGGTGATAATTTGGGATGGACAACACTGACGGCCCAAGCAGGGGAGTTTTTTTTTTTTTATTGAACGTAAATAGTATACATTTACACTATATTTGATGCCCTCCCCCCCGCCCCCATTTTCCTTTCCCCCCTCCCACCAATGGCTGTCCAGGTTAACCATGACTTATTCATACTTTTACACATGTTCAGGTGTAGACCCTCGTTAATCAAGACCGATCATCCTCCTCTCCTATCTTACCATCCAAACTTAGCTAGTATTTCCCCTTCAATAATGGGAGTCCCACTGGTATTCTTTGTGTTTCCTAGGTTGGGCATATTAGAGGAAACATATGTATCTTCTTTTGTGCTTGGCTGATCTCACTTAACATAATGTTCTCCAGGGCTTTCCATCTCCTTGCAAATGACATAATTTTGTTCTTCTTTATGGCTGAATAGAATTCCATTGTGTGTATTTCCCACAGTTTTGCTATCCATTCATCTGTTGATGGTGATATGGGTTGGTTCCATATTTTGGCTATTACATGTTGTGCTGCTATGAACATAGGTATGCATATGTTGCTATATTTCTCTGAATTCAACCCCTTTGGAAAGATACCCAGGAGTGGTATAGCTGGATCATATGGTGGATCTATTCCTAGCTTTCTTAGGAATCTCCACACAGATCTCCATAGTGGCTGAACTAGTTTGCACTCACACCAACAGTGTAAAAGAGTTCCTCTTTCCTCACATCCTCGCCAGCATTTGTTGTTGTTTTATTTCTTTATGCTTGCTACTCTGACTGGGGTTAGATGGAATCTCAATGTAGTTTTGATTTGCATCTCCCTGATGGCCAGTGAAGAAGAACATCTTTTCATGTATCTATTAGCCCTTTGTATCTCTTCTTTTGTGAAGTGTCTATTTAGTTCATTTGCCCATTTCTTGATTGGGTTGTTGTTTTGCTAGTGCAGAGATTTTTGAGCTCTTTGTGTATTCTGGATATTAGCCCCCTGTCAGAATGGTAGCTGGTAAAGATCTGTTCCCATTATCTAGGCTTCCTCTTTAATTGATAGTTTCCTTTGCTGAGAAGAATCTTTTTAGTTTGATGCTATCCCACTTGTTTATTCTTGCTTTAATTCCCTGAGCTTTAGAGGTTTTGTTGAGAAAGTTACTGCCTGTGCCAATATGTTGTAGTGTTAAACCTATGCTCTCCTCTATTAACTTCACAGTCTCAGGTCTAATTTCTAAGTCTTTGATCCATCTTGAGTTGATTCTTGTGTTTGGTGAGATATAGGGGTTTAAATTCATCATTTTACAAATGGTTAGCCAGTTGGGAGATCCCAGCACCACTTTTTGAAAAGGCTGTCTTTTCTTCAGCGTATGTGTTTGACCTCTTTGTCAAAGATTAATTGACTAAAGATGTGTGGGTTTGTTTCTGTATCTTCTACTCTAATCCACTGGTCAGTATATCTGTTATTGTGCCAGTACCATGCTGTTTTTACTACTATTGCTCTATAGTATAGTTTGAAGTCTGGGATTGTAATGCCTCCTGCATGTTTGTTATTATTGAGAATTGCTTTGGATATAATAGGTCTTTTCTTTCTCCATATGAAGTTCATGATTGATTTTTCTAGGTCTCTGAAGAATGTCGCTGGTATTTTAATGTGAATTGTATTGAATCTATACATCAGTTTTGGCAGAATGGTCATTTTGATGATATTTATTGTGCCTATCCAAGAGCATGGGAGATCTTTCCATCTTCCAAGGTCTTCTTCAATTTTTTTCTTTATTGTTTTATAGTTTTTGTTGTAGAGGTCTTCTACATCTTGGATTAGGTTTATTCCTAGGTATTTTACTGGTTTTGAAGTTATAGTGAATGAAATTGTTTTCTTTGTTTCTTTCATTGTGGATTCGTTGTTGGCATAAAGACAAGCCACTGATTTCTTTAGGTTGATTTTGTATCCTGCAACTTTGCTTAATTTGTCAATCAGCTCCAGAAGTCTTTTGGTTGAGTTCTTTGGGTCTTCCAAAGGATTATGTTATCTGCGAATAAGGATAATTTTAATTCCTCTCTTCCTATGTGATTTCCTTTGATTTCCTTCTCTTGTCTTATTGCTACAGCAAGAGTCTCAAGGACTATATTGAAAAGGAGTGGTGATAGCGGGCGTCCTTGTCTTGTTCCTGACTTTAGAAGAAATTCTTGCAGTTTTTCTTCATTCAGTATAATTTTGGCTTTGGGTTTACAGTATATTGCCTTACTGATGTTGAAGTAATTTCCTTCAATCCCAATTTTATGCAGTGTTTTTAACATAAATGGGTGTAGAATTTTGTCAAAGACTTTTTCAGTATCTATTGCTATGATGATGTGGTTTTTGTTCTTGGTTCTATTTATGTGGTGAATAACGTGTTGATTTGCATATGTTGAACCAGCCTTGTTTTTCTGTGATAAAACTGACTTGGTCATGATGTATTATTCTCTTGATATAGTTTTGAATGTGTATAGCTAGTATTTTGTTTAGAATTTTTGCATCTATGTTCATTAAAGATATTGGTCTGTAGTTTTCCTTTTTTGAGGTGTCTTTATTTAGTTTGGGGATTAATGTGATACTGGCCTCATAGAAGAAATTTGGGAGAGTTCCATCTCTTTCAATTTCCCGGGACAATTTATGAAGTATTGGTATTACTTGTTCACTGAAGGTTTTGTAGAGTTCAGCTGCAAACCCATCTGGGCCTGGGCTTTACTTTGGTGGAAGAATTCTTATTGTCATTTCTATTTCTTTGGTTGTTATTGGTTGTTTTAGGCTTGCTATATCTTCTTGGCTGAGTGTAGGAAGGTTAACTTTGCTTAGAAATTTATCAATTTTTTCCAGGTTTTCAAGTCTATTGGAGTATCAATTTTTAAAGTAGTTTTCAATAATCTTTTAAATTTCTTCACTATCTGTGGTGATATTGCCTTTTTCATTTCTAATTTTAATACTTTGAGTTGATTTTTTTTCTTTTTGTTAGGTTGACCAGTGGTTTATCATTTCTATTAATCTTTTCAAAGAACCAACTGTTTTATTGATTCTTTGAATTTTTTGTTGTTGTTGTTGTTGTTCTCTATTTCATTTATTTTTGCTCTAATTTTAATGATTTATGCCTTCTGCTGGCTTTGGGAATAGACTGTTGCAGAATTTCTAGGTCCTGAGTTGTGTCATTAGGTTCTTTACTTGGTGTTTCTCTGTCCTTCTTATGTGGGCAGTCAATGCAATAAACTATCCTCTTAATACTGCCTTCATGGTGTCACATAGATTTTTGTAGGTTGTATCTCTGTTTTCATTTGTTTCCATAAATTTCTTTATTTCTTTCATAATTTCTGTTCTTACCCATTCATCATTCATTCTCTATAAATATTAATACTTTCTTTCAGGTTTCCTGTTGTTGATTTCTACTTTAATTCTGTTGTGGTCTGAAAAGATGCAAGGAATTATATTATATCTTTTGAATTTGCTGGTATTTTCTTTGTGTCCCAGGATGTGTTCTATTTTGGAGAAGGTTCCATTGGCTGCTGAGAAGAATGTGTATTCTGTAGTTCCTGGTTGAAATAATCTGAAAATGTCTATTAGGTCCATATGGTTTATGGTTTTCTTTAGTTCTCAGGCGTCTTTACTCATCTTTTGCCTTGAAGATCAATCCAGTGGTGAGAGAGGCGTATTAAAGTCTCCCAGAATTATTGTATTGGGGTCTATTTGGGATCTTATGTCCAGAAGGCTTTGTTTTACAAATGTGGTTGCACCCACATTTGGGGCATAAATATTTACTATCATTATATCTTTTTGGTGTATTGTCCCTTTTCATAAAAGGAAGTGCCCTGATTTGTCTCTTTTGATGGGTTTTAGTTTAAAGTCTGTTTTGTTGGATATCAGGGTTGCTACCCTTGCTTTTTTTTTTTTTTTTTTTTTTGTCACCTTTGGCATGGTATATCTTTTTCCATCCTTTCACTTTCAGTCTGTGAATGTCTTTGGCTACAAGGTGAGTTTCTTGCAGACAGCATATATTTTGATTATGTTTTCTAATCCACATTGCCAGTCTATGTCTTTTGATTGGTGAGTTAAATACTTTGATGTTGAGTTGTTATTGAAATATGAGTTTTGTTTTCTGTCATTTTGTGTTCTGGCTTTTTTTGGTAGCTTGTTCTTCTTTACCTTGATGAACCACTGAGAAACTTTCTCTCTTCTCTGGTGCTTAAGTCTGCTTCTTTTTTCTTCCTTATTTTTATTTCTTTAAGAATTTTATCTATTGTTGGCTTTGAATTCATAAATTTTTTGAGATTCTGTTTATCCTGGAAGACTTTGTTTTCACCATTGATCTTGAATAGTAGTTTTGCTGGTTAAATAAGATTTGGTTGGAATTTATTTTCTTCCAGGATCTGAATCACATTGTACCAGTCTCTCCTAGCATTCATGACCTGGGTTGTATCGTCTGCAGTGATTTTTATTGTTTTGCCTCTATATGTCACCCGTCCTTTTGTTCTCACTGCTTTTAAGATTCCTTACTTAGCTTCTATATTGGTCATTTTGGTTATTATGTGGCATGGAGTGGTCTTTCTTTGGTCCTGTCTCAGTGGAGTTCTGTATGCCTCCTGGACATGAAGGCCCAAGTCTCTTTCCATATTTGGAATATTCTCTGAGATTATTTTTTTGAAGAGATTACAGATACCCTTGGTCTCTACCTCTATCCCTTATTCAATGCCTATTATCCGTAAGTTAGGATGCTTCATATTATCCCATATTTGCTGGATGTTTAGGTTTTGTTGCTGTAAAGATTTCTGTATATCGCTGACTGTGTTTTCATTTTGGGATGTACTGTCTTCTAATATTGATACTCTGTTTTCCATTTCATCTGATCTTCCAGAATTTCTTTCAATTACTATCTTCATTTTAATTATTTCCTCTTTCATTTCATTCCAGAACCTCTTTCTGATTCTTTTTTAGTGTTTCTAACTCACCTTTCACCTCCTCTAGACTTGTGTTACATCCTTTAATCATACTGTACATCAAGATTCTAAACTCCCCTTCTTGCATTTTTAGTAGGTGAATATTCATGATTTCTGCTGTCTCTTCATTTTTTCTTGTTCTCATATTTATAGCTTTCTCTGTCCTATTTTTCTGATTTCTACCCATCATTTGTGAGTATTATGGTTAGTACAATCTTGATATTAGGAGTTTAGGGGTATCTGCAAGTGAGCAGAGCTTTTCCAGTGTTGAGGGTGGGTGATGTAGGAGGAGCTGGGGTGATGGGTAATGGAGTCATATTAGGTAGAGTATATGTTTAGGTTGAGAAAGACTTTAAGTATGATAAGGTAATATCTTGCTGAGAATGAGAGAGAGTTAACTAGTAGGACTCTTGTCATCAGTAGAGTAAGTAAGGAGATATGAAATACTTTGAGTATTAAAGAAGGAGGTATATTATGGGAAAAAGTTTTGGGGGAGAAGGGTATATAGGTTAGTGTGGGGAAGTTTGTAAGAGGGGTAATGGAAGGAGCAGACAAACATAAAAAAAAAATCCACACAAGATACCAAGACTATTATGTAATCCAAAAAAAGGAAGGAAAAACCAATCAAAGGAGGAGAAAGTAAAAAGGAAGGAAAGAGGAATAAAGAGAAAAAAAGGACAAGAACAAAATAAAAGGAACTAGCAACTGTGTGAAATCAGAAAACAAGGCAAAAAAAAATATATATATATATACATATATATATTAAAAGAAGGATGGGGAAAAACAGCAATAACCATAACAAAACAAAAGCACTGTAAAAGCAAAACAAAACAAAACATCCACAATAAAAGTTAAAAAAAACAGTCCTACTTATTTATGAATATGAGGTCAGATCCATATAATATTTGCGTATCTGATTGCCTTGGTAGTTTTCAGAATATAATCCAATATCTCTTAGTTTTCATTGTACTCTATTTTTATCTTCTTAGGTCACTCTGGGTTTTTGGACACTTTCTTTCCTTTAACTGCTTTGGATTTATGTGTTAGGGTGTCTGGTGTCACTGTTATTAGATTCTGTACAATTCCCAGATTCTGCATAATTCCAACCTGTAGTCAGCACCTCTGCACTCACCCCTAGACTCAGGCCTGTGCTTCCCTACAGCAGGAATAGAGGATGTCTTCTTCTTCTTCTTCTTCTTCTTCTTCTTCTTCTTCTTCTTCTTCTTCTTCTTCTTCTTCTTCTTCTTCTTCTTCTTCTTCTTCTTCTTCTTCAGGATTTCAGCTGAGGTACCTGGGATGTATTTATTTTTGTTGATTAAAACAGTGCTTTCTAAGTAGTTGGACTTTATTTGTTTCAGCTACTGAGAAGTGCTGTGTCCCTCAGTCACCATTTTGAATCATCCCCTGTACAAGAAATCTTATGCACTGTTATTTATGGTATGCTGGAGTGCCACTATTACATAAAAAAATCTAGCTATAATGGGTAAGGCTAGCACATGGGAGAGACTGAGATGGTTTTTGGATGGGATGACTCAGAATTGAGTTTTTATTTGGGATAATCATGCACCAGGATAAAGTCATGTATTTATCTTATGGCAGTGATCACTTGTAAAACATTGTAAAAGTTCACTTGTAAACAATTTTTTCTTGATTTCCTCCTCAGGCATTTACTATATGCATTTTTTCTGCATGAGATGAATATAAACAACCACATACCCAGGAAGACTACCATAATAAACATGGTGTATACTGAAGTTGGCTTGGGAAGCTTAGCCAACACCATCTTTCTTCTCTCCCATGTCCTTTTGTTCATTCTTCAGTATGGGACCAAAACCACTGACCTGCCCATTGGTCTCTTGACCCTAATTCACCTTGTCCTACTGCTAATCACAGCATGCATTTTACAGACATTTTTACAGCTAAGCAAGGGAGGTGGAGTGACATGACCTGTAAGTCAGTTATCTACATGTACAGTACGATGAGGGCCTTCTCTATTTGTACCAACTGCTTGTTGAGCATCCTGCAGGCCATCATCCTCTGCCCCAGAAGCTCCTGGTTGGAAAAGTTTAAGCACACATCCTCACTTCAAACCTGTGCTTCCTATCTTTCCCTGTGGATATTCTACACATCCTTTATTAGTCACTTCTCAATCTCTATTGTTTCCACCTGCAATCTGACCTCAGATAATCATCTGTATATAGTTGAATCCTGCTCTATTGTATCCATGAGTTACTTCCTTTGTCACAACATTTCCACACTGTTGATTACCAGGAAAGTTTTCATGGTGGAGCTTATGGTCCTTTCGAGTGGATATATGGTTGTTCCCTTGTGCATGCATAAGAGGTGGTCTCAGCATCTTTACAACACCAGTCATTTTCTCAAAGCACCCTCAGAGCAAAGGGCCATCTG
Source organism: Muscardinus avellanarius (assembly GCF_963383645.1). Classification (NCBI taxonomy): domain Eukaryota; kingdom Metazoa; phylum Chordata; class Mammalia; order Rodentia; family Gliridae; genus Muscardinus; species Muscardinus avellanarius. Next base: position 1,477,706 of record NC_137809.1, read on the forward strand.
GACCATTCTGATGCTCACAAGTTGCTTTGTGGTGATGTGCACTTTGGACAGCTTAATCTCTTATGCAAGGTTTAAGGTGACTAATGATCCAATGATTTTTATATCCAGGTTTTTTTGGTCCACATGTATGCCACAGTCAGTCAAATTGTATTTATCAGTCCTGAAAAATGTGTAATAAGCCGGTTGAGGTGTATATGTGAAAGGAGAGTATATATTTCATTAATCAGTGATGGATAACTTCCATTAAGATGACCCAACATACTGGCTTCAGAATGATCAATCATTATCAGTCTTTTTTTTTTTTTTGCTGTTGAACTTACTGACTTTGATAATCATGCATGGAAAAGTATAATAACAATTTAATTCACAGACTTCTCTGAGATAGCATAAGGGTTTTATGTTTCTCAGTGAGAGACCTAGCCATGGTGCAATTATCTATTGCCTTATGACTCTTCTTGTAGCTTTGGACACATAAGAAAAAACAGACTTAGAGAGTGGATGACTGAGATCTTTGTTCAGTCTATTTGGATCATCTGAACTTGTATAGCAGCACTTGTCCCCATAAGGAGTGAGGTCACTCTGTAAAACATGGCAAGACTCCAGAAATGTGAAAATCTGAGAACAGCATGTACACAGCCCTGAAGACTGTGCACAGGGCTGGTATGTGCTGCTAAGTTTCAACTAACTATTTAACTGACTGTGTAACAGAGATTTTTCCTGTCAGATCCAAGGACATTATAGAGAAGAACAAAGAAATAATCATTGATGTATAGACAGCATGTTCCAACAGCAAGAAGAGAAAAACATAGTTGTTTTTTTTAGGTTCAGTGGTGGCATGTATGTGAAACCCACATTCCTTATACTTGTATAAAATCAGATTAATCTGAAATGCACTGTGTCTGACAAACTGATCTTCTTTTTCCTCTCTCTGCCTCTCTTTTTCTGAAGTTTGAACCCCAGGGGCTTTCTACCTCCAAGTTATACCCCCATCCTTACTTTATTTTAAAACAAGGTCTCATTATTTATTGAGGTTGGCCTCAAAATTAGAGTCATAAGCAGGTGTCACCATGCCTCACTTCATTAGTCTTTCTGATACACAGGAAGTAAAGTGATCTTATAAGATTCAGATGTCCCTAACTTCAATCGCCAGTGCCCAATAAAAGGATAATATGCCATAACCAAGAATTTTTAGGACACTTCTTGGAAGATGGCGACCAAGAAAAGCAGCACATATGAGTCCTGCTAAAACTCAATCTCTATTGCAACAAAATCAATGTTTTTCAGAATCAGAAAACACTCTCAGCAGAGAAATAAAAATGTAAACACAAGGGGCATTAAAAAGAAGTTTTAGATGAATAACCAGAGAACAGAAAAGAAATCAAGCCACAATATGGCGGTGGAGCCACGCAGGCACCAATTTTCTTACAGCATCAGGCTCCATAATGAAAGGTAAACAAGGAGCTGAAGTGAGCAGCTGTAGATCATTCGGGTGTAATTCAGCAGCTCTTTCAGTGGAAAGAACATCTAAAACTCCCAGAAACCAAGCTCATCATGCCTTTATGGAACTCAGAATGGAGCTCAAAACCAGAAAAGAAATATACCAGCCTCATGGCAGAGGGCATGGCAGCAGTGCCATATTGCCAGCAGCAACAGCAAGTTCACTGTGCACAATAAGCTTGAGTGAAATTGCGGCCCCTAAAGTAGAAATTCCTGTACTGCACTCCCAGGAACTTGTGCAGCTTTGATAATCTCCTTGGATCTGACATTTTCCAGTCCAATGCAGTGAAGGAGTAGTGGTTGCAGAGATACCACACCCTAGTTGCAGCTCCCTATGGGAAAACACCCAGCCTGGCACCCCAGCTATTTGTGCATCCTAAATTAAATTCCTGGGCCTGAGACATTGCGATACAACCAAGTAAAGCAGTAGTGGCAGCTGAGATTACCACAGATACAGAGCACCCTAAGTGAAGTCATGGTGACCCAAGGATAGCACAAAATTCTGAAATCATGGGAAAGAGGAACAAAAATAGAACAATGAAGGCCAAAACCCCATATTATTAGAACCTGATGACACAGAAATTCAGAGATCTCCTGAAGACCAAATCAGGAATATAACTGTAGAAATAATACTGGACCTTCAAAAAGAATTTAGAGAGAGTCTAAAAGAAATAAAGGAAGCAATCATTGAGGAAAAGTCCTCAGTTCTAAGTACAAACAGTCAATTAGACCAATGGAGAATATAATCTCACTTCTAGAATGTTATCACTCCAAAATGAATGCATAATTTATAGCTTAGAAAAAAAATCAGACAGCAGGAATCTGACATTGAAGATATAAGGGCCCATTTTAAGAGAGCTAACCTAAGCATAATCAAAATAGAGGAGGGAAAAGAAGATGAAACCAAAGGGATAAATAATCTCTTCAAAGAAATAATAGCAGAAAAAATTCCAAACATAGAGAAAGAGGTCGATACACAGGTCCAGGATGTCGGGGCCTGCTCAGCTAGAACGGGATGGGGCGGTGGCTCAAGATGGCACCTAGGCGTGTTGCCAAGTCACGAGGCTCACGAGGCTGGCAGTGCCCTGAGCCTGTGCAGTGAGCCCTATCAGGTGCCCTATGGATGATCAGTGATGCAGCGCCTTGTGCTACCACCAGCCTGCCTATAAGAGGGATAGAAATGTGCATGCCCTAGCTGTGGGAAGCTTGGGGTTGGTGGAGTGATGAGGGAGGGGTTTTGAGACTGATATATATATTTGCCTGCTGTGCACATTGAAGGGGAAGCATTAAAGAGGAAGCATCATCAACAGACTCGGTGTTTGTGTGTTCTTTCCCAGGGCTCTGCAGGACAGAGCCTTAGGGACACAAGATAGTGGAGCTGAAACCCAGGAACGCCGCAGGGATGCGACAAGTGGTGGCCCATACAGGGAACGCCAGGGAATGCCATGGAAAAGGTTCGCAGGTAAGCGACGTAGGGACAGCGCTGTGTAGGTCCGCAGGATTTAGCGATGAAGCATAAGGTTCGTGGATTGCGAGGAAGCAAGACTTATCATGGGGTCTAAGGGTTAGCGACAAAGAGACAGCACTGTGTAGGTTCGCAGGATTTAGCGATGAAGTAGAAAGCTCGCGGATTGTGATGAAGCAAGCCATGGGGTAAGTTCGCAGGTACAGTGCTGTGTAGGTTTGCAGGATTTAGCGACGAAGTAGAAAGCTCGCGGATTGCAAGATTTATCTTGGGGTCTAACAGATGTCCATGGTACCAGGTATTCAAAAATTGTCTGGATTATGCATAACCTCTGTGCAGTATCAGAATTTTTCCCGTGCAGGCAATCTATCCTGACAAATAGGCAGAATGCTTCTGGGAAATTGGAGCCATAAATTTGAACAGACTACGACAGAACTTTGAGCATCCATTGTCGTGATCAAATATACCCGTGTGGAGATTGCCTCAGTACAACAATGGATGGACCTGATAAAGGGGAAAGTGGGCTTAAGAGATTGGGGTGGCATGTCATTCTGGGCATTTTTTGCTGATGGTAGTATGCTGTGTCCTGGTTGGATATATCAGGCGTATTCGACAACAAACTGTGCAACAACAGCACATGCTGGTGTAAGCTCTGGCTGCCCTTGAAGCTGGCTCATCTCCTCACGTATGGCTCAATATGCTAGATCGGTAGTCAAAGATGGGTACGATCATCCCTGGGATCATATCAATGTAAGACAGGGGAGTAATCATGCTATTGCTTTCCCGATGATGGGTAAGAATGATCCTTGAGGTTTGACAACCTAAGACAAGCACAGTCCCGAGCCTTAATTTTAATAAAACAAAAAGAGGGAGATGTCGGGGCCTGCTCGGCTAGACCGGGATGGGGCGGTGGCTCAAGATGGCACCTAGGCATGTTGCCAAGTCACAAGGCTCACAAGGCTGGCGGTGCCCTGAGCCTGCGCAGTGAGCCCTATCAGGCGCCCTATGGATGATCAGTGATGCAGCGCCTCGTGATACCACCAGCCTGCCTATGAGAGGGTTAGAAATGTGCATGCCCTAGCTGTGGGAAACTTGGGGTTGGTGGAGTGATGAGGGAGGGGTTTTGAGACTGATATATATTTTCCTGCTGTGCGCATTGAAGGGGAAACATTAAAGAGGAAGCATCATCAACAGACTCGGCGTTTGTGTGTTCTTTCCCATGGCTCTGCAGGACAGAGCCTTAGGGATGCGACACCAGGAAACTTAAAAATCTCCCTTCAGACAAGATCAGAAAAGAGGTTCTGCATGCCACATAATTGTCAAAATGACCAATGTGAAAGCCAAGCAGAGAATCTTAAATTCAACCAAAACAAAAGGTCAAGTGACATTCAGAGGCAAACCAATTAGAATAACTCCAGACTTCCCAAACCAAGTCATTAAAGCCAGAATGGCTTGGAGTAACATATTCCAAACTCTGAAAGAAAACCACTTCCAGCCAAAAACTTCCTACCCAGCAAGCTATCTGTCAAATTAGAAGGGGGAAGAAGAAGCTTCCATGACAAACTGAAGGAATTTATGTCTTCAAAACCAGCGCTAGAGAAAATACTCAAAGAGATTAACTACAAAGAAGAAATAGGTAATACACACCAGAACCAGAGAAACAAGATTTTCCATCCAGCAGACAACTAAGCAAAGAAGAATAAACAGTATTTCAAACAAAAATAAAATCAGAACTCATTAGGAATTAAAAGTTATACTGTATGAAGTCACTCTCCTGGGGGTGAAAAGTTAAATCTAAATCTATATAGGCGCAGCCGGGCGTGGTGGTGCACGCTTGTAATCCCCGTGCTTGGGAGGCTGAGACAGGAGGATCACGCAGGTTTGAAGCCAGCCGTGCTGGCTTAGGAGACCCTGTTTTTATATAAAAATATAAAAAGTAGGTCTGGGATCGTAGCCCGGAGGTATAAGGGCTTCCAGAAACCCCAGTGCCACAAAAAAAAAAAAAAAACATTATATAGGCGCTTGTTTCTCTCTCCCTCCCCTCTCTCTCTCTCTCTCTCTCTCTCTCTCTCTCTCTCTCTCTCTCTCTCGTGTGTGTGTGTGTATTTAGTATAACTATTTCTACCTGATATATACAGGAATAATGATTTATCTATTATAAAATTTTTAAAAAAGAATAAATACTGAAGTACTTAAAATATTCAATTATGCTACAATATTGCTATTTTAAATAAAATGTATAATTATATATTAATTTTCAATATTTTGATTAAGATTAAGAAATATTTTCCTTTGATGTCCTGACTCCTAACAAGGGCTAAAATCTTTAATCTTTATTGTGGAAACAAAACTTTTATTATATCATTTGCAAATTCTAGTATCAACTTTTTAAAAATAGAGCTATGACTAAATATACTTTCCAAATGAATCTAAAATTTTACAATTTACTTGGTTATAATTGAAATGCAATATTTAAAAAATAATTTTCTATAAATTAAAAACTAGTATTTAAATTGCTAAAAAAAGTTATCTCTCAATAATCACACTGAATGTAAATGGCCTCAACCCCCCCAAAAAAAAAAAGACACAAAGTGGCAAAGTGGATTAAAAAACAGAATCCATCCATCTGCTGCTTACAAGAAACACACCTTACAAGTAAAGATAGGAACAAATTCAAAGTAAAGGGCTGGAGCAAGGTAATTTATTTCAAGAAGCCATTCTAACAAATTTGAAGTAGTATTTCTCTATAGTTTTTATTTGTATTTTCTTAATAATTAGTTATGATAATAATGAGTGATATTTATGTGTTTCTGGTTATATATAAATCTTTGGATATTCATGTCCTATTTTAGTATTTTACCTATTTCTAAATTGTATTGTTTGCTTTTATTGTTGCTAATTTTTAGGATTTCTATTTGGAATATTAATATACCTTCATATATAGCACTTGGAAAAATTTTTATCCCATTCTATCAGTAACTTTTAACTCTGTTTACACTGTCATTATATAATATATATATATATATATTTTATATATATATATATATTTTATAAAAATATATATATATTTTTTATAAAAATATATATATATATATATTTTATAAAAATATATATATTTTTTTTAGGAAGTTTGTTTGTTTATTCTTTTTTGTCTGTGCCTTTAAAATCATATCCAAGAAATCACTGCCAATTTCAATGTTGTGAAGTTTTATGACCCAGCTTTTCTTTTAAATGTTTATAGTGTTAAGATTTACATTTAGGTCTTTTATCTATTTTGAGTTAGTATTTGTATATGGTGTTATGCAAGGGTCCAATTGTATTCTTTTTCATGTAATTATTATTTTTCAACAATATTTAGGGAAAATATTATTATTTCTTTCACCATATATTCTTGTAAACCTTTAAAAATAACTTGACCATATATGGAAGAATTTATTTCTAGGCTTTTTATGTTACTCCACTGGTTTATATATCTGCCTTTATAGCAATACTACACTGTTTTAATTATTGTAGCTTTATAAGGTTTGAAATAAAAAATGTACATTACCTATTTCTTCTTTGTAGTTAATCTGAGATTAACTGCCAATCAAATTGGGAGTGATTTCTTGTTTATGATTTCAATGGCACAGGCAACAGAGGAGTATACAGACTTCCTAAAATAAATGTATATCCAAAGACAATGTAAACAGAGTTAACAGTTACTAATAGAATGGGATAAAATATTTCCAATTGCTATGTCTGAAGGTATATTAATATTCCAACTAGAAATCCTAAAAATTAACAACAATAAAGGCAAACAATACCATTTAGAGATAGGTATAAGACTAACATAAATAATGAATCTGGAGTGATTCTAATTGGTTTGCCTCTGAATGTCACTTGGCCCTTAGAATCACTCCAGACTTCCCAAACCAAGTTATGAGAGCCAGAAGGGCTTGGAGTCACATATTCCAAACTCTGAAAGAAAACAACTTCCAGCCAAAAATTTCCTACCCCGCACAACTTTCTATCAAATTAGATGGAGAAATAAGAAGCTTCCATGACAAACAGAAACTGAAGGAATTTATGTCTTCAAAACCAGCACTAGAGAAAATACTCAAAGAGATTAACTACAAAGAAGAAATAGGTAACACACACCAGAACCAGAGAAACAAGAGTTTCCATCCAACAGACAATTAAGATTGGTTATCTGTGGAGATTCATTATTTATGTTAGTCTTTTACCTATCTCTAAATGGTATTGTTTGCCTTTATTGTTGTTAATTTTTAGGATTTCTAGTTGGAATATTAATATACTTTCAGATATAGCAATTGGAAATATTTTATCCCATTCTATTAGTAACTGTTAACTCTGTTTACATTGTCTTTGGATATACTTTTTTGTTTTAGGGAGTCTGTATACTCCTCTGTTGCCTGTGCCATTGAAATCATAACCAAGAAATCACTGCCAATTTCAATGTTGTGAGGTTTTATGACCCAGATTTTCTCCTAAAAGTTTATAGTCTTAAGATTTATATTTAGGTCTTTTATCTATTTTGAGTTAATATTTGTATATGGGATTAGGTAAGGGTCCAATTTTATTCTTTTCCATGTAATTATTATTTTTTAACAATATTTAGTTAAAAGATTATCATTTCCATCACCAAATGTTCGTGGAAACCTTGTCAAAAATAACTTGACAATATAGGTAAGAATTTAACTCTAGGCTTTTATTTAACTCCAATGGTTTATATATCTGCCTTTAGAATAGTAATACACTGTTTCAATTATTGTAGCTTTATATGGTTTGAAATCAGAAAATATATATCTTCTAGCTTTGTTCTTTTTCAAGATCGTTTTTGGTACCGAGACTCCATATTCCATATTAGGATAGATTTTTTTCTAAAAAATAAATACATAAAAAAATGATAGTTTCACCTAAAAAATAGAAAAAAATATTCTCTGGTAAGAAAGAAAGCAAAAAGAAACATTGAAATGTTATCTTTACGTCATCAAAAGCTTGGTATCAGACAAATGAAACTGTTATGTGAGATTATCATTTTTAATTTTAGATAAATTGCCATAATACTAGATGTCAACTACTAAGCCAAGCATGGGAGGGAGGGATAGGGAGAGAATGGGGTGGGGATTGGGTGGGGGCTGACTGGGAAAAGTGTGCATGTATGTCTACAAAAGTATGTATCCTACTATGATGTATGAATACAGTGCACCAATTTAAAAAAAAAGTATAATAGGCATTAATGAGAACACATAAGCCAAAAGTTTTTTGGCTATAAAAACAAACAAAATCAACAAATCCACATGTAATTTCTCATAATATCCTTTTCAGACTTAAAAAGAGAATAGGATATTTTCTAAATACAATATGAACAGTAAATGTTTTAATCAGCCATTGATTTGTTAGTTTCAGAACATATTATTGGTATGATTCCTTTGTGTTTGGGTTAAACTGTAAGGGTATGTCAAATAAATCTTGAAGCTCCAAAAAAAAAAAAAATAGGGCTGGGGGTATAGCTCAGAGGCAGATTGTCCCTGGGGTCCATTTCTAGTAACACAAAAATAAATAAATAAATAAATAAATAAATAAATAAATAAATAAATAAATAAATAAATCAACCAAAAAAAATAATAACTTGACAATATATGGAATAATTTAGCTCTAGGCTTTTATTAACTCCAAATGTTTATATATCTGCCTTTAGAATAGTACTACAGTGTTTCAATTATTGTAGCTTTATATGGTTTGAAATCAGAAAATATATATCTTCTAGCTTTGTTCTTTTTCAAGATCGTTTTGGGGATTTAGAGTCCATATTCCATATTAGGATAGATTTTTTTCTGAAAAATAAATACATAAAAAATGATAGTTTCACCTAAAAAATAGAAAAAAATATTCTCTGGTAAGAAAGAAAGCAAAAAGAAACATTGAAATGTTATCTTTAAGTCATCAAAAGCTTGGTATCAGGCAAATGAAAATGTTATGTGAGATTATCATTTTTAATTTTGGATAAATTGCTATAATACTAGATGTCAACCACTAAGCCAAGCATGTGAATGAGGGATGGGGAGAGAATAGGGTGGGAATCGTGTGGGGGCTGACTGGGTGATGTGTGCATGTATGTCTACAAAAGTTTGTATCCCACTATGATGTATGAATACAGTGCACCAATAAAAAATAAATAAATAAATAAATAAATTTAAAAAGAAAAAAAATGTACATCATCTAGCCTTGTTCTTTTTTGAGATTGTTTTGGGTATTTAGAATTTATATTTTATGTTAGGATAGATTTTTTCTAAAAAAATTAAATAAATGTATGATTGTTTCATCTAAAAAAAAAAGAAAAAAAGAAAAATTCTCTGGTAAGAAAGAAAGCAAAAAGAAATATTGAAGTGTTATTTCTAAGTGATCAAAAGCTTGATATCAGATAAAGAAATCTGTTGTGTGAGATTATCATTGTTAATTTTGGATAAATTGCTATAGTACTAGATGTCAACCATTAAGCCAAGGATGGGAAGGAGGAATGGGGAAGGAATGGTGTGGGGGTTCAGTGGTGACTAACAGGTGATGTATGCATTTATGTCTACACATTTTTTATTGCATTATGATGTACAAATACAGTGCACCAATAAAATTTTGAATGATAAATTAAAAATTAATTTTAGTATAAAATTAATATGATACCCATAACTAAAAAAGAAAAATATTGTAAAATTGTATTAAATATGTAAAGTATGCATCTGATAAAATTCAAAATTCTTTCATATTAAAACTTCTAACATCTTTAATTTCTTTTTTTTGATGTTTCATAATTTTTCTTGTAGAGATCTTTTACCTCCTTGGTTAAGTTTATTCCTATTTATTCCTATTTTGTTTTTGGAGAAAATATCATGAGTGAATTTCTTTTTTAATTTTTTTTTCAGTGTATTTATGGTTTTATACAGGAAAGCTTCTGAGTTTTTAAGATTGATTTTGTGTTCGGTCACTTTGCTGAATTTGTTATTTAATTCTATGAGCCTTTTGGTTGAGTTTGTTGGATTCTCTAAGCATAATATAATGTCATCTCTAAGTATAATATAATGTCATCTGAAAATAGAGATAGTCTTTTTTCTTCCTTTCCTATTCCTTCTCTTGCCTTATTGCTCTGGCTAGAATTTCAAGTACTGTATTGATAAAAGAGTGGTAATAGTGTATATACTTGTCTTGTTTTTGAACTTTATAGACACTTAACAAAAAAAGAAATACAAATGACCAATAAATGTATAGAAATGTTCATCATTATCAATCAGAGAGATGCCAATCAAAGCTACACTGAGATTTTACCCAACCACAATTAGAATGACAATTATAAAAATACAAACAACAAATTCTGGCAAGGGTATGAAGAAGTGGGAACTATATATATTCTGATGGTAGGATTTTAAATTAGTGCATCCACTTTAAAAAACAGTATGGAGGATCCTTAGAAGAATGGGAATAAACCCAACATTTTATTCAGCAATACCATTTCTTGCTATTTGCCCAAAAGAATGGAAACCAAACTACCAGAATAATGCATGCATATCTATTTTTATAGCTGCCCAATAAACAATTGCCAAATTATGAAACCAGCAAAGAAGTCCACAAACCAATAAATGGATTACAAAACTATGGGATATGTACACAATGGAATTTTACTCAATCATAAAGAAAACCAAAAATATATTATTTGTGGGGAAATGGGTGAAACTGGAGAACATTATGCTAAGTGAGATTAGTCAGTAACAAAAAATAAAGAATTTGATGTTATCCCTAATATTCAGAAGCTAGAAAGAAGATGGGGCATAGACTAAGAAGGAAAAACTATAAATGAGCAAATATTTTGGCCTAATTGGGGGATGAGAGGGGGAAGAAAGAAATGTCCTAATGTACACGATGTACATTACCAAATATGAGAAGAGGGAGTGAGGAAGGAATAGGGGTGGGAATTGGGTAAGGGCTATAGAGTGATTTTTGAGTGTGTCTACCATCTTTTAACCCATTAAGGTGTATGACTATAATGCACCGATAAAAAAAAAAAATAGCATTTGGGAGGCTGAGACAGGAAGAATGAGGTTCAAAGACAGTCTTGGCTACTTCAGCCCATTGTAACTTAGTGAGACCCTATTTCAAAATAAAGAATAAAAAATAGGGCTGGGGATGTATCTCAGAAGTAGAGTGCCCCTGAGTTTCATTTCTCAGTACCACAAAATATCATACTAAATGTCAATCTCAAATAATGAGTATATGTATGTTTTCTTTTCTATGTGAAAGCTAGAGAGATATTCAGAAATAAGGGCAACATCAGATGTATGATTAAAGACTCCAGGGGAGTGACTGAGTGAGATTAAGGAAGGAAGACAAATTCAAAATTTAATAGTTGAAATAATGATATGAATTTATACAAAACTATCAATTTCAATATCAAAACATGGGAGAGAAAGGGATGAGTAGGGTTGAGGGAGAGGCTGGTAAAGAGGGCACTAAGAACTGTGTACATGGATCTGTCTATAGCTCAATATTATGTAAAATTGCAAAGTACTATATAAAAATAAAATAGGCTGGTAATGTAGCTGAGAGACAGAAGGGTATGAAGTTAAATCTTTAGTATGATAAATAAAAAAAAACTTCAATTATTAGAAGAAAATATAGAAGCAAATATTCAAAATGTCAAAACTGATAGAAACTTCTTCAATAAGAACCTCAAATCACAAGAAAAAATTAAAATCAATAAATGGGTTCACATCAAATTAAAAAGCTTCCTCACAGCAAAGAAAACAATGAAGAGTTTGAAGAAAGAGTTTGAACTAGAGAAAATTGTTGCCAGCCACGTTTTTGAGAGAGAACTAATATCAAGAACATACAAAGAATTTTAAAAACTCAACACTAATACTACCAATAATTCTATTAAAATTGTACAATTGAACTCAATAGATACTTCTCAAAAGAACTACAAATGGTCAACAAACAAACAAACAAACAAACAAACAAATAAATAAATAAATAAATAAATAAACACTCAATATATAAAAAGATTTCAAAATCAGGAAAATGCAAATAAAACTCTATTGAGAATTCATTTAATTCCAGTTAGATAGCAAATGTTGAAAATACAACTATAATACATTTTGGCAAGAATATGGGGAAATAGAAACTTACATACACTGTGGGTGCGAGTAGAAATTAGAATAAGGATTATAGAAATTAATATGAAGGTTCCTCAAAATACTAAGCATAAAATGCCCACATGATCCAGCTATACCACACTTTCATGTCTTTCCAAAATAATTCATGTCGCAATAGTACAGTGATACATGCATTGCCATGTTTATAACAAAAAATTTCACAATAGCAAAATTATGAAACCACTTTAGGTGTTTGTCAAAAGATGAAAAAATAAAAAGTATGTGGTGTATTCACACAATGAAATTTTAGTCATTTATAAAGAACACATGCCATTTGCAGGAAATTGCATGAAACAAGACAATATGATGCTAAAGAGGTCAGCATCAGAAATTCAGAAGTCATACATTTCCTCTCATTCATAGAAGCTAGCAAGAATATAAGAAACAAAAGAAACTTCAGATAAGTGAATATAGAGACCAGTAAATCACTGGAGGGGATTTGGTTGGGAAAGGAAGAAAATGAGGTGTGAAAGGAAAAGAGTTCAAATAATTTTAAGTCTAGATATGAAGGTATCACTATCAACATCACAAACATGTGCAGAGGGGGCACATGGAATTAGGAAGAGTCTGAAGAAAAGTGCACCAAGTGCCGTGTGTGAGTATTTAGTATCACATTGAACCTCACTATAATGTGTGATTACAAGGAAACAGTAAAACTATATTTTAAAAATAAATATTGTCATTATTTTGGATGCTAGGATATCCAAGATCAAGATCAAGGTGATAGCATCTCCTGAGTTGTGTGAAACCACTTTTGCAAGGGCCTGAATATGAATCACAAAGGAAGAGCTCTAGTTTTCTAAATCAAGTTGATTCCCTCTGCAACTTAAGGAGGCACTCTTTCAAAATTAACACACACACACACACACACACACACACACACACACACACACACACACATTATGGCTGGGGGAGTCATTGAGAGATAGAATGCCCCTGGGTTCAAACCCATGTACAAGAAATCAAAGACAAAAAAAAGTGCTAAAAACTGTCATGTTTATATAAGCATGTAGGTTACACCAGGCCATTAAGACACATTTATTTAATCAGATCCATCCCATAGGTTTCTGTTTCTGAACACAATCAGAAATATAAACATTGATGTTAACTCACCATAAGATTTAATGATTTATTATGCATTTGCACTCTATGATTTATTATTTGTTAGTATTCTCTAGGAAAAAAACAAGTAGGACATGTATGAATATATAATTATGAGAGGAGATGTATTACATCGACATACATTAACTTATTATATTTATTAGATGACTAGTATCACTAGAGACTTCCACATGGCCATCTGTACCCTGGAGAGCCAAAGACACCAGTAGATACTCATTCCAAGAACCCGGATCCTCAGAACAAGAGAAGGTTATAATATAGACCCAACAAAAGGCTGGTTTTGAAGGTGTTTAAGCCCTCTAAAAATGAGAGTCCATGTGGAAGCCTGAAAAGACTGTAATATGACTTCTCTAAATACAGCAAGAGATACACCCACTCAAATAGAATTTATCTTCCATTAACTAAACCTTCTTCCTTCTCATGCTGTTGGTTCCATCTGGGCCCCTAGTATATTGAATGAAACTGCCCATCTTTATTCAGGGTGTTCTTCCCCTCAATTGTCCATCCTACCAATGGCAGCTGCCTCTAGAAATCACCCTCAGAGAAACACCTAGAAGTCTCTTTATCCTAGGCATTCCTGGCCATCTCCCAATCCAATCATGTTGATGGTCCACATTAGCCAATGCACACTATAAAATCAATAGGTTTATTAGAAAAATCATCTGTTTGGTTCAGATGTGATGTGTTTGTCTGTCATTCCAGTACTTGGGAGGCTGAAATGGGAGGATTTCAGGTTCAAGACTAGTCTAATTGACTTACAGAAGATTTCAGAAACTTAGTAAGACCATGTTTTCACACACAAAAAAAAATAGGGTTGGCGGTACAGGGAAAGGTTGAATGCTCCTAGATTCAATACCCAGAACTTCAGAAAAAAAAAGAAAAAAGAAAGTATATGATCATATTTCTATGTAAACTAGAGATCAGATATGGCATGCTATAAAATATCACTCTAAACCCAGCATATTATCTCATCTTATGAAAACTTACCTGTGACAAAACATATACTGTCTTTTCCATGGAAATTTCAGAATGTGAATGATACATTTCTTGGTACTGATGAACACCAAAGGACTAATGGTGGCATAGCCATTGGCTATGAGCATAAGGATACTGTGCTGAATTGAGTCATTGTCCCTCACAATTTGTGTAGAGGAGAAGATGGAATAAAAAAAAATATGATCACAAAGAAACTCACCAGCAGCAGGATGGTCTGGGTGGCCCTTGGCTCTGGGGAAGCCTTTGGAGAAAGGCTGGTGTTGTTAAGGTGCTGGGACAGCCTCTTATGCCTGCACAAGAGAGCCATCATGTACCCACTGGAGAGGACCATGAGCTCAATGAAGGCTACATCCTGGAACATCCCTGTTAAGGCAAACAAGAGCCTGGCGACATGGTTCATGGATTTAACAGTGCAGGATTTAGAGATAATCAGATTAGTTGAGGTCTCTTTGGTGGTGCCAACAAATGGAATTAAGAAACAAGCAGTAATGAATATGTTAGACACCCAGAGAATGAGAACACCACACAGGCTGTGATATGGGGACTGATATTTGAACTTTGCTAACCAGGAGCTTCTGGGGCTGAGTATGATGGCCTGGTGGATGCTCATCAGGCACGTGGTACAGAGAGGCTCCTCCACAGCCTGAATAAGTACATAGTCGATTTACATGTGATGTTATTCCAAAACCCCTGAGACCCCAAAATGTCTTCAGCTATGAAGGCTCTGGTCAGTAGCATCATTATGTAGATTAAAGCCAAGAGACCAAGTATTAAGTCCATGGACTTGGGCCTGGACTCCAGAAAGAAGAAGAGGACATGAAAGAGAAGAAGGAGGGTGTTGCCTATGATCCCAATGACAGTTTCCCTAATGAAGGCATTTCTTATGTCAATATCATCGTGCAATTTATTGTCTTTATTCATCGTATGGGGGAAAGAGGCACATACTGAATTCCTGAAGGTAAAATCAGAAAAAGTCATCATCACAAGTGTTGCCTTCTTCATCCTCAAAAACCACACCATGAACAAACCTGCATGTATTACAGCAGCCCCTCATCCTGTGCTCCTTCAAAACTCCAACTCTGAACTCCCTCACCTCCTCTGGAAGCCACCCACACTCTTTATCTCTTCTAACCTCACTTTCAGTTATGGCTGGATGTTGTGTCTCATGACTGACTTCCCACAGTGCACAAGCTTTCTTGTAGGATAAAAAAAAAAAAATCCACACAGAAAACATTGTATTAAGTGAAGCCCTCCACAATTTTTTGAGACCTGGTTTCAAAGTAAAAAGAATAAAAATAGGGTGGGGGTGTGGCTTGAAGGTCAAGTGTCCCTGGGTTTCATCCCTAGACACACACACACAAAAAAAAAAAACCAAAAAAAACCCACAAAAACAACAACAGCAACAAAAAAAAAACATTGTATTATCACCACATTTCTGCATTTTAGGAGCAAAAAGGATGTGTTATTTGATTCTTCTCTGTATCATCTTGCTTACATTTCACATGGATAGTAACCACCATTCAGTTTGTGGTAAATTTGAATGAGAATGATAGTATGATTGTACAAAAGTAAAAATAACATTTTTTCAACAGAGAATATCAATGTATTAGACAAATAAAGTTATATTATTTTAAGTGATCTTTATTCTAAATGCTTTAATGCCAGACTGAATACTCTATGTGGTGGTGGTGAGTGTGTGTGTGTGTGTGTGTGTGTGTGTGTGTGTGTGTGTGTGTGTGTGTGTGTGTGTGTGTCAGGGGGTACTGGGAATTGAACCTAGTGATGTCCTACTTCTAAGACACTGAATTTTATTTTGAAACAGGATCTCACTACATTGCAGAGGGCCTCACTAAGTAGCTGAGGCTGGCAGCAAACCTGTGATCCTTATACTTCATATATTAACAAAGTAAATGTTGATCAGCATGTACACTCAATTCAGATTTGCTGTGATCTATGATCTACCCTTTATAAGGTCTGTGATTTTGGGTTTTCTCCCCTAATTAGCTGGAGTCATCTTATCTATGATATATATGCAGACATTTATTATATACTAAGTATGATATGTAATAAAGTTTACCTATATGCACCAAACATGGAAGTGGTTTTGGCACACTTTGGTCTCTACAGAAATGTTTGCTATCATTTTTATTATTTTGCAGTTCTTCATACATGTGACTTGGAGACAATGCAGCTCATTTAATAATTGATCAACTCTGTCTCTGCCAAAAGAGATAAAATAAATGAATTACCAAAACAAAATATGTTTACCAATTGTGTTGAGATTACTTACTTTATTATAACTGTAAACTCTCTCACTTCTTTTAAGATATCTCATGAGTTTTTTATCTTTATGTCAGAATAACTAGTCCATGTGAGCAGAATTTCATTATCAATTAGCATAACTGTATGCTATTTGCTATTTTTATCCTCTTAGGCATGTGGAATCAGAGTTTCAAATTTAACCATAATTAAAATAGAATGAAACTGGGCATTGTGGCACATGCTTGTAAACCAGGAGGCTAAAACAAGAGGATCACAGGTCACAGATGCCTCAGCTACTTAGCAAAGGCCTTTGCAACTCAGTGAGATCCTGTTTCAAAATAAAAATTAAAAATATATTTGTGGGTATAGCTCAGAGGTAAAATGTCCCTAGGTTACATCCCCAGTAACACACACACACACACACACACACACACACACACACACACACACACACACCAGAATCAAGCCCGATATGGTGGTGTACCTAGGATTCCAGTATTTGGGAGGCTGAGATAGTAGGATCCCAGGTTACAGACTCTGAAAGTCATGAGGTCTCAACAGCTTAGAGATATTCTCTCTAAAAACAAAAAATAAAAAGGGCTAGGGATGTACTCCAAAGTAAAAATCACTCACACAAACATAAACACACACACACACACACACACACACACACACACACACACACACACACACACACCAGAGTTATGGTCATATTATATTGTTTTATTTGAAAGCAAGTATCCTACACCACCCTGAAAACTGGACCCTAATACGATTCTAAACTGTCACGTGTCCTTCAAGTTAAAAAAAAAAAAGATATTTCTTCAGTCTCATGAGGCTCCAGCATATACATTGTACAAAAATTGCTAATATTTATCTGTAATTATATATATATAATTATTAATTCAAGCTTTATGTATAATAGATGCATAATATATAATGTATCCATTCACATATTCCAAAAATTATCATCTAAAGATTGAGGGTATAATAACATTTTACCTCTGAGGTACAACTCCAAGCCTACTTTTTATTTTGAAACTAGGTTACTGGGGCCTCACTAAATTACTGAGGATACTGGGTTCCATTCCTAGTATAAAAAAAAAGCACAGAAGTTGATGTTTTTATAGAGAAGTAAAGAAAGTGGTACATTTTGATTCACTCGTGAGTATCCAGTCGATTAATACCCATGTAATACCAAGAGAGGCCACAGAAAACATGGCCATAATCACCTGACAGTTCCAAAACTTTGTGGACCATGAATGACACTGTCAGTTAAATAAATACATGAATTATCTCTCTTTACTATTTATGTGTAAGTGTTACAAATGAAAGTGTGTAGCAGTATTTTATTAAATAATTATATAATAAAGCACATTATAATCCAGTTATTGCATTTTTAAATTTATATAATAAAATAAAAAGGACTAGGGAGCATAGATTTGAGTATGAATACCCCTGGGTTCATTCCCCAGTACTACAAAAAGAAGAAAGAGAGAACAAAAGAAAGAAAGAAAGAAAGAAAGAAAGAAAGAAAGAAAGAAAGAAAGAAAGAAAGAAAGAAAAGAAAGAAAGAAAGAAAGAAAGAAAGAAAGAAAGAAAGAAAGAAAGAAAGAAAGAAAAAAAGAAAGAAAGAGAAGAGTTCCCCTCTGGACTTCCGGGAAGATGGTGACCGAGAAAAGCGGGGCTTAAGATCCCTGCTAAAAATAAATCTCCATTACCACAAAATCAGTGCCTTTCATAGCCAGAAAACACCATCACCAGAGAAACTAAAAAATCACCAAGCTCCAGAGAGAAAGCAGACTGAGAACAGAGCCAAAGAGGAGATACACCAGCCTCGCGCACGAGGACACGGCAACAGCGCCATACTGCCAGCGGCACCAGCGAATTCACGAGACGGCCTCAGCAAGCCGAGGTGAACCGCTGCGGAACAGCCAGGCAGGATTTCTCGGCGCAGAGATCATCTAAAGCTCCCAGTGGCCGAGCTCAGCACACGCTGCAGTGATTCAGAGTGGAAATCAAAACCAAGAAGAAAAACACCAGCCCCATAGCCGAGGGTGAAGCAGCGGCGCCATATTGCCACTGGCGGCAGCAGCAAATTCCGCGAGGCCAGTACAGCTACATCTGCATACTCAAGAAGAGTGAGTCAAACTGCGGGCCACAGAGGAGAAATCCCAGTACTGTACTCCCTGGGACTTGACCCAATGGGGGAGGGGCAGTGGCAGAGATATCACACTATAGGAGAATGTGCAACCTGACACCCCCCACAGTCTAAAGCAGCCTCTATTGACTCTCTGGGTCGGAGACTCTATAATAAAACCCAGTAAAGGAGTAGTGGGGTCTGAGATACTACTGACTCAAGATCCAGAACACCATAAGTGAGGTCATAGTGACCCAAGGGAAGAACCCAGAGAAAGAACTAAGATCCAAAATTATGGGAAAGAGGAATAATACTGGAGCAATGAATGCCCACAACTCCACAACAACAGAAACTGAAAAAACAGAAAATCAGAGATTTCTAGAAGATCAAATCGGGACAATAACTGTAGAAATAATAGAGGTGCTTCGAAAAGAACTCAGAGAGAGCCAAAAAAGATAAAGGATGCAATTAATGAAGTAAAGGCCTCAATTCAAAGCACAAACAACCGACTAGACCACATGGAGAACAGAATCTCACTCTTAGAAGATGATCATTCCAAAACTGAACACATAGTTTCTAATCTAGAAAAAAATATCTGATAGCAGGAATCTGATATTGAAGAAATATGGGCCCATTTTAAGAGAGCTAACCTAAGAATAATTGGAATAAATGAGGGAAAAGAAAGTGAAACCAAAGGGATCAACAATCTATTCAAGGAAGTAATAGCAGAAAATTTTCCAGACATAAAGCAAGAGGTTGATACACAGGTCCAGGAAACTTATAGAACTCCCTTTAGACAGGATCGGAGAAGAGGATCCCCACGCCACATAATTGTCAAAATGACCAATGTGAAAGCCAAGCAGAGAATCTTAAAGGCAACAAAAACAAAGGGCCAAGTGACATTCAGAGGCAAACCAATTAGAATCACTCCAGACTTCCCAAACCAAGTTATGAGAGCCAGAAGGGCTTGGAGTCACATATTCCAAACTCTGAAAGAAAACAACTTCCAGCCAAAAATTTCCTACCCCGCACAACTTTCTATCAAATTAGATGTGGAAATAAGAAGCTTCCATGGCAAACAGAAACTGAAGGAATTTATGTCTTCAGAACCAGCACTAGAGAAAATACTCAAAGAGATTAACTACAAAGAAGAAATAGGTAACACACACCAGAACCAGAGAAACAAGAGTTTCCATCCAACAGACAATTAAGATTGGTTATCTGTGGAGATTCATTATTTATGTTAGTCTTATACCTATCTCTAAATGGTATTGTTTGCCTTTATTGTTGTTAATTTTTTAGGATTTCTAGTTGGAATATTAATATACCTCCAGATATAGCAATTGGAAATATTTTATCCCATTCTATTAGTAACTGTTAACTCTGTTTACATTGTCTTTGGATATACTTTTTTGTTTTAGGGAGTCTGTATACTCCTCTGTTGCCTGTGCCATTGAAATCATAACCAAGAAATCACTGCCAATTTCAATGTTGTGAGGTTTTATGACCCAGATTTTCTCCTAAAATTTTATAGTCTTAAGATTTATATTTAGGTCTTTTATCTATTTTGAGTTAATATTTGTATATTGGATTAGGTAAGAGTCCAATTTTATTCTTTTCCATGTAATTATTATTTTTCAACAATATTTAGTTAAAATATTATTTTTTTCACCACCAAATGTTTGTGGAAACCTTGTCAAAAATAACTTGACAATATATGGAATAATTTAGCTCTAGGCTTTTATTTAACCCCAATGGTTTATATATCTGCCTTTAGAATAGTACTACACTGTTTCAATTATTGTACTTTATATGGTTTGAAATCAGAAAATATATATCTTCTAGCTTTGTTCTTTTTCAAGATCGTTGTGTAACCTAGAGTCCATATTCCATATTAGGAGAGATTTTTTTTTCTGAAAAATAAATATACAAATATATGATAGTTTCACCTAAAAAATAGAAAAATAATATTCTCTGGTAAGAAAGAAAGTAAAAAGAAATATTGAAATGTTATCTTTAAATCATCAAAAGCTTGGTATGAGACAAATGAAAATGTTATGTGAGATTATCATTTTTAATTTTGGATAAATTGCTATAATACTAGATGTCAACCACTAAGCCAAGCATGGGAGGGAGGGATAAGGAGAGAATGGAGTGGGGATCAGGTGGGGGCTGACTGGGCAATGTGTGCATGTATGTCTACAAAAGTTTGTATCCCACTATGATGTATGAATACAGTGCACCAATAAAAAATAAAAAAGAAAGAAAGAAAGAAAGAAAGAAAGAAAGAAGAGTAAGAGAAGGAAGAGAAGGAAGAGAAGGAAGGAAGGAGCTGGGCATCATGGTGCATGATTGTAATTCCAGCATTTGGGAGCCTGAGACAGGATTGTGGTTTGCAGACAGCATCAGATACTTTGTGAGGCCCTTTGCCACTCAGGCTCTGTTTCAAAATAAAGAATAAAAAATAGGACTGGGAGTGTAGCTCAGAGCTAGGATGCCCCTGGGTTCTATACCTAGTACTGTAAATAAGTGAATAAATAAATAAATAATAAATAAATAAATAATAGGAGGGAGAAAAAAAGAAAAAATAATCAAAGGGGAGAGAGATAGAGATAGAGATAGAGATGAGAGAGAGAGAGAGAGAGAGAGAGAGAGAGAGAGAGAGAGAGAGAGAGAGAGAAAGACTTAGAGACAATATTTTGAGGGTATGAAGATCCCTGGAGGAACAAAAGCTGAAAGATATTCTGTTAGTGTCTGTCTTCTCTCCTTCTTCACCTCATCCTGGTGTCCCTGCCTGGCACAGGATGTTCTAGCAGATCAGGGAAGAACAGAAGTGCTGTGCCATCAGCACAGTAATGGAGGAGACTTTCTTTAACAGTATCCCTTAGAGTGACACCTGATGTATTAGCCAGCCCACCTAGTGTTCTAAGAGCTTAAGTTGCAGTGCACTAGGGAAAGGAAGCTGCCACAGAGAGACTTGACCTTCTATAAATAAAATCACAGAGAAGCTGATAGCAGTGGTACACACCTGTATTACCAGTACAGTGGGAGCCAAGCCTGAAGGATCATATGTTCAAGGTCAGCTTCAGCCACCTAGTGAGACTCTGGTTCAAAATAAAAATAAAATAAAATAAAATAAAATAGGGCTAGGTGTGATGCTCAGAGGTATAATGCCCCTTCCCTAAATTCAATTCCTACTACCCTCTCCCCCCAAAAATATCAATGAGAAAGAAACATGAATGTTTTAAATAGGTCACATTTTCAGTGGGTACCTTGAGAAGGTGTAAGGACAGACTATCAAGGAACACTAGGAAAATAAAACATATTCAGAGCAAGAAATGTTACAAAGAAATCTGAGTGTTCCTTGATAAGAGCCAATAGCGATGTCCTGGGTACTCTCAGAGGAAGGACATCACAGTTAGATATCTTTATTATGTGACTCAAGGAAGCACTCACTTGAAACATCCTGTATTCTACTGTGTGTGTGTGTGTGTGTGTGTGTGTGTGTGTGTGTGTGTGTGTGTGTGTGTGTGTGTTACTAGGGGTAGAACCCAGGAGCTTTTTTTTTAACCTCTGGGCTATACTCCCAGACCTATTTTATAATTTGTTTGGAAACAGGGTCTCACTAAGTTGCTGAGAGCCTCACCAAGTAGCTGAGGCTGGCTTCAGCTCTGTGCAATCCTCCTGTCTCAGCCTCCCAAGCACTGGAATTACAAGTGTGCACCACTATGTCAAGATATTCTACTATTCTTCAACTAAAGGACAGTCCTGTGCCACCAGCATGATCCAATGGGACCAAAGAGCTAGTTGTCATGACACACACCTGTGATACTAGTACTTGGAAAACTGAGGCAGGAGGATTGCAGGTTTGAAGCCAGTCTCAGTAACTTGGAAAATATGACTGGGCACCAATATCAATAGTCTTTCTTCCAAATTAGTGGAATTATATTGAAGTGATAAATAATCAAAATTATTACTTGTTTTTTTTTTTTTTTGGAAAAATGTATTTGCAACTTTATCATTACACTATATTCACTATTCTCTCTCTCTCTCTCTCTCTCTCTCTCTCTCTCTCTCTCTCTCTCTCTCTCTATCTCTATCTCTATCTCTATCTCTATCTCTCTCTCTCTTCTTTTTTTTTGGCACCATGGATCCAGGGATTAAACCCAGGGTAGTTTTGCCTATGAGCTACACCACAGATCCTTTTATCATAGATAAAATTCATGATAAGGGTGTGCTGAACTAACACACTGTGGCCTTAAACCTGGCCTTAAATATGTCACTGTGCCTGGCCTGTAACTGTTTTTTCATTGCTCAAACTATAGAAGTCACATACCATTACTAGCTCTGCTTCATTTATGAAGAGGACAGGAGCAAATCTGAGCATAAAATTGTGAACAAGAAATTCAACAATTACTTGGTCATATGTCAAGGATTGGAAAATGTTTAAAATCTCTAGATAACATGTTACATGTAACTTGAGGACAGATTTGCCCAATGGCAGGTATTTGATTGAGAAAAATAAGTACAAACCTGAAGTCAGTTTGTATTTCTATGAAAAAATGACTGATTTTAATATCTGAAATTTAAAGATCTAGATATCCAAAGAAAAGCATCCTCATTGACTTAAACACGGGCCCAATCCTATGCACTGGGCATGACTTGTTAGAGCTGGATGTCTCTTCTACAGCTGCTGAGACATTGCTAATGAGGCCCATCTTTCTCCTTCTTCTACCCAGGATGCCAGACTCCCACTTATTCTGCACCATTAATGCAGAAGCATTTACCCAGACACATGAGACAAGAGGACCCTGAGCACCTGAGATGAACCTGCAGATTCACGGAAAGCATGTCTTGAACTCATCTCTCTTTAGGTCTGTAATTTTATTGTCTGGTAAATGATAAAAAGGCCCCTGGGGAGCCCTGATTCAGGGAGCCCTCAGTGACCATGTGAACCCCTTCTTATTTTTACCTGATTCTCTCTGGAGATCGTGACCTAGAGAGACAGTATTATCATTTAGACACATGTGGAAAACAAATAAATTAAAATTAAGCTACTCTTAAATTTAAGGCCAGCTCAGCCACTGAGTGTGACCATGTTTCAAAATTTAAAAATAAAAATGGTTAGAGGGCTGCAGGCTTTGCTTAAAGTAAAATATTATAGGTTCAAAATTCAGTATTGCAACATAAACAAGCAAATATATAAAAAACTAAACAGTATCAGGCACTACTGTAGGCAGCTGAGATTATAGATAAGAACAAATTTTCACTAATCTCGGCTTCTGTTTCAGTGTTAAGCTGCAGTTTTACTGGTATGATCCGGAAATCTAGGCAAAAAATGTAGAACAGGGAACAATGAACACTTTATTCATTTTATCTAATGTCATTATCCACAGGTATGTTTCCACTGCTGAATTACCATCACTATTACGATTTACACTGGCATTAGTTCTGGTATGGGGAACCAAACCCAGAATCATTCTACTCCAAAGCTACATACCCAGCTCTTTTACATTTTGTTTTGTTTTGTTTTGTTTTGAAACAGAGTCTTGTTAGGTTGCTGATAGTCTCAGTTGCTGAGGCCAGCTTCAAACCTCCAATCCTCCTGTCTCAGTACTGAGGTTACAGGCTTGGGCCACCACAACACCAGGCTCCTGCTTAACTTTATTTTTTTTAAACATATTGTTCACCATGTTGATGTTTAGCTGTCAAAAACCCTCTCCTGCCTATGAGATAAGGGCTCCTGCAAGAGTCAGCCATCACCTCCTTAGTTCTCCAGTTATATCTCCTCAATCCTCCCCCAGAATTTCTAGAACACCTGACTACTCTCTCTCTCTCTCTCTCTCTCTCTCTCTCTCTCTCTCTCTCTCTCTCTCTCTCTCTCTCTCTCTCTCTCTCTCTCTCCTTCTCTTTCACCTCAATCTCTCAACAATGCACAAATTGGCTTGATGCGCTTTCCTTGTTTCCAGTTCTGAGCTTCACACTTGACACCAGATGGCACTAGATCCATACCTAAGATGTCTCTAATGTTTTCCTGCCTATTTGCTGACATAGTTTCCAGAACTTTTAGAAAGCTACTTAACATTTGTTTTATTATATTCTTTAAATTTTATTTGTTTTGGCAGTGCTAGGGATGGAAGTCATTGGGCATTCTACCTCTGAGCTACACCCTCAGCCCTACTTTTTGTTTTGTGGGTCTGGGGATGGAACCCAGGGGCATTCGACCTCAGAGTTACACCCCATGCCCTATTTTTTACTCTATTTTGAAACAAGGTCTCACTAAGTTGTGGAGGTTCTCACTAAGTAGCTAAGGCTGTCCTTGAACTGCAATCCTCTGGTCTCAGCTTCCCAAATGATGGATTACAAATGTGAGTCACCACACCTGGCAAGTAGCCAGGTTTTTAAATTTTTTTAATATAGAAAAATTATAATAATAATAGAAATAGTGATTGTTTAGCATTACATATTTAAATGTGTATTTGTAATGTAATGTCCAGAGTAAGCCACTTGTACACGTCAACCCTGTGTTTCTTTTTTTTTAATTGGTGCATTGTAATCATATATCACATTGCAATACAAGATTTGAGAGGATATACAAGCACACATCATCCAATTAGCCCTCATCCAGCCCCCATCCCATTTCCTCCCTCTACCTCGATCCCATGCTTGTTTGGTGATTAACTTTGATACATTTGTTTATATACCCCCTGCGTTTTAATGAGGCTCCATCCTCCTCTATTCCATACCCTCTGATTGGTCACCTTAGTTGCTTCACTATAGGACCCTTTCTATGGCTCGACCTATTTCTGTTGCCCCCTTCCTCCCAGTTATTGCTGATTAGAGTTATTGCTGGTTTTTATTTTCTGTGATATATCTCTGTGCATGCTGTATTGCAAGTACCAATCCCATTCTTGAAGGTCCCAGTAGTGGCCTGGCTATCCAGTGGACTGATCCAGACCTCGCTGGCTCAAGCAGCGGCCTTGCTTCATGGGAGGCCCTGATTCTGGTCTCGGTGGCCCCAACACCGGCCTAACCCCTCAGCTGGCTCTGATCCCAGTCTCGGTGACCCCAGGACTGGCCTACCCTCAAAGAAGGCTCCAATATTGGCCTCAGAGGCCTCAGTAGAGGCCTTGCCTCAGGGAAGGCTTCAATGTCAACTGCTGGCCCAGGCACTGGCCTAATCCCTCAGCAGGCTCTGCTTCCATCTTCGGAGGCCTCAGCTTCAGCTTTGCCTCACAGCAGGCCTCAATCCCAGCCTCACTGGCCCCAGCTTCATCCTAACACCTCGGCAGGAACTGATCCCAAACTCAGAGGCCTCAGTAGCAGCCTTGCCTCATGGAAGGCTCCAATGCTGGCCTCCCTGGCCCCGGCACTGGCCTATCCTCTCAGCAGGCTCCAGTCCCAACCTCAGAGGCCCCAGCACTGGCCTTGCCTCACGAAAGGCTCTGATGCTGGCCGCTAGCCCCAGCATTGGCCTATCCCTTGGCAGGCTCCTATCCTGGCCTTGGAGACCCCAGTAGTGGCCTTGCCTCCTGGCAGGCTCCAGTGTCAGCCATTTGCCCTGACACCAGCCTAACCCCTTGACAGGCTCCAATCCCAGCCTTGGAGACCCCAGTAGTGGCCTTGCCTCATGGCAGGCTCAAATCCTGGTCACACTGTCCCCAGGACCAGCCTCACCCCTTGTCATGTTCCATACCGAGCACCCCCTTCACCCAACAATTTGTCCCATGTTCTCAATGGTGTGTGGTGGTAGCATTCTGCCTCTGGGGTTATTACTTAAAAGGTTCCAGGTATAATGCATCAGATCTCTGCCTCCCCTGAGTACTGGCCATTTCCAATGTCACTGCCTCCACCATTTCAAAACTTTACCAAGCTCTTTTTCCACTCTGAATGTTGTCTAGTGTTCCTAAGCATGAGTGATGGTAGCATTCAACATTTGGTGTAATTTCTCAAAAAAAAAAAAAAATAAGGTTGGTAGAATCCAATTTCTGCTTCTGCTGAATACAAGTCTCCACCACCATCATGGAGACCACTTTCAACACCACCTTTCTCCTTGGTATCTGCTAATGTCTCTCTCCTTATAGGTGATGTCCAAGATTCTTAAGAATATAGAGAAACAGCAGTCCTCCTTCACGGGGAATTTTTCCATAAGTTCCAGTTCATTTGGATAAGTTTTGTATGCATTTTCAGTATCCTGGCATCCGCCCCAGCCTTCTTAACCCCTCTCCAATATTTTTCTTTTTTTCTTTTTCATTTCTTTTTTTTTAATAAGGGAAGACAGTGTGTGTGGTTTGAGGAAGTAGTGGAATCAGGCACTCAGTAGCACTGTGACCTGGCCTGGTTTCCCCATGGGTCCTGCATGCTCCACACTTCTCTGCCTGGGTCCCAGAGTTCTGAAAACAGAGGTATGGCTGTTCTGGGATCTGGCATGCCCCGCCCAACCTATGCCAGTTACCCAGGGTCTTACGACCGGGCCCGGTTTCTCCAGGGGTCTGGCGTGCTCTGCGCGGTTTGGCCCAGGTCCCAGAGTCCTGCGAACTGGGGCCCAGCTGTTCCGGGGTTTGAAACCTGTGTTTCTTTTGATGAAGAAGATCCTGTAGTGCCCAGCATGGTGGCACACATCTGTAATCCCAGTTCTTGGATGGAAGGTTTGCAGCCAGCCTTGGCACATAGCAAGAACTTTTTTTTTTTTTTCAATACTGGGGTTGGAACCCAGGCACATTCTACCTCTGAGCTATATACCCCCAGCTCTATTTATTCTTTATTTTGGGTTGTGTGTGTGTGTGTGTGTGTGTGTGTGTGTGTGTGTGTGAGAGAGAGAGAGAGAGAGAGAGAGAGAGAGAGAGAGAGAGAGAGAGAGAGAGAGAGTTTTGGTGGTACTGGGGTTCCTGGAAGCCCTTCTATTTTCAGGCTACACTCCCAGACCTAATTTATTTTTATTTGGAAACAGGGTCTCTTAAACCAGCATGGCTGGCTTTGAACCTGTGTGATCCTCCTGTCTCCACCTCCCAAGCATGAGGATTACAAGCATGCACCACCATGCCCAGAATTTATTTTTTTTATTTTGAAACAGGGTTTCAAAGGGCCTCAGTAAGTGGCTGAGGCTGGCTATGAACTACTGTCTCAGCCTCCCAAAACCTGGGATTATAAGCATGTGCCACCACACCTGGCTTATACCTTATTTTAAGACAAAAAAAATTAAAATAAAATAGGGTTGGGGTGCAGCTAAGGGGTAGAATGACCCTGAGTTCAATCACCAACATAATAAAATAAGAAAACAAGGAGATTGTCACAGGCGAAATGTTCACAAATGTTGTTGGGTTTTTCTAGCTCTGGCACTTGAGTTCTCTTTTCTCATTTCTTCATCTGTAATATGATGCTCACACTCCTTATTTCATGAAGCTTCAAGACTTTTGTGAGATCTATGTGAAAATAATTGCTACAGAGAATAGACAGGGCTCCTGTTAGACCACATGGCACATTTGAGTGCTTTTGGGAAGGTGCTCCTTCCTCCTGTGGAAAAAAACCTATGTTGGGGTGCCTGACTTGGTGAGCTGAGTTTAATTGTATCCCAGCCCTACTTCCCACTTTCTAGGCCTCCTAGGGCACAGAATATACAAGGGTCATGGCAGCTGTGTGGATAAATTCCAGATTCATATGCAGAAGGCCATCCTGATGGCCCCTACCTTGCACAAATTCTGTCTCTAGTTAAGGTAGGGAGGCAAAAGATCACATTAGGAGCTGGACATGGTGGCACATGCCAGTGAAACACGAGGATCACAGGTTTGAGGCCAGACTGAGCAACACAAGGAGATGCTCAGCAAACTTCTAAGACCCTGTTTCAAAAACCTTAATAAATAAAAATAAAATAAAGTTTGGGGTTTGTAGCTCAGTGGTAGAATTCTTTTGAGTTTAATCCCCAGTAATATACACATACATGCACACACACACAACACATTCTGTCACTTTCTCTTCTGTGTAGTGATGTGGATAAAAGTGTGGAAACCTCTGGCTTTCTTGGACTCTGGGTGCTTTTGGTAAACTCCTTCTCAGCCATTTGACCCTCCTTGACAAAAGTATCTGATTTGAATATTTTGACTTTGTGGCCTCTTAAGTGACCAGTTGATCTCACACTGCCATCTGAACTATGATACACTGAGCTGTTTTATTTCTACCAGTTTTGGATACAACCAAAGCAACTGATACTCAGTGAAGTGCCTGGGACTAGTTCATTTGCAACAGGTGAACTTCAAAGGCAGCATAGTCCTTTCTCACTCTGTGAAGAATGGCCAGAGAGCACAGCTCACTCACATTCCAGTACCTGGCATGCAGAACTCTTAGGTGCTGGTAAGTGTCTATAGATGGACTTACTGTATTTCAGGGAGTTCCAGCAGCAAGTAGTGGGGAGATTATATATATATATATATATATATATATATATATATATATATATATATATATATATCAAATATGTAAGTTCTTTAACCTTGCATAATATAAAAACAATGGTGATGCGGCTGAAGTTCATGTTTCTGACCCATCCAGTTGAAGGACTTTCAGAGAGGTGCATGCTCTTTTAGTTGCTAGTCGCTACATGTGGTTTATTTTTATTTCTCAATTGCTGCTCAATATGAGATGTGGGAGAAAGGTTACTCTGGAGAGCTGGCTCTGATAATGTCTAAGGGCTGGGAGTTGGAGGGCTCATGGCTCTGTCAATCCTCATTCCCTGCTTCTAGATCATGAGAAGAAGTTTGAGTGGCACATTTTTGGGGACTTGGCAGGAAGCAGTAACAAAAAGATTACTTGTATACTTCAACATCTAGAACTTGGTCTCATGACTTCTAATACATGGCAAGGAGGTCTGGGATAAGTCACCACTTGTGAGAAAGATTTGGGAACATTGAGCAGTACTTGACTTCAACTGAAATGAATATCAATAAAATGTAAATTTTATAACACAGTGTTATGAGTAGATCACAGGAGATCATTTTGTACAAAGACAAAAGTCTATGGGAAGCTGGATGTGCCCAGAATGTCACTCCATAACAAAGATTCCTCCTGCTCACAACACAGTGTAGGAGACTGTGGGATGAAACAGAAGGTCTCTGCCATCAGCAGGATGATCTTAGAGTTTCCCCAAATATTTCTCTCAAGAGTGAGGATGCAAAGATGAAACACAGATGCCTGTTGCTCCAAACAAAAAAAAAAAAAAACAAAAAAAAAAACAAAAAAAAAAAAAACCCACAGTTTCAATACTGGAAAAAATAAGTCAGCCTCCAAGAGACTTGGCACAAACTAAAAAAAAATCGCTTGGGGAGGAGCTCAGAGGTAGAATTTCACTGGGTTCAATTCCCAACACAAGACACACAAAATAAGAAAGAATGAGTTGTAACATTTACATTTTCTGAACATGCATGTTCATGAAAAGCTGTAATTTGAATAAATTAAAAAAAAAAAAAAACTCGAGCACACAGATCAGGGCCGGATGAAGTTCATCTTTCCTACCTTTTTCTTCTATAAAACTGACTTTTGGGCATATCCATTATTAGAGTAATGGGAATGAGCACTTTTAAAATTAGCCATGCACAGAGATAAAATTACTGGGCATAAATGCCTTTTTTTCTATGCGGCTGTTGGAAATTAGATTTCTATTTATTTTGAAGACACAGAAAACCACCAGCACATTAACTTAGTCATTTATTTACTTTTGGGTGGTACTAGGAATATAACCCAAAGGCCTTTTTCCTTTGAGCTACACCCAGACCCCTATTTTACTTCTTTATTTTGTAGGAGCATCTCGCTAAATCATTGCACTGCACCCTCAAAACTGTCTTATTCATGTTCTTCCCTCACCTTGTTTTTTTTAGTATTTGGTTTGAAGCCAAGTACATTATACCTCTGAAATATATACCACAAGTCCTATTTTATTTTTTATTTTCAGGGTATTGTGAAGTTACTGAGGATCTTGCTAACTTACTGAGTTTGACCGTGATTTGTGATCCTCCTGTCTCAGCCTCCCAAGTGCTGAGATTACAGTTGTGCCTCACAGAGTTGACTTTATATTTGTTTTTTTATATTCAATATAGGCAGATGTTCTGGCCCATGACTGTAATCCCAGCACTTGGAAGGCTGATATGAGAGGACCTCAAATTTGAGGCCTGCCTCAGCATCTTAGCAAGAGTCATAGAACTTAGCAAGACCTTGTTTTCAAATAAAAAAAGGGCTGGGCCAATCAAGAAATGGGCAACTGAAATGAATAGACATTTCACAAAAGAAGAGATTCAAATGGCCAATAGAACATGAAAAGATGTTCAAAACCATTAGCCATCAGGGAGATGCAAATGAAAACTACGCTGAGATTCCATCTAACCCCAGTCAGAGTGGCAAACATAAAGGAATCAAACAACAACAAATGCTGGTGAGAACATGGGGAACTATTTTACACTGTTGGAGGGTGTGCAAATTAGTTCAGCCACTATGCAGATCAGTATGGAGATTCATCAGAAAGCTAGAAGTAGATCCAAAATTTGATCCAGCTATATCACTCCTGGGTATCTTTCTGAGGGGGTTGAACTAAGAGAAGTACATTAACATATGCATACCCATCTTTATAGCAGCACAGTTTGTAATACCCCAAATATGGAACCAACCCAGGTCTCCATCAACAGATGAATGGATTGCAAAATTATGGGAAATACACACAATGGAATTCTATTCAGCTATAAAAAAGAATAAAATAATGTTTGCAAAAAGATGAAAGGAACTGGAGAACATTGTGTTAAGTGAGATTAGTCAAGCACTGATAGAGAAGGGGCATAATGTTTTCTCTAATAAGCCCAATCTAGGGAGTAGTGGCAATAACAGAGGGACTCCATTTGATGGAGAGGAAATCTCAGCAAAGCTTGAATGGAAGGATAGGAGAGGAAGAAAGTTGAGGTTGTTCAATGGAGGAGATACATATGAATATGTGTAATAGTATAAATATAACATGGTTAATATGGACACTCTTTACTTGGAGGGGGGAGGAAAATGGGAGGAAGGGCATGAAGCATGATCTAAATATACACTACTTTCAATATGTTCCACTTAAAAAAATAAAAATTAAATAATTTAAATAAAAATAAAAAGGGCTGTGGATGTGGCCCTGAGGAAGAAATCGAACCTTAAATTTAGTCAATCATCAGTACTGAAGAAAAAAAAAAGTAATGACAGTCTCATCATCATTAGTTTCAATTTTAAATTTTCTAATGGGCAGAGTACAGGTTATCACCCTATAGCATTCATTCTTAATTTGTAAAATTAAATGTGGGACATAAAGGTTTCAGGAGGAAATGCGACAGACACTTGGCAGTAATGTGAGAGTCCACTCTCTCTGAGATGTGGTTTGCAGGATTTTTTTTTTTCTAGTGTATATTTTTTTCTTTGTTTCTGGGATTGAACCTCCGGGAATTCTATAGCTATATACCTGGCTTGATTTTTTTTTTTTTTGGGTACTGGGGTTCCTGGAAGCCCTTCTACCTCCGGGCTACACTCCCAAACCTATTTTTTACATTTTCATTTTGGAAACAGGGTCTCCTAAACCAGCGCGTGCGGCTGGCTTCAAACATGCGCGATCCTCCTGTCTCTGCCTCCCAAGCGCGGGGATTACAAGCGTGTGCCACCACGCCCGGCTACCTGGCTTGATTTTATTTTTGTTTTTAAAATAGGTCTCACTAGCTAGGCATGGTAGCACACACTTGTTATCTCCACATTTTGGAGGTTGAAACAGGAGGATCATGGCTCTAGGACAGCCTCAGCTACTACATAGTGAGGTCCTTTGCAACACAGTGAGACCCTCTTTCAAATAAAGAATAAAAAATTGGGCTGGAGGTGTACTTTTGAGGTAAAATCAATGAATGTTGTTTAATCCAGAAAAATAAATGCAACCTTAAAAATATTTGGTATTTCCTGGGTATAGAAATGGCTAGTTTACTAAGGATCAATAGTAAAGGACGACACATTACAAGAAATTTCCTGATCACAGTAGCAGTTATCTAGACTGTATAGAATGGTTAGAGCTGGACCTCACTTTGGAAGCCACACAACCCCTCACTCGGAGGGTTGAGTGATTCATCCTGATTCTCTTCCTTCTATTTCATCCTAGAAGTCCCACCCACCCACCTATTGGATCCATAGAATAAAAAATATACTTACCAGATGGCCTGAGGCACTTGGGGCACCTGTGAATCACCAGCACAATTTTTTAAAAAAGGGTGCTGTGAGCTAATATTTCTACACACTTGCGATTGTCTTTTTGGAAAGGTGACAATAAACCACTGGGGAGGTTAGAAACCTGGAGTCTCCAGTAGAACATTTAACCTGTCCCATGATTTTTTTTTTTTATTACATCCTGGATAATAACGATCTGGGGAGAGGTAGAAACAAAACTTTCCTCTAAGTTCCCTTGACATATAAGTGTGAAGACCAGAAAGTTCTTAATTATGTAAATCATAAACATTTCAGTTTTGATACTAAGTTCAAATTAGTCCCATTATGCTTTACACCTTTGCTGTGTGTGCTCTGGGGTGAGAGTTCCCTGGCACTTTGTGAGGTCCTGGGGTTTGTGGGTTCACACGGAGCACCTGGCTTGCTGATATTACCAGTCATCCATTCCTTGATTTCCATCCTCAACATTTTAGGGTTTCACTTAAGTCAAATAAAAGGTGTTTTTGAAGTCTGATGTGGTGGTTCACACCTATAAACCCAGTATTTTGGAGGCTGAGACAGAAGGATCACAGGTTGGAAGACAGCCCCAGAAATTTAGCATGATCCTCTGCAACTTTGTGGGACCCAGTTTGCAAATAAAAATAAAAAGGGGCTCTGAGCATGGTGGCGCATGCTGTTACTACACCCTCTTGGGATACGGAGACTTGAGGATTGCGCAGGTTCACAGGAGGCCACACTGGCTTAAGAGACTGTGTTTCCAAAATAAAAATAAAGTGTAAAAATAGGTCTGTGAATGTAGCCCAGAGGTAGAACAGTTTTCAAGAACCTCAGTACCACCAAAAATAAAAAATAAAAATAAAAATAAAATAATAAAAAGTGCTGGGGTTTCGTTCAGTGATTAAATACTCCTGGTATAATCCTCAGCACAAAAGAAACTTCTTTAAGTGGTCGGAATTTGTTAAATGTTTTTTTCTATACCTATTAAGATTATGGGTTTTCCCTTTGTTTTCTTGTATGTTGCTACTTAAGCTCCAAATGTTGCTATATCTCAAAAGGATTGTTTCACTCTGTCATTTAAAAATTATTTGGACTGGGTATAAATTCACAGAATAAAAGGTTTTGCTTTGTTTCTTCATTATTGATATTTTTTTTTCTTATTGGTGCTTTATAATAATGATGTCAAAGGGATGGAGGAATATATGCATATGGCACTCAGTGAGCCCTTGCCAGCACTCACTCCATTCCTTCACCCTCCATGGGCATGACATTCTGATTGGCAGTGATACTTTTGCATATGTATATCATATCCATTGAATTGTTTCCTTAACCAAGTCTCCCTTCCCCCTCCCAATTCCCTTTTAGATCCCCTTCATCACACCACTAGGTATTTCCTTCTTTGTCTGAAGTCTTTCCTGTTTACCAATTTCTCCCTAGCTTCTACATAGGAGGGAGAACTTCTGATCTTTTACTTTCTGTGACTGACTAATCTCAGCATCATATGCTCCAGTTCTATCCATTTACTGGCAAATGACATAATTTTGTTATTTTTATGCATTTAAGGAAGATGAGATTTATTTCACACACTGCCCTATGATGTGTTAAACTACTTCCCCTAATGCCAATAGTAGTTGTGGGACTTTTTTTAAATTTTTTATTGGTGCATTATTGTCATATATCTTAATAGGGTACAAGATGATAGAGGCGTTCATGCACACATCACTCAATTAGCCCTTCCCTAACTCCCACCCCATTCTCTTCCCCTCACTCTTCATGTTTGGCTTAGTGACTGACTTTGACCTTTTTATGAATACATGTCATGTATATTAAGGAATTTTCCTCCTCTCCCTTCCCATCCCCCTCAGTTAGGACATCTTATTTGCTCATCTATAGTTTATCCTTCCTCGTTTAGAGTTCCTCCTATGATGCTTTTTCTCCCTAGCATCTGCATATTAGGGAGAGGACCTGATTTCTTACTTTGTATGACTGACTAATCTCAGTATATGTTCTCCAGTTCAATTCTATTTTCCCCCAAATGACATAATTTTTATCATTTTTTACGGCTGAGTAGAAGTCCATTCTGTGCCTACCCCAGAGTATTGTAGCCTATTCTCTGTTGGTGGATACCTAGTCTGGTTCTATATTTTGGCTATTATAAATTATGCTGCTATAAACAGAGATATCTATGGATTACTATTATAGTCTGATTTCAGTTCTTTTGGGTAGATAACCAGGAGTGATACAACTGGGTCATATGGAAGGTTCATTTCCATCCTTCTAATAAACCCCCATCCTAATTTCCAAACTGCTTTCATTAATTGGCAATATCACTAAAAATGTATCAGAATCCCTACTCCACAATTTACCAGCATTTATTATTATCTATGGTTCATTTTTTTTTTTAGGGGGAGCAGTACTGGGGATGGAACCCAGGGGCATTCTATCTCCAAACTACATCTGCAGCCCTATTATTTACACTTTATTTTGAAACATGGTCTCACTGAATTGTAAAGGTCCTCCCTAAGTAGTTGAGGTTGGCCATGAACCACAATACTCCTGTCTCAGCCTCCAAATTCTTGGATTACAAACATGTATCATCATGTCTGGCTTTATTATTTGTGTTTTTTTAATTATTGCCATTATAATTGGGGCTAGGTTAAAAACTCAGAGTAGTGTTTTATGTCTCATTCCTGATTATGCTAAAAATTTTTGCATGCCAAAACATATGCTGGAAAAATATATCATTTTCACCAAATTGTGCTGAAAAACTGGTTAATCCATATGTAGGAAAGTGGAAATCAATCTCACCATCTCACCCTGAACAAGAGTCAATGCAATGGATCATCACCTGAAAATTAAACCAGGGATTTAAATAGGGCTTATGAACAACATTCCAACATCTAGGCATGGATAAGAATTTCCTCAGTAAGATTCCAAACACAAGCAATTTGAAAAGAGGAGTAATTCATGGGATTTTATTAAACCTAAGAGCTTCTGTGTAGCAAAGGAAACTATCAAGAACTTTTATAGAGAGCTGAAATAATGGGGGATCTTTTCCATCTACTCCTTTGATAGAAGACTAATATCTAGAAGATACAAATAATTTAGAGAAAAAAACCTCTAAGAAAACCAACCCAAACAAAAATGGACAAGTGAACTAAATGAATAGATACTGTGTATTTTTTGTGGGTGAGAGAGAGAGAGAGAGAGAGAGAGAGAGAGAGAGAGAGAGAGAGAGAGAGAGAGAGAGAGAGAGAGAGAGAGAGGAGAGAGATCCAGGAACATCATTCCACTGTTTCTCTGCTTGTTCCAAATTAAAATCCTAGCAGAAGAAAAGTACTTGGCATATAACAAGGATCAAAACAGACCAAAATTTACAGCCATTTTAGGCTGAGAAGCTTACCCTGAAGGTACAGGCAACTCTCATCTCAAGAAAGTTAGATTTAGCAGTATTTTCCAATTTTGAGATCTAAAACTTTCCCAAGGCATAGAAGCAATAGCCTCAACTGAAATTTAATTTTTGCCTGGACTGTTCATTGCCATTTGTACCTATTACTGTATATGTATATATACATGTGTATATAAAATATTGCCTCTCACTATGTAAAACAGTTTGTATAAATATTCTGGGATTTGGTATATTAGGTATTCAGTGTGTATATTTAATGATGACTTTTTAAATTAAATGAACAGTTAGGAAATGAACAGAGAGGAAAGTTTTGAGTCTATCTGTCCCCAGATTAATATTATGCCATGGTGAATGAAGTAAAACTAGAGTCATGTGAAACCTGTCACTGGAGACTCCTAGGTTTTCTCTTCCCCAGGTGGATACTGTCACCTTTCCATATGCTGCAAAGAGATACATTAATGACACCCTCTTCTTAAGCCGTGCAGGATTTTCTAGGGGATTCTGAATCCCTGCACATGTTGTCTAAGTAAGTACCTCTTTATGCCACTGATGCAGAATCAGTGGGCATATACAGCTTCTGTGATTTTGATTAATGATCAAAAGAGTGGCAAATCAGCCCCCTCTTTTGTTAATAGGTCTGATTGTTAATAGGTCTGATTTGACATATTAACGTGTTTCAGTAGCCTAAGGTTGGACAACCAACTGTTCTCTATTCACATTTTAACTTCTCAGGAATGCAAATCAATTTTTTATTCATATGTTTAGTCTTGATTTGGTGATTTATGAAAGTTTTATCAGAAATATTTAATTCCATTAGAATCCCATTCATTTCTATGACTATGACTTTTGTTAGTGCTACAGAACTTCTAAAAGTGCACATTTTTATTATTTATTTTTAATCCAATATTACTAATTCATATACTTATTTAACAAGGAAGAAATACATTTAAACATCATATCTCCATAAATCAATTCAAAATATTATTGAATATATTCAATAATATTGTATATTTGTGTAAGTAACTAAAATTATACGCACAAAAACAGTTTAAAACTAATCAGATTAAACCAGGTGTGGTGATGCACATTTGTAATCTCAGCATTTAGGAGGCTGAGACAAGAGGATCACAGTTTGTGGACAGCCTCAGCTACTTAGTGAGGCCCTTTGTAACTCAGTGAGACTCTGTTTCAAAATAAAGAATAAAAAATAGGGCTGAGGATATAATTCAGAGGTAGAATGTCCCTAGGTTTTATCCCCAGTACCACACGCACACAAAAAATAAATACTGAAAAACATGGAGGCCGGTGTTTTAGGACAAGTTGGACAAGATTACATAGGTTGCTTGTTAAACTTTTCAGTGTTTATGTATTTTACCTTTAAAAGCAAATTGTAAAGCCTGTATTTCTTAACAACAACATGATAAGAAGGAATCTTATAATGATTTTTATTACTTTTTAAAGAAATATATAGAATGCTAGTTATACAATTAGTACACATTATTATTATTAGGATTGAATCCAGGAGCGTTTTGACCTCTGAGGAACACCCCTATTTTATTTTTTTAGTTTTTTGTTTAAAAACAGGGTCTTTCTATGTTTCAGAGGGCCTCAGTAAGTTTCTGGCACTGAACAAGAACCTTGTAATCCTCTTTTGTCAGCCTCCCAACTACTGGGATTATAGGTGTGCACTCCAACACTTGAATAGTTTAAATAATTTAAATACTTTTTTTTCAGAGACAAAGACTTATATTTAGGAAAGTGGGGGATACATATTCAAGTGAGTATGTAGGCCATTGAGGGGGGGAAGGATAATTCACACACACCTTTGGAGCCTTTAAAGTCCTTTGTTATAAAAGACCTCCATGGCGGGTGTGAGGAGAGGCACATGGCATGTATATGGGTGTAGTTATTTGAATTTTCAGGTTACTGACATTTCAGTGCTCATGCTGCATGTTGCCTGGGTTTGATCAAATGTTAGACATATTTAGGGATCCACTGTTGAACAAGCCTCTCAGGGATATTAGGTGTGAAAATAGGTCATTATAATTCAAAATGTTGGCCTATTGCTGCACCAAATTCTCAGCTTATATGTTAAAACTTACTTGAAAAAGGGATACATAAAGGTGAAGAAGTACTATGTGCCTAGTAATAACAAGGTTTGACCTATAAAATTTTAGGCTAATGAAATATTATTAGATTATTTGCTATTGTTCCTTCTGAGAAGCAAATATTTGCTGAAGGTATGAGTTGAGATTTTTTTTAAATAACAGTTTGAAATAAGTTAATGATTTTAGATTCTACTACAAAATTTCTACTTTAGACTATGAAACATTTTCAAAAGATTTCAGGCCAATTATCCAGCTAGACTTGAAATACTTAAATTTTCTTGACCCCTTAGTTAGGCTTGGTGGCCACAAAAAAATCTATAACCTATAATCTACAATCTATAATCTTATTAAACTATAATCCCAGTAGTGGGAGGCTGAAACACGATGGCACAATAGCAGCCAAACTTGGACACTTAGTGAGATATCATCTTAAAAATAAAAAAAATTTAAAAGGGTTGAGGAGGTATAAAGCCTTCAGGAAAAAAGGAGACAAGAGATAGCTCAATGGCAGAACAGGTTTTATTGGGATAAAACCTCTGGAATGGGTGTCCAGGGGGAAAAAAGCCCAAGTCCACTAAGAGACTAGAAGATTATATAGGTTGTTTATGGAAAATTTTACAGGTAAGGGAGTGAGGGTTATCTATTTCCAAGGGGAATGGATCAGGAAGAGATATTACGTAGTTAAGGAAATGTTGTTTAACTATTTCCAAGGGAGGGTTGCTTTGTCAGGATAAGTAGGATTATAGGGCTTTCCTGTAAGCAGAGGAGTGCAATATGCAAGAGGCTTACAGACAAATCCTAGGCAGGATAGTGGAGATTTCTCCAGAATCAGGAGATAAGGGTACACTGAGCAAGACTTGAAGGCCAAGATGAAGTCATATTTTTTATTTTGGTGGAACTGGGGTTCCCGGAAGCCTTTCTCCCTCTGGGATACATTCTCAGACATACATACATATACATATATGCATATACATATACATATACATATACACATACACACACACACACACACACACACACACACACACACACACACACACACATATATATATATATATATATATATATATATATATATATATATATATATATTTTTTTTTTTTTTTTTTTTTTTTTTTTAAACAGGTTCTCTCAAGCCAGTGAGGCTGGCTCCAAACCAGAGTGATCCTCCTGTCTCCACCTCCCAAGTGCTGGGATTACAAGCTTGCACCACCACACTCTGCATGAAGTCACTTTTGTTTGAGGCCCTAACAGTGTAGCTCAGTGGTAAAATACTCCAAGTCAATGACCATTGCCTACTTCCATCCAGACATTCAGTTATAATTTTTTTCATAACTCTGGAACATTTTTTAACTTATAAAACAAATTTATCTAAGGAGTGATAAAACAAAAACCTTATACACATGATTTTCAGGTGACAAAATTGTGCAAAAGATAAATCTTGGAGGATTTAGAAAAAAACACTAAAATTTTACCAGAGCCTTATGAATAGATGTTGTTAGAATCTGTGATTTTTTAGGTGTTTCTCCTCTCTCACTGAGGCAGAGAAACTCAGGAAATTCATCAGAGACATGTACTGACTCTTAATCCATGCAGATGGGAAATTATGTAATAAACATAATCGATAACTGTGGTGAGCTGCCATTAGAAGACGGCGCCGGCTTCCTGCCTCTGAACTAGAAGATGGTGTCGGCCTCCTGCCTCTGAGCTTGATTGACACATTGCTGTGCCGGAAGCAACTCCATGTTTGGAGGCTAAGGTTATGTAACGCATGACGTGGTGGTGGCCTGACGAGCATGAGCCAATGAGTGAGTGAGACGTGGCAGGGAGTGATTGGGAGGGTTAATGTTTATAATGCCCTGTGCGAGGCAGATCGCCGC
This sequence comes from Muscardinus avellanarius, assembly GCF_963383645.1. Lineage (NCBI taxonomy): Eukaryota > Metazoa > Chordata > Mammalia > Rodentia > Gliridae > Muscardinus > Muscardinus avellanarius. Next base: position 1,517,987 of record NC_137809.1, read on the forward strand.
CATTCCACGATTCCGCCATTTTCTTCTACTTGTATCCTGAGTAAACGGCTTGCAAGAAGAGCTTTGTGTTGCATCTTAATCGCTGGTCGAGGGACGCAACAACTGGTGGCCTGTACAGGGAAAAATCAACTCCCGTGCATGAAGCTCAGAACTTGCTGTCGTCAGGGAAGGTGCACCGGTAAGTCCCCTGGTAAGTTGGGGGTCCGCAAAAAATGCGGGTAACCACTCTCACCTGTGGATAAGGGGAGAGCAAATCTAGTAGAGCTGCGATCAAAGCAGACGCGGGAAAGTGAAAGTAGAGCTGCGATCAAAGCAGATGCGGGAAAGTGAAAGTAGAGCTGCAGTCAAAGCAGACGCAGGAAAGTGAAAGTAGAACTGCGGTCAAAGCAGACATGGGAACACGAAGGTAGAGCCGCGATCAAAGCGGACCATTTTTGAGTTTCATTTTGAGCTTAGTTTTGGGATGGGGGATTTGCAATCTCATCCAATTTTTTTGGCTCTTCAGGAGCTATTTCATTTTAAATCTCATCCAATTGTTTTTTGCTCTTCAGGAGCTACTTCATTCTAGAAATTTAGAAATTAGAAAGTCTACTTTAGAAAAAAATTTAAATGATTGTGACAGTGCCGCTCCATGGTTTTCTGTCTCAGGTAACCTGACAGTTCCTAGTTGGGAAAAGCTTGGCCGAGATCTTGAATATGCCGAGCAACAGGGAAGCCTTAGTCCCTGTGTTCTACCTATTTGGAAATTGGTCAGAGGTTGTTTAGAAGATCAAAAACATCATGATGCTATTAAGGAAGGGCAAACCGCCCTTGAATTACTCAAAGAACAGAAATCTGAGGAGCATAAGTCAAAACACGCAGTTAGTAAAGCAAAGAAACCTGTCCGTTCCTCACTCTATCCAAATTTGTCTGAATTTAAAGGGCCAGATTCCTCTTCTGATTCTTCTGATGAGGGAGAAAGTTCGTTAAAGAAACAAATGGCATATGTGTCAATTCATTCAGCCTCGAAAAAATCCCATTTGCCTAAATTAGATCCGGACTTTCCTATGCCCTCAGGACAAGATTATCCTCCTCCTGAGCCACCACCATCCTTACCATCCTCCACTCAGGGATCTCATAATTCCTTTTGTCCTCAAGTTTGGTCACGTGTTAAAACTGAGCTCCCGTTGGCCTTTCCTATTTTTCAAGATACACAGGGCGCTTGTTTTTATGAACCCCTTGATTTTAAGGTCATTAAGGCATTAGCAGAATCAGTTCACGTGTATGGGGTCGCAGCTTCCTTTACATTAGCCCAAGTGGAAGCTCTGGCTAGAAACTGCATGATGCCAGGGGACTGGAATGGATTAACACGAGCGTGCCTCACCCCTGGACAATTTTTGAATGGAAGGCCTTTAACATAGAATATGCCTCTGATCAGGCTGCTGCTAATGCTCTTGCTGGAAATCCTCAATGGGATCGAGATATGATTTTGGGACAAGGGCTACATGCCCAAAACCAAACCCAGCTTCCTTTGGAAGTTTATAATCAAATAAATTCTTGTGCTATTAGAGCATGGAAATCCCTTAGAAGCTCAGGGGAATCTGCTGGTAATCTAACCAAAATTATACAAGGACCTACCGAGCCATTCGCAGATTTTGTAGCTCATCTCCTCGAAGCTACAAGTAGAATTTTAGGTCCTAATGTGGAGGTGGCAACACCTTTGATTAAACAGTTAGTTTTTGAACAGTGTACAAAGGAATGCCGAGCTGCTATCCGACCATACAAGGACAAAAATATTGAGGACTGAATGGAAATCTGTCAAGAGTTAAATGGCCCTCTAACTAACGTGGGTTTAGCAGCCGCCTTTATGCAGTTAACTCAGCGCTCCGGGATAAATCCGGAAGCCTGTTTTCAATGCGGCCAAATGGGTCATCAAAAGCGACAATGTCCACAAAAGAAACAAAATTTGTCTATTATACCAGATAATATCATAAAACAACCTGGCCTTTGCCCTAGGTGTTACACTTATTCTTGCAGTCAATTAACACCAAAAATTATACAAACTAAACATTATTCCCCTGCTAGCGTGTGTGTTCATCCTCCTTTTATTTATATATTGAGTAATAATATCTTTTCCTTTTGTAATAATTATAGCTGTTTTTATAGTTTGTGCTGGAATAATAGAAGTTTTTCTCGTGCTATGATTGCTTGAATTCCTCGCTGGGTTCCAGTCCCAGTGGATGCTCCCAATTACATGGTTTTATTTAGGTCTAAATGAGATTTTGGCATCACGGCTGCCATTGTAGCTGCGATTGCTGCTGCTGCTGCTGTGGGCACTGCAGCTGCAATTGCCTTAACTCAGACAGTACAGGCAGCGGAGACTTTAATTAATATGTCCTCCACTGTTGCGCAGGCCTTAGATACTCAAACAACGCTGAATAGTCAACTTAAAGGTGGCCTTATGATAGTTAATCAGCACATTGATTTAGTACAAGAACAAGTTGAGATATTATGGCAGCTTGCTCAGCTTGGATGTGAATGGAGATACCCTGGTCTCTGTGTTACCAGCGTTCAATATGAAAACTCTACAAAAGCCACTAACCTGTCTCAGGAGTTGTCAATTTATCTTTTAGGCAAGTGGTCGGGAGAATTTGAAACCCAACTAGAGAGATTACACACTGCCGTGGTCACCATCAACTCGACTCGTGTGGACATTAGTTTGGCCAAAGGACTATCATCTTGGATAACTCGTGCCATGAATCATCTAAAGGAATGGGCTGGATTGGGGGCCTTGATGGGATTATTGGTTGTGGCTGTATTGTTTTGTGTCTGGTGCATTGCTCGTCTTCGCCAAAGTTTTAATCATTATACAGCCATGTTTATACAGGCCTGTGTGGCTATCGAGGTGGGACAATCACCCCAAACCTGGCTCACAGCAGCTAAGGCATAGTGGCTCAGGTTGCAAGGCAAAGCACTGCAGCTGAGGGCACAAGTTTGGTCCTCAGGAAGAGTACGCTTGACTGCAAATGGGTTAGGCACCCAAGTACCCGTCCCTAAAAAAAGGTGCCAGTGATTAATAGGGGTCAAACCTCTGCTCTTACCTGTTGCCTATAAAAACAAAAAGGGGGAATTGTGGCGAGCCGCCATTAGAAGATGGCGCCGGCTTCCTGCCTCTCAACTAGAAAATGGTGCCGGCTTCCTGCCTCTGAGCTTGATTGACACATGGCTGTGCAGGAAGCAACTCCATATTTGGAGGCTAAGGTTATGTAATGCATGACGTGGTGGTGGCCTGAGGAGCATGAGCCAATGAGTGAGTGAGATGTGGCAGGGAGTGATTGGGAGGGTTAATGTTTATAATGCCCTGTGCGAGGCAGATCTCCTCCATTCTGCCATTCCACCATTCCGCCATTTTCTTCGACTTGTATCCTGAATAAACGGCTTGCAAGAAGAGCTTCATGTTGCGTCTTAATCGCTGGTAGAGGGACACGACAGATAACATAGTTATACAAATCAATATGTATCAGAATACTACATGTTTAGCATATTTCATATTTTATACCCATCAGATCTTTAGAATGTAATGAACTCAACTGTATTTAGTCAAACAGTTTTACAGATGCATTACAGATTTAGAAAATTGTTAAAGTTCTCATTTGTAGTAAATGAGAGATCATGAATAATTTATTTATTTATTTATTTATTTATTTATTTATTTATTTATTTACTTACTTACTTATTCGTTTACTTATTTATTTATTTATTTTATGGTGTTGGGAATAAAACCCAGGGGCATTCTGTTTCCAAGCTATGCCCCTAGCCATATTTTCTATTCTTTATTTTTTTCAACATGTTCTCACTAAGTTGCAGAAGGCCTTACTAAGTAGTTGAGGCTGGCCACAAAGCTGAATCATTCTATCTCAGCCTCCCAAGTACTGGGACCACAAGCATGAACTGCCATGCCTGGCTAGATCATAAATTTAAATTGAAGCATTTTAGCAAGGCATGATGCTGTACACTCTGTAATCCTAGTAATTGGGAGGCTAAATAGGGCAATTTCAGTTTCAAGGCCAGTGCTAGCAATTTAGCATGACCCTCAGGAACTTAATGACACCATGTCTCAAAATAAAATGGAACTAGGGTGTAGGTCATGGGCAGAGTACTCCTGGGTTCAACCTCAGTACAAAAAATGAAAAAAAGTAAGTATTCTGTCTACAGAATCTACATTAATCAATAATTCTTTCTTGATTACCAATATAAAAATAATGAGAGCACCGAAAGATATAACTGTGTGCAGGGATGTCTGTGGATATTCCACATGAGAATTTCTCCTCTTTTTATTTCTTTCCTTAAAATTTTTTATTGGTGCATTGAAGTCATATATCATAATAGGATACACGATGGTGGAGACACTTTTTATTTCTTGTTACACAGTATTTTATCAGGTTGCTGCAGATGCAAAGATAAGTAAATTATTGCCCTGTCCATGAAACACCAAAGAGTGAAATATAAATACTTCAATATAAAAGGGATAATTGCATGCATTAGGATGGACCCACAAACATGGATGCTAAATATAGTGTTAGTAGAGATTGATGAAGTTAATATCTAAGGTGAAGATAATTTGTCTTTATTTCCTTCTCAGACATTTACTATGAACTTTTCGCTAGAAAAACGAGTGAAAGCATCAACATTTACACCTTGATTGCCACTAGAAATAACTTTTTCTTCCAAATTTGCATTGGTATATCAGCCAATGCCATTTTGCTTCTCTTCCACCTCCTCACGTCTTTTTTCCAACACAGATCCAAGCCTACTGACATGATGGTTGGCCTCTTGGCACTAATTCATCTAGTGATGCTAAAGATAAGGGTGTTTATAAATGTAGACAAGTTTGGATCTTGGGACGTTTGGGATGACATCACATGCAAATCAGTTATCTACTTGTACAGGTTGATGAAGAGTCTCTCTCTTTGCACCACCTGCCTGATGAGTGTCCTCCAGGCCATCATCCTCAGCTCCAGAAGCTCCTGCTCAGCAAAGTTCAAACATAAGTCTTCACAACACAACCTGTGTTGCTTTCTCATTCTCTGGGTTTCCAGTATATTTATAAATATTCACTTTTTAATCTCCATTGCTTACCCAACCAAAAAGACAGCACTTCAGTTTGTGTCAGAATCCTGTTCTATTTCACCCATGGATTACTTCTTCAAGAACTAATTTACTGAAATGGGTGTATTTTGAGATGTCTGGTTTATAGGACTCATGACTCTTTCAAGTGGGTATATGGTGGGTCTCTTGTGCAAGCATAAGAGGAGGTCCCAGCATCTCCACAGCACCAGTGTTTCCTCAAAAGCATCCCCAAAACAAAGGGCCACCTGGACCATTCTGCTGCTCATGAGTTTCTTTGTTATCATGTACTTTTTGGACTGCATTATCTGCTCTTACTATGAAGTATTGCTGAAGGATGATCCAGCTCACCTGTGGCTCCAGATGCTGGTGGGCAATGGCTATGCCACTATCAGTCCTTTGTTGCTGATCAGTACTGAAAAATGAATAAGCAAGGCTATAAAGGTTGTGTTGGGGAAGGACAGTAAATGTTAAATTTTGTGGTGATGGAGAAATTTTGTCATTTTTCTCATCTTATAATCTGTTCTAAAATTAAAAATAATTTGTCAGAAAAATCAAGTAAGGATGAACGTGGTGTAATTTAAATATTTTTTTTTATTTTTGGTAACACTACTAAGTTACAGATTGACTATTCATGTACAGCTTATCTCTAAAGCATATAAGTGTGTGTGTGTGTGTGTGTGTGTGTGTGTGTGTGTGTGTGTGTGTGTTTTGCAGGGTCCAGTGACATTTTACGTATGAATGCTAGTCCTATTTGATTTTTATTTGAAAAGTGGGTCTTACTAAATTGTTTAGAACCTTGTTAAGTTACTAAGGCTGATCTTGAGCCTACGAACCTCGTTTCTCAGCATCCCATGTACTGATATTTCAGCACCACCATACCCAGTACTGACATTTCAGGATTGCACCACCATGCCCAGCTCATATCAACTCTTTTTTATTGAAGTTACATTTCAAATAAACTAATATCATTATGTCCATTTACAAAGGCAGAAACTAAGGTCCAGATAAATTAGATGAGTCAAAGTTACATAGGAAATAAATGAAGAGATTCAGGATTTCAACCCTAGAAATAATACTTGAGCATCTGTACATGTAGAACTTAGCAGACAATCTATAGTACTGGTACTGGTAGAATGATGACATTCATTTTATAGGTGATATACAGGAATGCTATGCCCCTTCAAAATGTAGCATCAATGTTCATCTTTGTCATGTCTTCATTCTGTAAGGCTGAAACATCCATGGAAGGTTATCCAATGTTCATCGATGGGAAGGTGCCTTGTGGCACTGAATATCTGTGTGTGAAAGTGCTTTTAATAAAATAGAGTTGTGATCATGATCAAGGTCACAGTTTTTAATGTTGGATGTGGTTATTTCACTAGAGATTCCAGATGTTGCTCATAAATAAGGCAGTCAGTGAAACTGAAACTATGAAATCTCATTGTGGTGATTCCTTCCTGTGTATTACGAGTATCACTTTGTCATATCATCACCTCCTCTAATCCTTTCTTCCTCTCCTTCCCCTTCTCCTTTCTTCCTGTCCTCTGCTTCTCCAGTAGCTGGGACCGCAGCACACACCATCACATCTGGCTTTAGATTATGCTTTTTAATACATTTATTGGTCCATTTTCTCATCAGATAATACTGTATAAATGATAATTATGTTGAATGTGGCATACACACACACACAACTTGTTGGGCTTTCCCTCCAGGTCTCTCCCCATTACCCTCTTCCCAAATGAAAACTTGAGAAAGGCATTGGTATCCTCACATATGCACATGATGTCCACGGAAGTGTTTCCTTCATCAATTCTTCCTCTCCCCATCTCCTTCCCTTAGACCACCTCCTTTGCTCCACTGAAGTTTATCCTCCACTATCTGAGGTATTTCTAGTAGCTGGATTATTCTCTAGCTTAAACCCTAGATACCCAAGAGTAATATAGCTAAAGAATATAGTGTCTCCATTCCCAGTCTTCTGAGAAATCTCTACACTGATCTCCATACCAATTGCAGTAAATTGCAATTCCACTAACAGTGTAGACCAGTTTCTATTTCCCCCCAATTCTCACCAGAATTTATTGTTGTCTTCCTGATGATTGCCATTCTTATTGGGGTTAGATGGAATCTCAGTGTAGTATTTATTTGCATCTTCCTGACTGCTAATGATGTTAAACATTTTTATTGTACTTTTTGACATTTCTATTTCATCCTTTGTAAAGTGTCTATTTAATTGTCTGTTTAATGATTTAGTCATGTATTTTATATACTTTATTTTCAACTTGTAAAAGTTTATTATATTGCTAGACTTATGCACTCTTCTAGTATTTTTAAAGTCTTTGGTCTTAGAAAATTGGGAACAGGGATGGCGATGAAGAAAAATGGGGCTTACGAGCCCTGCTAAAAACCAATCTCTATAACCACAAAATTAACGACCTTTCATATCCAGAAAAAACCTTCATTAGAGAAATAAAAAATGTAAATACAAGGGACAGAGAAAAAGAGGGCTGGATAAATGAGACACCAGAAAGAAACCAGACCTCAGTGCCGCAGCTGGAGCTGTGGCATGGAGCTGCACCGATGCCAACTTCCCTCACAGCACCAGGCTCCAGAGAGGAGGGAGACTCAGACGGATCTCAGAGCCACAAAGGAGATATGCTGGCCTCACACCCGAGGACACGGTAGCAGCACCTTACTGCTGGTGGGAGCGGCGAATCCACTGGACAGCATCAGACCAGCACACTCAACAGCCCGCCAGGCTCCAGAGAGAAGCGGCAGACAGCGAGCCAAGGTGAGCCGCTGCAGATCAGCCAGGCAGAATTTGGCAGAATTTTTGGTGCAGGGAATGTCTAAAGCTCCAAAGGGCCGGGCTCAGCACACCGTGCAGGGACTCAGAGCATAGCTCAAAACCAGAGAAGAAATATGCCAGCCTCACTTTCAAGGGCGAGACAGTGGTGCCATATTGCCAGCTGTGGCAGCTCCATCAGTGCACTCATCAACAGTGAGTCAAATTGTGGCCCCTACAGGAGAAATTCTAGTACTGCACTCCCAGGGACTTGACCCGGTGGGGGAGTGGTGGTGGCAGAGATATCACACCACAGTCACAACTCCCCACAGGAGAACGCCCAACCTTGCACCCGCCATGGTCTAAAGCAGCCTCGATTGACTCTCTGGGTCTGAGACTTTGTGATACAACCCAGTAAAGGAGTAGTGGTGACAGATACCACAGACTCAGATCCAGAGCACCTTAAGTGAAGTTGTAGTGACCCAAGGAAGAAACTAGAAAAGGCACAAACTTCTGAAATCATGGGAAAGAGGAAGAACAATGGAGCAATGAATCCCCACAACTCCACAACATCAGAACCTAATAAAACAGAAATTCAGAGATTTCTAGAAGATCAAATTAGGAAAATAACTGTAGAAATAATAGAGGTGTTTTGAAAATAATTCAGAGAGAGAGCTCAGAGGAGATAAAGGATGCGATTAATGAAGTAAAGGCCTCAATTCAAAGTATAAACAACCAATTAGACCACATGGAGAATAGAATCTCGCTCCTAGATGATCACTCCGAAAATGAACACATAGTTTCTAATTAATAAAAATAAATCTGACAGGAGGAATCTGACATCGAAGAAATATGGGTCCATTTTAAGAGAGCTAACCTAAGAATAATTGGAATAGAGGATGGAAAAGAAAGTGAAAACAAAGGGATCAACAATCTCTTCAAGGAAGTAATAGCAGAAAAATTTCCAAACTTAGAGCAAAAGATTGATGCACAGATCCAGAACTCTTATAGAACTCCCATTAGACAGGATCAGAGTAGAGGGTCCCCATGCCACATAATTTCCAAAATGACCAATGTGGAAGCCAAGCAGAGAATCTTAAAGGCAACAAAAACAAAGGGACAAGTGACATTCAGAGGCAAATCAATTAGTATCACTCCAGACTTCCCAAACCAAGTCATGAGAGCCAGAAGGGTTTTGAGTAACATATTCCAAACTCTGAAAGAAAACAACTTCCAGCCAAAAAATTTCTACCCAGCAAAACTTGCTGTCAAATTAGATGTGGAAATAAGAAACTTCCATGACAAACAGAAAATGAAGAAATTTACGTCTTCAAAACCAGCGTTAGAGAAAATACTCAAAGAGATTAACTACAAAGAAGAAATAGATAACACACACCAGAACCAGAGAAACAAGATTTTCCACCCAACAGACAACTAAGATTGGTTATCTGTGGAGATTCATTATTTATTTTAGTCTTTTACCTATTTCTAAATTGTATTGTTTGCTTTTATTTTTGCTAATTTTTAGGATTTCTAGTTGGAATATTAATATGCCTTCAGATATAGCATTTGGAAATGCTTTATCCCATTCTATCAGTAACTTTTAACTCTGTTTGCATTGTCTTTGAATATACAATATTTGTTTTTATTTTTAGGGAGTTTGTTTACCCTTCTGTTACCTGTGCCACTGAAATCATATCCAAGAAATCACTGCCAATTTTAATGTTGTGAGTTTTTATGACCCAGATTTTCTTCTAAAAGTTTATAGTCTTAAGATTTATATTTAGGTCTTTTATCTATTTTGAATTAACATTTGTATATGCTGTTAGGTAAGGGTCCAATTTATTCTATTTCATGTAATTATTATTTTTCACCAATATTTAGTTAAAAGATTATTTCCTCCACCAAATGTTCATGGAAACCTTTTCAAAAATAACTTGACAATATATGGAAGAATTTATCTCTAGGCTTTTATTTAACTCCAATGGTTTCTATATCTGCCTTTATAACAGTACTACACTGTTTCAATTATTTTATCTCTATAAGCTTTGAAATCAGAAAATATACATCTTCTAGCTTTATTATTTTTTAGATCATTTGGGGTATCTAGAGTCCATAATCCATATTAGGATAGATTTTTTTCTGAAATATAAATAAATAAATGTATGATGGTTTCACCTAAAAAGAGAAAAAAATATTCTCTGGTAAGAAAGAAAGCAAAAATAAATATTTTAATGTTATCTTTAAGTCATCAAAAGCTTGGTATCAGACAAATAAAACGTTTTTATCCCATTATGATGTATGAATACAGTGCACCAATAAAAAAAAATTAAAGAAAAGTAAATTGGGAACAAATCCACCATATGATCTGGCTATACCTCTCCTGGGTATTTGTCCAAACTGGTTGAATTAAGAGAAGTATATTAACATATGCATACCCATGTTCATAGCAACACAATCCACCATAGCCAAAATGTAGAACCAATTGAGGTCTTCATTAACAGAGGAATGGATTGCAAAATTATGGTAAATACACACAATGGAATTCGACTCAGCTATAAAGAAGAACAAAAGCTTGTCATTCACAAGAAGATGGAACGTCCTGGAGAGCATTATATTAAGTTAGGTCAGCCAAGCACAGAAAGAGAAGGGACATATGTTTTCTTTAATATGCCCAATCTACGGAGTATTAGGGATACCAGAATAACTCCAGACAATGGAGAGAAAATATCAGCAAAGGTAGAATGGAAGGATAGGAGAAGAAGGCTGAGGTTGATTAATGAAGGCGCTAAATCTAAATTTGTGTAAAAATATGAATATAGGATGGTTGACCTGCACACTCATTGTTGGGAGGGAGGGAAAGGGATTTTGGGGGGAGAAGGGACCAAGCACTGTCTGAATGTATGTCATTTTCAATATGTCCCACATAAAAACAAATAAATAATAAAAAGCCTCTGGTCTAATTTCCAGGTCTTTGTTCCATCTGGAGTTGACTCTTGTGCAAGATTAATGTGGGGATTTAATTTTTCTATAAATTAAAAACCAGTTTTTCCAACAATATTTGTTAAAAAGGATCTATTTTCTTCAACATATGTTTATAGAACCTTTGTGGAAAATCAATTGCTCCTGCTATTCTGGGTCTTTTATTTATATACAGTTTAAAACTGATTTTGCTAGGTCTGTGAAGAATGAAATTAGTATTTAATAGAGATTTCATTGACTGTCTAGATCACTTTTGTTAGAATGGGCATTTTGATAATATTAATTCTGCCTATCTAGGTGTATTGAAGAGCTTTCAATCTTCTAAGGTCTTCAATTTCTTTCTTTGATGTTATGTAATTTTTATCATAAATGTCTCCTTCCTTCCACCGTTTGTTCTATTGTTTATCCATAATAAGAATGTAAAGACAATTAAAGCCTTAGGCCTTAAAATACATAGAGAAAATAAAAATCCTAGGATAACAGTGACTTTGCCTTGCTCTTTGTGATTATGCATAATTACAGTGTCTCAAATCAGTGCCTCTGTTTCTCTCCTATTCTTTAGGACCCAACCCTATTTTACTTTTTTATTTTGAAATAGGGTCTTATGAAGTTATAGAAGACCTTGCTAAATCACTGAGGCTGCTCTCAAATCTTCTAACTTCCTGTCTTAGCCTCCCAAGCACTGGTGTATGTAGGCATACACCACTTTCCTTGGCTAAAGACAATACAGTCTCTTTCAGAAATTAATATCCAGTTTTGGGGACCCAAAGGTTGAATCCAGAGAAACTCGGGATAAACTCAGGGGCATTCTGCCTCCAAGTTCATACTCAGCTCTTTGTGTGTGTGTGTGTGTGTGTGTGTGTGTGTGTGTGTGTGTGTGTGTGTGTGTGTGTGTGATAATGGGGATGAGACTCAGGGGCATTATACTTCCAAGCTACACTCCCAGGCCTATTTTTTAGTCTTTTTATTTTTTGAAAAAGGGTATCACTGAGCTGCAAAATGCCTTGCTAAGTAGCTGCAGCTCTCTGTGAAACTCCTGTCTCAGCCTCCTGAATACTGGGATTGCAAGCATGTGCCACCACACTCAGCAGTTCTTTTTATTTTTTATTTTAAAACAGGATCTTGCTAAATTGATTCAGCTGACTTTAAAACTGCAATTCTTGGATAGTGCTGGTTGAAGCCAGCCTCACTGGCTTAAGAGACCCTGTTTCCAAATTAAAAAAAAAAAAAAAATATATATATATATATATATATATATATATATATATATATATATATATATATATATATATATATATATATATATGTCTTGGAGTGTAGCCTGGCAGTAGAAGGGCTTCCAGGAACCCCAGTACCTATAAATAAATAAATAAATAAATAAATAAATAAATAAATAAATAAATAATCAATCCTTCTGTCTCGCCCTCACCATCTCCACTCCACCAAAGAAAATGATCTGAGCCATGTCAGAGAGACAACAGTTAAAGTACCTGCTCACAGAGCAGTGTGCAAGAAGGACCTTTAAAGGGGGGTTAGTCTCAAGGCCAATGGATAACCCCCAGCTTCCAATTTATTTAAATTTTTCTTCAGACTTTTTGACCTTTCCATTGTTCTTTCAAAATATTGTTCTTATTTAAAGTAGCTAAGTTGGGCATGAAGGTGCATGCTTGTAATCTCAGTACTGGGAAAGTTAAGACAGGAGGACTACAAGTAAAGGCCAGCCACAGCACCTTAATGAGAATGTTTCAAAATAAAAAGTGGAGGAGGGCTCTATTCCCAGTACCACCAAAAATAAATATAACCAAGTCAGTTCCAGTTTGAAGCCCGAGTACACAAGAGCAGCCCTGTCTCCCCAGTTGAGTTTCAGGCTGAGGTTTGTGGAAAGAATGTATTACACTCATGTCATTATAAAAGGGCATCTTGAGACCCACCATGGAGAAGGCATGATCAGACACCCTGCAGTCTCATTTGACAATATCTGGGCTGGAGTCAGGGCAGGCATGGATAGTTCTTGCTTAGCAAGGAAAGGCTGGCCTTACAGATAGGCTAGAGCCCACAAAGCTAGGTAAATACAGAGGCCCAGCCCCTGTGTACCTCTGCCTAAAGAGAATCTGCTAAAGGTTGCCTCAGAGCCTGGGAAGAGCCAAGTGAATTAAAAAAAAAAAAGACAGAGCAGCTAGCCATGGGAGGAGAAGTGTGGGCTGATCCAGAGGGTAGAAGCCTAGAGAAGAATGGATAAAAATGAGCGCAAGAAATCTATGGTGATCCTGGCCCAAGTAGAGCCAAAGTGATGGCTGAGTGGGGCCAAAAAAATGGACAGGGCTGGGGTAGAACCTATCAGTGTGGGAGTAGCTATTTGGTAGGGCAGATCTGGAGACGAGGTGGAGCCTCCCAGAATGGGAACCCGTGGGCAGGGCTGGAGGGAGGAGTGGACCCAGGACAGGCCAGTAGTAACCAGGGGGTGGTTGGAGGCCAAGTGATGGACTGAACCAGTTGGGAAAGTCAAAGTATTCCACGAGGAGCTGGGAGAATGGCCCCAAGAGTTAGGAGTGGTTGGGATGGAGCTGAATGTGTGGGGCTGAATTAGGTGAGTGACCCCAACCAGTAGAAGCAGTCGAGGCAGAAGCATTGGGCAGGTCTGAGTGTGCATGGCCTAACAGCCAAATGGAGCCAACTTCTAGGAGGAGCAGTTAGGGTGGGACCTGGTGGGCCAGACCTAACTGGTGAAAGGAGCCAACTGGTAGGAGGAACAGTTGGGGTGGAGCTAAGTTGTTATGTTGCAGCTGAGTGGGTGGGACAGAGTAGGTGAGTGGAGCCAATCAGTAGGATGGGCAGATATGGTGGAGCTAAGCAGTGGGCACAGCTGAGAGTTGGGTGGGACTAAGTAGTGGGCAGAGCTAGGAAGTTGGAACAGAGCTGAGGTAGCACCTGCTTGAGACCTCCCAGGCAGAGGCAGCTGTGGAAACCCTGTCACAGACCTAATGGACCGGGTCCTTTCATACCTATAGGACAGCAGGGCCAAGATATAAACTCAAACTTTTTCTCAAGGCATCAGTTCCCTCATTACATAATGAGGACCAGGAAGGTGGCAGAAAGGCCTGTTCATGGCCTCCATGCACCTCGTCACTGATATCAAGAAATCTGTTGCTCAGGGGTGGGGCAGTTGCTGGTCCCCCTGAGGCCCCTGGGGGACAATGACCCTGATAGAGGTGCTGAGAGTGTCAATTTGGGGACTTGGCATTTCCCATGCCCTCTGCAGCCTGCTGTGTAGACAGTATCACCTGGGCATGCAGAGAGGGGACACATGTGAATAGCTGACTCTGCTGGAACCTGGTAGGTCCCATTGTCCCTTTATGGACATCCACATGCAGCTGAAGAGGAGGAATTGGGAGGGAACCTCTGGAGACTCCTGCCTCAATAATGGGGTAAACAGGCCAGGGACTCCAGGCTCTCAGGCTGTTGTGAAGCAAAGTCCACCCTCCTAATTCTTCAAAGACAGGATGGCATTGGAAGGGCAGGACATCGGTGTTATAATTGGACTATTTGGTCCTAGATTGTGTGCGTGACTACCAGACATTTCTCCATCCACCCCCAAATTTCCAACACCTGGAGGACTCCAGGCCCTCCCATGTGCTATAAATGGTGTTTTAACTACTTTGAGGTGCTAAGATCATATTAGACACCATATAGACCACGAACTCTACTTAAAAATTTGCTATTCCCTTTCCCCTTTGCCCATCTGTTCATTAACTTGGTTCTTGGAACTTCTAGGAAGTCCTTTAGTACTTGCTTTATAAGCAGACTATAATATCTAGAATATACAAATAACTTTAAAAACTCTATTAATAACAACTATAAGCAAGACAGTCAATTGCATTGAATACACACTGTCTGAAAGAAACACAAATGGCCAATAGATGTGAATGAATGCTCAACATCATTAGCAATCGGGGAAATGCAAATCCAAACTCTCCTAAGATGTGTTCATCTGGTTCTAATTAGATGGCCAGTCCTCAAAATACAGACATTAATCAAAGTTTCTCATTTTCTCCAGTCTAATGGGGGCAGCGGACCTTCATCTGGTTTTCATCTGTTACCTGGTCACCACACTCACTATCAAGCAAGTGATGAACACCAGCAGTGACACTGGGCTCAGTGTGATCCAGGTGCACAATGTTGAAAACCCACCCCATCCTGGTGAAAGGAAGGTGTGACACCAGGGCTGTGAGGCCAGGGCTGGTATTAAGCAGCCCCTGTCATCATTTCTCAGGCCCCACTAGAGTCACCTATTTGTGCCCAGGCCTGTGCCCAGGTTTATGGAACATGGGGGAGGATGTTGCCCCATTCCTGGCCTTGAGGAGCTCATGGTTCCAGTGTAGAGGTGGACACAGGGCCAGACTTGAAGCGCCCACAGAGCAGGGGGTTCTGTAGGGGAGCCCAGAGCACAGAAGATGAGAGGGAATCATATATCAGTTGAGAAAGACCAGCCTCAGCCCCAGAGATAGGATCTTCAAGCTGCAGGGTCACTGATTGCTGGATTGTACATTAACAGTGAAAGAGGACCTGAGGCTCCCACTGACCAGCCAGCTTCCCCAACCCTTGCCATATATGGGGGCATAATCAGGTGTCCTGCACTAGTCCGCCCCTGGTTTTTGACCCCATGTGATATAGGACTTTCTCTTTTAGCAGTGGCACAGGTGGGGTGTCACCTGCTGATGATCATCACCCCTGCTCACCTGTGGCCGCTGACCCCAAGCCAGGCCTGTCCACTGCTGAGCCTTCCCTTATCAGCTGATATAGGACAGAGAATGGAGCTGCAAGTCGCAGCCACATACAGCCTTCTTGTGTGCTCTCAGCACATGGAACCAGAGGGTATTCTGGATTTTTTTTTCCTTCTAATATTGGGGATGAAACTCTAGGTCATTCTATCTCTGAACTGCACCCCAACCCAATTTTTTTTTGCTAAGGTTTAAGTTACTAAGGGCCTTGTTAAGTTACTTAGGTTAGCCTTATAACCTGTGATTCTCCTGTTTCAGCCTCGCAAATACTATGATTACAATATCTTCTGCATCTTTTAGGAGACAAAACAGTCTCAGTTAGGAGAGGGGCAGGGATCCACACGAGCAGATTCTGAGTGCTCCCCTGTCCCCCAGGTCATCACCCTCTGGGTGGGGCACCAGCCCAGCCCCAACAACCCCTGCACTGCTGTGTAGCCTGCCATGGTGAACCTTATCTGTGCCCACCACCCAGGTTGACCCTAATGCCTGTCTATGCCAGAACCCACCTGAGCCTGTCCTATCCTTGCTGTAGTAGAACAAGCTTGTGGTGAGTGTGGACCATTCTCAGGGACAGAAGGATGTAATAAGCTAGAAAGCCAGCCCTGGGAAGCACGGTTATTATTCGTGTATTACCAGGCCTGGAGAGGTGGAGTAGCTAGCCAGAATACAGCTAGTACAGAAGATCCCCGACTTACGATAGTTCTACCTAACATTCTACTTTGCAGTGGTGGGAAAGTGTTGTGCAGTCATGGGAAGCCACACTTGGAATTTGGAATTTCGATTTTTTAAACAATTTTTTATTGAACATAAATAGTATACATTTAAACTATATTTGGTGCCCTCTCACCTCACTCCAATTTTCCCTTCCCACCTCCCACCAATGGTTGTCTAGGTTAATGATGTCTTATTCATAATTTTACACATGTTCTGATGTAGACCCTCATTAATCAAGATCAGCCTTCCTCCTCTCCTATCTTTCCATTCAAACTTTGCTGATATTTTCCCTCCATTATCTGGAGTCCCACTGGTATCCTTTGTGTTTCCTAGTTTGGGCATATTAGAGGAAACATATGTACCCTCTCCTTCTGTGCTTGGCTGATCTCACTTAACATAATGTTCTCCAGGGCTTTCCATCTTCTTGCAAATGATATAGGTTTGTTTTTCTTTATGGCTGAATAGAATTCCATTGTGTGTATTTCCCACAGTTTTGCTATTCATTCATTTGTTGATGGAGATCTGGCTTGGTTCCATATTTTGGCTATTAGAAATTGTGCTGCTATGTACATAGGTATGCATATGTTGCTGTATTTCTCTGAATTCAACTTCTTTGGAAAGATAACCAAGAGTGATATAGCTGGATCATATGGTGGATCTATTCCCACCTTTCTTAGGAATCTCCACACAGATCTCCATAGTGGCTGAACTAGTTTGCATTCCCACCAACAGTGTAAAAGAGTTCAACTTTCCCCACATCCTTGCCAGTATTTGTTGTTGTTTGATTTCTTTATGCTTGCCACTCTGACTGGGGTTAGATGGAATCTCAGTGTAGTTTTGATTTGCATCTCCCTGATGGCCAGTGATGAAGAACATCTTTTCATGTATCTATTGGCCCTTTGTATCTCTTCTTTTTGAAGTGTCTATTTAGTTCATTTGTCCATGTCTTGATTGGGTTGTTTGTTTTGCTAGTGTAGAGTCTTTTGAGCTCTTTGTATACCCCCTTGTCAAAATGGTGGCTGGTAAAGATCCTTTCCCATTCTGTCAGCTTCCTCTTTACATTATTGATAGTTTCCTTTGATGAGAAGAAACTTTTTTAGTTTGATGTTATCCCACTTGTTTATTCTTGCTTTAATTTCCTGAGCTTTGGGGGTTTTGTTGAGAAAGTTACTGCCTGTTCCAATATGTTGTAGTGTTGAACCTATGCTCTCCTCTACTAACTTCACCGTCTCAGGTCTAATTTCTAAGTCTTTGATCCATCTTGAGTTAATTACTGTGTTAGGTGAGATATAGGGGTTTAGATTCATCTTTTTAAAAATGGTTAGCCAGTTCTCCCAGCACCACTTGTTGAAAAGGCTGTCTTTTCTCCAGCGTGTGTGTTTGGCCACTTTGTCAAAGATTAATTGACTAAAGATGTGTGGGTTTGTTTCTGTATCTTCTAATCCACTATTCAGTATATCTGCTATTGTGCCAGCACCATGCTGTTTTTACTACTATTGCTCTATAGTATAGTTTGAAGTCTGGGATTGTAATGCCTCCTGCGTGTTTCTTGTTATTGAGAATTGCTTTGGCTATTCTAGGTCATTTCTTTCTCCATATAAAGTTCATGATTGATTTTTCTAGGTTTCTGAAAAATGTCACTGGTATTTTAATGGGAATTGCATTGAACCTATAGATCAGTTTTGGCAGAATGGTCATTTTGATAATATTTATTCTTCCTATCCATGAGCACGGGAGATCTTTCCATCTTCCAAGGTCTTCTTCAATTTCTTTCTTTAATGTTTTATAGTTTTTGTTGTAGAGGTCTTTTACATCTTGGGTTAGGTTTATTCCTAGGTATTTTATTGATTTTGAGGTTATAGTGAATTTAATTGTTTTTTTTTTGTTGTTGTTGTTGTCGTTTGATTGTTTGTTTTGTTTTGTTTCTTTCATTGTGGATGTGTTGTTGGCATAGAGAAAAGCCACTAATTTATTTAGGTTGATTTTGTATCCTGAGACTTTGCTTAATTTGTCAATCTGCTCCAGAAGTCTTTGGATTCAGTTCTTTGGGTCTTCCTGATAAATGATCATGTCATCTGCGAATAAGGATAATTTTAATTCCTCTCTTCTTATGTGAATTCCATTGATTTTCTTCTCTTGTCTGATTGCTACAGCAAGAGTCTCAAGGACTATATTGAAAAGGAGTGGTGATAGTGGGCATTCTTGTCTTGTTCCCGACTTTAGCAGAAATTCTTGCAGTTTTTCCCCATTCAATATAATGTTGGCTTTGGGTTTACAGTATATTGCCCTAATGATGTTGAAGTACTTTCCTTCTATCTCAGTTTTTTGCAGTGTTTTTAACATAAATGGGTGTTGGATTTTGTCGAATGCTTTTTCAGCATCTATTGTTATGATGATGTGTTTTTTGTTCTTGGTTCTATTTATGTGGTGAATAACATGTATTGATTTGCGTATATTGAACCAGCCTTGTTTTTCTGGGATTAAACCAACTTGGTCATGATGTATTTTTCTCTTGATATAGTTTTGAATGCATATAGCTTGTTTTGTTTAGAATTTTTGCATCTATGTTCATTAAGGATATTGGTCTGTAGTTTTCCTTTCTTGAGGTGTCTTTATTTGGTTTGGAGATTAATGTGATACTGGCCTCATAAAAGGCATTTGGGAGAGTTCCATCTCTTTCAATTTCCCGGAACATGTTATGAAGTATTGGTATTAGTTGTTCACTGAAGGTTTTGTAGAATTTAGCTGGGAACCCATCTGTGCCTGGGCTTTTCTTTGGTGGAAGAATTTTTATTGCCGTTTCTATTTCTTTGGTTGTTATTGGTTGGTTTAGGCTTGCTATGTCCTCTTGGCTGAGTGTAGGAAGGTTAACTGTGCTTAGAAATCTATCAATTTCTTCCAGGTTTTCAAGTCTATTGGAGTATAAATTTTTAAAGTAGTTTCTGATAACCTTTGAGTTTCTTCACTATCTGTGGTGATATCTCCTTTTTCATTTCTAATTTTGATAATTTGAGTTGATTGTCTTTTTCTTTTGGTTAGGTTGGCGAGGGGTTTATCAATTCTATTAATCTTTTAAAAGAACCAAGTTTTTGTTTTATTGATTCTTTGAATTTTTTTTTTGTTGATGTTGTTTTTTGTTATCTATTTCATTTATTTCTGTCTAATTTCAACTATTTCTTGCCTTCTGCTGGCTTTGGGAATAGACTGTTGCAGAATTTCTAGGTCCTTGAAGTGTGTCATTAGGTTCTTTACTTAGTGGTTCTCTGTCCTTCTTATGTGGGCACTCAATGCAATAAACTTTCCTCTTAATACTGCTTTCATGGTGTCCTATAGATTTTGGTAGGTTGTGTCTCTGTTTTTGTTTTTTTTTCCATAAGTTTCTTTATTTCTTCCCTAATTTCTGCTCTTACCAATTCATCATTCAATAGTGTATCATTCATTCTCCATGAATTTGAATAATTTATCTCCAGTTTCCTGTTGTTGATTTCTACTTGTATTCCATTGTGGTCTGAAAAGATGCATGGAATTATATTATATTTATTGAATTTGATGGTATTTTCTTTGTGTCCCAGGATGTGGTCTATTTTGGAGAAGGTTCAATGGGATGCTGAGAAGAAGGTGTTTTCTGTAGTTCCTGATTGAAATAATCTGAAAATGTCTATTAGATCCATTTGGTTTATGGTTTCCTTTAGTTCTTAAGCGTCTTTTCTAATCTTTTGCCTTGAAGATCGATCCAGTGGTGTTAGAGGCATACTAGTCTCCCAGAATTATTGTATTTAGGTCTACTTGGTATCTGATATCCAGAAGGGAAATGTGGTTGCACCCACATTTGGGGCATAAATATTTACTATCATTATATCTTCTTGGTGTATTGTTCCTTTTAATAAAAGGAAGTGCCCTGATTTGTCTCTTTCTGATATGTTTTAGTTTAAAGTCTGTTTTGTTGGATATCAGGGTTGCTACCACTACTCTTTTTGGTCACAGTTGGCATGGTATATTTTTTCCCATCCTTTCCCTTTCAGCCTGTGAATGTCTTTGGCTGTGAGGTGCGTTTCTTGCAGACAGCATATATTTGGATTATCTTTCCTAATCCACATTGCCAGTCTATGTCTTTTGATTGGTGAGTTAAGTCCTTTGACATTAAGAGATATTATTGAAATATGATTTTTGTTTTCTACCATTTTGTGTTCTATCTACTCTTGGGTGGTGTGCTCTTTCTTCTTTACTTAAATGGCCCACTTATTAACTTCCTCTCTTCTCTGATTCTGAAGTCTGAATATTTTTTCTACCTCATGGTTTATTTCTTTAAGAATTTTCTCTAGTGTTGTCTTTGAATTCATGAATTTTTTGAGATTCTGTTTATCCTGAAAGACTTTGGTTTCACAATTGATACTGAATAGTAGTTTTGCTGGATAGATGAGCTTTTGTTGGAAGTTATTTCCTCCAGGGTTGAATCATGTAGTACCAGTCTCTCCTAGCATTCATGATTTGGGTTGTATTGTCTGGGGTGATTCTTATTGTTTTTCCTCTACATGTCACTCTTCCTTTTGATCTCACTGCTTTTAAGATTCCTTCCTTGGCCTCTATGTTGGTTATTTGGGTTATTATGTGGCATGGAGTGATCTTTCTTTGGTCCTGTCTCAGTGGAGTTTTCTATGCCTCTTGGACATGAAGGTCTAAGTCTCTTTCCAAATTTGGATAATTCTCTAAGATTATTTCCTTGAAGACATTATGGTCTGTACCTCTATTCCTTCTTCAATGCCTATTATCCATAATTTAGGACGCTTCCTATTATCCCATATTTGCTGGATCTTTAGGTTTTGTTGCTGTAAAGATTTCTGTATATCACTGACTGTGATTTTGGTTTGGGATGTACTGTCTTCTAATATTGATATTTTGTTTTCCATTTCATCTAATCTTCCAGAATTTTATTCTATTGCTGTCTTCATTTCACTTATTGCCTCTTTCATTTCATTCCAGACCTCTTTCTAATTCATTTTAGTGTTTCTAAATCACCTTTAACCTCCTCTATACTTGTTTTAAATCCTTTCATCATATTGTACATCAAGATTCTGAACTCCTCTTCTTGCATTTCTAGTAGGTCAGAAAGAGAAAAAGAGAGAGAGAGAGAGAGAGAGAGAGAGAGAGAGAGAGAGAGAGAGAGAGAGAGAGAGAGACTGTAGATTGAACCCAGAGGAATACTACCCAGCCCTATTCTATTTTTACTTTGAAACAGGGTCTTCCTATGTTGCTGAGAATCTCATTATTACTAAAGCTGCTTTCAAACCTGTGATCCTCCTATATCACCATCCCAAGCACTAGGATTGCAGGTGTGCACCACCATGGTTGGAATTAAGTACCTGTTTAGAAAGAAAAAAATGCCTGGGGGCATAGGTCAAAAATGGAATGTTCAAATTAAAATCACCGCAACAAGAAAAACCTACAAATCTGCTCTAACATGTCATTTATATATAGATGTGTGGACTACACCAGGCCCTTAAGAGAGATCCATTTTATAAGTTTGTTTCTGAACATGATCAATATATAAATTACTAAATTTTCTCAGCATGGTATAGAATTTAATGTTTTATTATGCATTTGCCTTATACAATTTTTAGGACACACATGGATGTATAATTATGAAGAGGGACTTACTAGATTGCCTTCCATGGTAGGAACTGGAAGGCCCACATGTCCACCTGCACTCTGGGGCAGCAGAGGAAACAGTCATGGCTCAGTCCAAAAAGATGGAGCCTCAGAGCAAAAGGAACCCATGAAGTAGCCCAAGTCCAAGGATAATTTGAAGCCACTGAAGGCCATGAGACAATTTCTGCTGAGGGTCCATTTTGGAAGTCTAAAAATCTGCAGTCTGATACCTATAGGTATAGCAAGAGACACACCCGCTGGAGAAGGATCTGCCTTCCATCATCTGAGCTTGCTTCCTTTGTCCAGTGTGAGTTGTGGCTGGGCCCCCAGCCTGTGCTCAGTGCTGCCCATGTTCAGAGTGGTCTTCCCCTCAGTGTTCTGTCCTGCGTGCCACTAGCCTCTAGAAATCACCCTCCCAGACACATTCAGAAATCTCTTTATCCTAGGCATCTCTCCATCTGATCACATTGACAGTCCAAATTAACCATCAGACACTATCAAATAAATAGTTTTAGGAGAGAAAGCAAATGTTTGGACCAGATGTGGTGGTGTACACCTGCAATACCAGTACTGGGGAGACTGAGACAGGAGAATTGCAGGTTCAAAGCCAGCCTCAGTGACTTAGAAAAAACCTGTTTCCAAATAAAAACTAAAATAGAGATGAAAGTATATCTTGGACATAGAATATGCTTGGTTCACTCCCCAGCACCACCACATACACACACAAAAAATGTGCATGTTCATGTTTCTTTGTAAACCAGAGGTCAAATATATTACGCTATGCAATATAACTCTGAGGGTAACTCATTGGCACTTAAGAAAGCTTATTTAGGACAAGATAATCTAACATTTAGTGTCCTCCATCACACAGATTGTAGAATGTTAATGATGTTTCTCAGTACTGATGAACACCAAAATACTAATGGTGGCATAGACATTGCCTATGAGCATATGGACAGCATTGTAAATTGGGTCCTTCCTTAACATAATTCTTGAAGAGGAGATGCTGAAATCCAAAAAGTACATGAATAGAAAGACAGTAACCAGCAGCAGCAGGATGACATGGGAGGCCCATTGTTCTGTGGATGCCCTTGAAGAAAGGCTGGAGCTGTGAGGGTGCTGGGACTGCCTCTTATGCCTGCACAAGAGAGCCACCACATACACACTAGAGAGGAACATAAACCCAATGAAGGTTACATCCTGGAACACCCCTATTAAGGAAAACAAGAGCCTGATGATGTGGTCCATGGGCAAGACACTGCATGATTTAGAGATGAGCAGCTCTGTTGAGGTATCATTGGTGGTGCCAGCAATGGCAATTAAGAAATGAGCAGTAATGACTATATTAGACACCCGGAGAATGAGAAAGCAATACAGGCTGTGAAGTGGGGATTTATGTTTAAACTTTGCCAACCAGGAGCTTCTGGGGCAGAGGGTGATGGCCTGGTGCATGCTCAGCAGGCAGGTGGTACAAATGGAGAGGCTCCTCTACAGCCTGTACAAGTAAATAGCTGACTTACATGTGATGTCATCCCCAAGCCCTGGAAATCCTGAAATATCTTCAGCTATGAAGGCCCTGGTCAGCAGCATAATTATGTGGATTATAGCCAAGAGGCCAATGATCAGTCCGTGGGCTTGGACCTGGACTCCAGAAAGAACAAGAGGATGTGGAAGACAAAAAGGATGGTGTTGGCTGATTGGAGCTTAGCATAAAGGCATATTTGTGTAATAATCTCAGTACTTGGGAAGGCCGAGACAGAATGATCACAAATCAGTGTCCATTCTCAGAAACTTGGCAAGGTTCTCACTATTTGTGTGTGTATGTGTGTGGGGGGTACAAGGAAAGGAACCCAGAGAATTTCAACTTCTGAGATTCACTCACAGATCTATTTTATATTTAATTTGGAAACAGGATCTCATTAAGTTGCTGAGAGTCTCACTAAATAGCTGAGTCTGGCTTTGAACCTGAACAATCCTCCTGTCTCCGCCTTCAAATGTACTGGGAATTTAAGCATGTGCCTCCATGCCCAGGCTTAGTAAGTTTTTCAGTGACTTAGTAAGACTTTGTTTCCAAATAAAAAACAAATAGGGCTGGTGGAATATTCAGAAATAGAAGGACCCTAGGTTCCACCTCTATTAACACACACACACACACACACACACACACACACACACACACACACACACACACACGGAGAGAGAGAATGAAACTACCTAAATTACTAATTGCCATGCTAAATTGTCATGGCTGGTATTTAACCGGTGAACCTCCCATCTCAACCTTTCAAGGACCTAGATTACAGGTGTGTACCACTTTCTATGGCTAAAGTATCACTTTTGTATAAAAGAACATTTGCATTAAGAATATTGCCTATATAAAGACCAAAATAAAGAATTAAAGGATCAGGATGATATAGTTATATGGTTAGAGTGTTATCCCAACGCCTTGTCCAAAATAACGGGCATAGGACTGGCCAAGCATGTGGCCCCAATAGTAGCTGAGCTAAAAGCTACTGCTCAACCAATACGCGTTAAGCAATACCCAATGCCCGAGGAAGCCCAACGAGGAATAGCGCCTCCTATTCATAGACTGTTTGAAGCTAGAGTCCTCAGGTCCTGCTATTCAGCATGGAACACCCCACTCCTCCCCGTCAAAAGGCCAGGAGTAACAGATTATCAGCCTGTGCAGGACTTGAGAAAAATTAATGAAAGGGTCGAGGATATTCACCCAACTCTGCCTAATCCATATATGCTCTTGAGCCACCTTTCCCCATCATTAATCTGGTAAGTGACTTTAGATTTGAAGGATGTTTATTTCAGTCTTCCATTGGCTGAAATTAGCCAGCCACTGTTTGCTTTTGAGTGGCAAGAAGAAAAAGGGGGAAAGGTAGGCCAACTAACCTGGACTAGGCTCCCCCAGGGATTAAAAAACTCCACAAATCTTTTTAATGAGGCCCTTAGCCAGGACCTAGAGCACTTCCAACAGACTTATACACATGTGACCCTGATGCAGTATGTCTATGACCTGCTGTTAGCTGTAGAAACTAGGAAAGAATGCCGGAAAGCTACAGGCCAGTTGCTTAAAGAGTTGGGGGCCCTGGGTTATCTAGCCAGTGCTAAAAAGGCACAGATTTGCCAACAGACTGTTACCTATTTGGGATACAAACTGTGGGATGGAGCATGATGGCTGACCTATGAAATGAACAAAACCGTTCTTCGCATCCCGACCCCTACCACCGCCCAAAAGGTGAGAGAATGCTTGGGCTCTGCGAGGTTTTGCCGACTATGGGTATCAAAGACACTAAAGAGTGGCAATGGACTGGGGAGCATCAACAGGCATTCGATCATCTCAAAGAATGCTTGGGCTCTGCGGGGTTTTGCCAACTATGGATACCAAATTTTGCAGAGGTGGACTGGCCCCTCTATGAGGCCACCAAAGACACTAAAGAGTGGCAATGGACTGGGGAGCATCAACAGGCATTCGATCATCTCAAAAGAGACTTCTTTCAGGCTCCTGCTCTAACTCTGCCTGATCCCCTAAAACCTTTTGTCCTGTATGTGGACAAAAAGGAAGGAGTAGCAAAAGGGGTGTTAACTCAGCAACTAGGACCATGGAAGAGACCAGTATCCTACTTTTCTAAGAGACTGGATGGGGTAGCAGCAGGGTGGCCCCCTTGCCTCCGCATAATAGCAGCCATAGGTGTCCTTGTCAAAGATGCGGACAAATTGACTTTTGGACAAAATTTGCAAATAACAGCTCCACATCCGGTAGAGGGAGTTCTGAGATAGCCTCTGGGCAAATGGATGACGAATTCCAGACTCACCCACCACCAAAAACTTTTATTGGACTCTCCCAGAATCATCTTCACAGATCCAGTAGTCCTGAATCCAGCCACCTAGCTGCCTGCACCAGACCTGCAACAGACTCTCCATGATTGCACAGAAATCTTGTCTGAGGTCTCCCAGGTGCAAGCTGACCTGCAGGACATTCCACTGCCTAACTGTGAGTTGAACTGTTACACAGATGGCAGCAGTTTCATGCAAAATGGAGAATGGCAGGTGGGAGCAGTAGTGGTGAGTCAAGAAAGAGAAGTGATCTGGAGCAGTGTCCTACCCTCCGGGACATCAGCTCAAAAAGCTGAACTGGTGGTGCTGGCCGAGGTTCTTGAAAGAGCCGAGGGAAAGCACATCAACATGTATACCAATAGCAGATATGCATTCAGAACTATACATATACATAGCGCCATCTACCAGGAATGGGGGTTCCACACATCAGAGGGCAGAGAACTAAAAAACTTGGCTGAAGTACAATGGCTACTTGCCGCTGTGAATAAGCCAAAAACTCTGGCTGTGATGCACCTCCCAGGACATCAATCAGCAAACACCCAAGGTGCTCGGCAACCAGCAAGCAGATGCGGAGGTCAAAAGGGTGGCAGCAAAAAAAGATTTGGCTGAAGTACAGTGACAACCCGCCGCTATGAGTAAGCCAGAGGACATCATACCCTTGCCCGCTGTGAGTCTGCCCCCACCGGAGCTGCTGGCTCTGTCTCCTCAACCAAATTAATCTTCAGAAGACCTAAACTGGATAAAAACTTTCTTACAAACAAATGATCCAGTGGACCCAAATTACTGGCAAAGAGACTTCGAAGGAAAACTAATTCTGCCACAGGAACTACGAAGCTTCCTCCTCACCAATCTCCACCAGACATCTCATTTGGGCTGGAAAAAGCTTTTAAGCCTGTTTACCTCAGCAGAGATCCGGTTTCCCCATCAAAACAAAATACCTTAACAGGTAGTGGAGCAATGTACAGGCTGCACCATAATGAGGCCAGCGCAGAAGGGAGATCTACATACAAGTACTCGAGTATGGGGGAGGGCTCTGGGAAGAAACTGGGAGGTTGATTTTACTTAGGTAGGACCAGGCAAATTTGGGTACAAATATTTGCTAGTGCTAGTGGAAACCTTCTCAGGGTGGGTGGAAGCTTTTCCTATGAAAAGGGAAACAAGTCAGGTCGTAGCTCAAGCCTTATTAGAAGAAATAATTCCCCAATATGGAATTCCAGAGATGATACGTTCAGATAACAGTCCGGCTTTCATTAGTAAAGTTCTCCAAGGACTAGCCAAATCAATGGGGGTCAATTGGAAATTACATTGTGAATATAAACCCCAAAGCCTTGGGCAGGTAGAGAGAATGAATCAGACCTTAAAGGAGACTTTAACTAAATTGGTAACAGAGAATGGCAGTGACTGGGTGATGCTCCTTCCTTTAGCAACCTTCTGGGTTCAAAATTCTTCATATACTCATGGCCTAACTCCTTTTGAAATTATGTATGGAGTGCCTCTCCCCATCATTCAGCATGCTTTGGCACACCCAGGGTAGAATCTGCCCCCAAATTATCTGACTATGCTGCCGGCCCTGCCTATGGTCCAGCACACAATTTGGCCCCTAATCCAGGCCTGTCATGAAAAAGATAACCGTCTGAGCCCAGAACATGAAATAGTTCCTGTGGATATGGTATGGATCAAGCAGCACCAATCAAGAACTCTAGAACCAAGGTGGAAAGGACCTTATGTTGTATTGTTTGCCACTCCTACTGCTTTAAAGGTTGATGGTATTGGACCTTGGGTGCACTATTCCCACGTGCAAAAAGCCCAGACAACCGAACGGAAGAAAATAAAGGAGTGGACCATCAGACAACATCCCACCAACCCATTGAAGTTACACCTCACCAGGAAGTCCTGTGATGACAGCCCTCCTTTGTCTTCTCCTACTCGGAGGAATCTTAAGACCAACTGATGCTACCTTCAGCAACATCAATCCGCATTAGCTGGTAAAAAAAGCTTCAATTTTTAGAAGTGGAACAATTTTTGAGGAGTGGAACTCTACATCCTAAGTGGTTCCTCCTGGTCCTTGGTTCCCGGACTTATATTTTAACCTAGAAACAATAATGGAGGCTTTCGATGACCTAATGTTAATGCCACCCACAGACTAGTATCTCATAATAATATGAGAAAAAATGGGTTTGGGGTTCACCCAGAACATCACACGGAAAATTTAAGACACAAGTGTGGGGGAATACAAAATCTATAGTGTGCATATTGGGATTGAAGAAGCACCATTAAAGAAGTATCATCAGCAGACTTGGTGTTTGTGTCTTCTTTCCTGGAGCTCTGCAGGTCAGAGCCTTAGGGACGGGACAAGTGGTGGCCTGTACAGGGAGCTGGAAAGCTGTGGAAAAGTTTGCAGGTAATTATCAAGGCACTAAAGGCAGCTCTGACTGCATTTGGGGTGCAGCCTGATCTTATCATCACTCCATATAGTAAAGAACAGCTTGCCACTTGCTGCCACCAATTCCGACTGGGCTATTGTCCATGTAATGGACACAGGACAATTCAATAATCATTATCCACAACATCCATGGCTCAGGTTTGTTCTGGCTCATCCTATTATTTTTCCTAAAATCACTCGATCTGCACCTATTGCTGGAGCGCCAAATATTTTTACAGATGGATCCAAAGGAGGTATAGGGGTGATATTCAAAGAAGGCTCAGATCAACAAACTTTTCTTTTTCCCCATTCATCAGTGCAGGCAATAGAGATTTTAGTAGTAATTCAAGTATTTATGCTCTATGACTTCACTCCATTCAATTTAATTTCAGATAGTCCATATGTTGTACAGGCACTTAATAGCCTTGAATGTGTAGGACATATTAAGGGACAATCTACTATTATTCTATTATTGGCTAAGCTGCAACAATATATTTGGACCCGAAAATGTCCATTTTATGCAACCCACACATGAGCTCATTCAGGGCTACCTGGACCACTTGCTGAAGGCAATGCTATTGCAGATTTTTATACCCGAACTGTGCTTGTTTTTTTAAATGAAGACAGAGTGTTACAGGATCAAGAATTTCACAATAAATTTCATGTAAATTCCCAAACATTGAGACTAAAATTTAAAATCACTAAAGAACAAGCTCGACGCATTGCATTACAATGCAAAAATTGTTTGGCATTGTTGCCGCAGCCCAACAAAGGGATAGATCCTCGAGGTTTGCGACCTCTTCACCTATGGCAGATGGATGTCACATATGTTCTTGAATTTGGCTCTCTTAAATATGTACATGTTTCTGTGGATACATGTTCCGAAATTATCTTTGCCTCTGCTCATGCTGGGGAAAAGGCCCAACATGTAATTTTACATTGTCTGCAGGCTTTTGTGGCCTGGGGCATCCCTCACCAAATTAAAACTGATAACGGGCCTGCTTATGTTTCTCAAAAATTTTCTCATTTTTGTACTCAACTGGTTGTGCAATTAAATCATGGACTACCATATAATTCACTGGGCCAGGGCATAATAGAACGAGCCCATGCCACTATTAAATCTGCTTTAATAAAACAAAAAGGGGGAATAGGGGCCCAATGGAGCACACCAAAAGATAAACTAAATATTATATTATTTATTCTAAATTTTTAACACTGGATGCTGATGGACGAACGGCAGTGGAAAGACATTACAGGCCTCATGAGTGCTATGCAGGGCAAGCAATGTGCAAAGATATTCTTACAGGAGCATGGAATGGTCCAGATCCAGTGCTAACATGGACTCAAGTGTTGGTGTGTGTTTTCCCACAGGACAAAGACTCGCCAATTTGTGTCCCTGAAAGATTGGTGCACTATGTACAGGAGCCAGGGGAACATGCCAAGCAGCAAATGGATATTGCTAACTCTGTTGATAATGTTTCACATTGGAATGGGTGAAAAGGATCTTTGGGGAATTATTTCTGCCTTCCCTCTCCCTTTACCTGTGTCCAAAACTGCCACCAAATTTCCTCAGTTCTTTATGACCAATAGTTCTTTAAATTTGCCCTGAATCCCCGTTGATGAAAAAATTAGGCCTTATGCATTTTTTAATATAACTTTAAGTGGCAGTTTATGTTTTTATGCTAATAAAATTTTAAATGATACCTATGATAGTCCCAATCCATGTGTGCAGCTATATAATCAGACTATGGAAAAATTTCAGCCATTTAATGATTCCAGTACCATAGGAAATGTTACTGCTTTAGAAGGATATGCTCCTTTAGCATTTTCTAGATATAGACATCCTAAAAATAAGACAGCTCCTTCGTAGCCATGGTGGGCTCCAAAATGTTATAGCCCACGCAGCTGGCCATTTAAATGGAATGATTGTCAAGACTCCAAGGTAATCTGGGCCTCTTCAGGCTATGATTTTTTTATCCAGGCATATCTACTATACATAATCATACTTGGGCAGGATATAATTATACATATCAAAATCCTATACAGTATAAGCTGTCCAATCCCTTTAATGTTTGGCTTCTCTGTTGGATAGCAGGAGGATATACTGATATAACAGCTATGTCTATGATATTAGGGGGAACTGTAAAAAAA
Source organism: Muscardinus avellanarius (assembly GCF_963383645.1). Lineage (NCBI taxonomy): Eukaryota > Metazoa > Chordata > Mammalia > Rodentia > Gliridae > Muscardinus > Muscardinus avellanarius. The sequence continues at coordinate 1,548,417 of NC_137809.1, forward strand.
ATTGCAGCTATTCTCAAAAATTTCCCAATACTTTTGAGGATAGCGTCAAGGTAAACTGTTCTATGGAACCATGATTCCCATTTGGGCCCACTCCTGTTTGTGTGACTACTCCATTTTTTTGGCTTGTTTCTAATAGTTCCTTGGTTAATGATATTCTAGGTTGTTTTATTGATACCTGTTTTCTAACTTTCTGCTGGAATGCTTTTATGCACCCTTGGGCAGTGGTGATGCGACTGCCTATAGCAGTTCCTTGGCCAGTAAGAGTGGATGTGAATTCCCTTCCAGTGTTGCTGAAATGAGAAAAGAGAGATTTTGGAATTTTTGCCCTTATTGCTGTAATTGTGGCCTCTGTGGCCGTGGCAGTTACAGCTTCTGCTGCTTTGGCAATGTCCATAAATACTGCAGCCACTATGAATGCCCTATCCTCACATGCGGCTACTGCCATGGCTCAGCAAGCTCAAATAAATGGACAACTTAAAGCTGGCATATTAATGGTAAATCAAAGAGTAGACTTGTTACAAGAACAGGTTGACATTCTGGGGCAGACGGCCATGGTACCATGCATTCATGGTACCATGCATTCATAAATTATCTGGATTATGTATAACATATGTGCAGTATCAAAATTTCTCCCATGCAGGCAATTTGTCTTGTCAATTAAGCAAGATGCTCCTAGGGACTTGGAGCCATGCATTTGAGCACACCATGGTTGAGCTTTGAGCATCCATTGTTACAATTAATTCTACCCACATAGAAGTCGCCACAGTACAACAATGGATGGACTTAACACATGGAACATTGGGTTTCTTAAAAGATTGGGGTGGCATGGCATTCTGGGCATTCTTGCTGGTGGTAGCATGCTGTTTCCTGGTTGGATTTATCAGGTGGACTCGGCAACAAACACTGCAACAACAGTGCATATTGGTGCAAGCTATGGCAGCCCTTGAAGCTGGCTCATCTCCCCACGTATGGCTCCATATGCTGGATCGGTAGTCAATGATGTATACGATCATCCCTGGGATCATATCAACCTAAGACAGGGAAACAATCATGCTATTGTTCTCCCAAAGACGGGTAAGAATGATCCTTGAGGGCAGATAACCTAAGACAGGCACGATCCCGAGCTTTATTTTTAATAAAACAAAAAGGGGGAGACGTTAGGGACCACTCGGCTGGACTGAGATGGCGTCTAGGCTTGTTGCCAGCATTGACTCAAGATGGCACCTAAGCTTGCTGCCAAGTCATAAGACTCAAAAGATTGACGTCTCCTTGAGCATGTGCAGTGTGTCATATTATGTGCCTGCAGGATGATCAGTGATGCAGCGCCTCATGCTACCACCAGCCTGCCTATGAGAGGGTTAGAAATGTGCATGCCCTAGCTGTGAGAAGTTTGGGGTTGGTAGGGTAAAGAGGGAGGGGTTATGATGCTGATATATATTTGCTTGCTGTACACATTAAAGAAGAAGAAGTAAGCCAGGCATGGTGGTGCAGGCTTGTAATCCCCGCACTTGGGAGGCAGAGACAGGAGGATCACACAGGTTTGAAGCCAGCCGTGCGCACTGGCTTAGGAGACCCTGTTTCCAAATAAAAATGTAAAAAAAAATAGGTCTGGGAGTGTAGCCCGGAGGTAGAAGGGCTTCCAGGAACCCCAGGACCACCAAAAATAAATAAAAAAATAAATAAATAAAAAAAGAAGAAGTATCATTAGCAGACTTGGCATTTGTGTCTTCTTTCCTGGGGCTCTGCAGGTCAGAGCTTTAGGGATGGGACAGGATAGAAGGGAGCCTGGCTGTGTCTTTGCTTCCAGAGTCATTCCTCTCCTCCAGGCTGGGCAGAAGAGGGGCAGGCAGGCTGCCACTAATACCCCTCACACTGACCAGGGGAATAAAATTTCAAGTAGCCTGTGGCCCTGACCCCTCCTGCCCTGATTCCATGTCCTACTTCCTTGGTGGTGTCCATCTCAGCGGGCTGCTTTTGCTGGAGACACATTATTGGTACTCCATGGCACTTCTGCTCACCTTTCTCTTTAACTCCTTGGGTGGATCTAGGGTGAACCTTTGGGAGTCTCAAGGTCCCGGTCACAATTCTTTAGCTTACTCACCACACATGTGTTCAGGAGTGGTGGCTGCAGACTCACAATGGGGTTGCCAGGTGGTGGAGGCATTCTGCCTCTGCCAATAGTGCCTGGGAGGACAAACTGGGCTGGCGTGCTGTGATGGGACAGGGCATCCTGTCACCAGGTCTACACAGAGAAACAGCATCCAGGCTCTGTCCACTCTGCTGCTTTGGATTGAACCCAGGGTATTCCATATCTGAGCTACACCCCTGTTCCAATATTTAAATTTTTATTTCCAAATAGAATCTCAGTAGATTTATGAGAGCCTCAATACTTGCTGAGGAACTGTCCATTACTGGGCATTTGTCCATTGAATACAGGGAGCTGTTGTGTGTTGACTTGTAGGACTGTGTCTTGGAGTTTGTGTGGTTTTGGATTTGAATTGGCTTTGACTACAGACTTTGGACCTCTGGATTTGGGATTTTAGTGTTGGACCTTTGGATCATGGACCTTTGGATTTTGGTGGCTCAGGACTTTGCATTTCAGACATTAGGCTTTGTCTTTTAGTGTTTGGGAATCGATGGGTGGTAAGAAAGAAGGGAGAGAGGTGAATCCAGGCATCTACACTGACTACTCCTTGGGGGAGGACCTCAATATTGTGAGGGAAATCTGCAAGGGTGCCTTTAGCAGCATCCACCTAGCCTGCCATATCCTCACTGGGATAGAGATGGCTATAAAAGTTATAGAAAAATCAAGGCATCACTCCCCTTCATGCATGAGGTAATGAGGACAGTTGAACATCAACATGTGGTCCGGTTATTTGAGATTGTGAAGACACCAAATACACTGTGTATAATCATGGAATTTATGAGCAGGGGCAAGCTACCCATTGGCCTGCAGGAGGAGGAGGCCTGGCAGCTTTTCAGGCAGATCCTGTGGGTGGTACACTATTGTCATCAAAAAGGCATTGTCAACAAGAGAACTGAAACAGGCAACAGCCTGCTGGACCAGAAAGGGAATGTAAAGTTCACTGATTTCAGACTGAGCCATAAAATTAAGGCTGGGAAGCAGCTGAAATCTTTTTGTGGCACTCTCTCATTCTTAGCTCCTGAGCACAACCATATGGCCCTGAGGTAGACTTCTGGGGCCTAGGTGTCCTCCTCCACTTAATTTTAACAGAGACATTTCCCTTCCAAAGTACCAACCTTAAGGTGCTGAAAGAGTGGGTTGTGCAGGGAAATTACAAGGAGCTCATTCACCTTTCACCCAAGGCTCAGAATATCATCAGGCAGCTGCTGACAGTAGACCCAGCCCAGAGGCTGATGGCTGAAGAGATTCTATGGCACTTGTGACTGGTCCAGGGTGAAGACATACCACCTCCTTCTGAGCCTCTCACCAAAGAGCCAAATGCCTTGATTTTAAGGTTCATGCATTGCCTGGGGTATAACCCACACCTCAACTGAATGTCTGTGTCAGACTATTTGACCAACGGAGTGCCACCTACTTCATGGTTGAACAGAGGGTGAGCCAGAATGCAGTCCAGATGAGGAAGAAGAAACATCAGGGCAGTGTGTCACCTCCAACACCAGCACACACAATTCTGCTCTCCCCCCAGTGTGGAGAGGTAGTGAGCCTGCCCATCCTACCAGCCCCTTGCTCTCTGGGCATTTCCTGGACCAGGAGGACTCACAAGACAGAAGGGGGACAGAAGACACAGCCTGTCACACATCCCCTTGGACAGTGTGGGAGGGAGTAGTGCCAGCCTTACAGAGTGCCAACAACTTGCCCAGTGAGAGCATGCCCAATGAGAGCCAGCCCAGTGAGAGACTGCCCAGCAAGAGACAGCTCAGCCTGGAAGGGAGAGGAGAGAGCCTGCCCAGAAAAAGCCTTCCCAGGAGAGCCTGCTTAGGGAGAGCCTGCTTAGTAAGATACTGCCCAGTGTTCACCTGCTGAGACTATAAAAGTGAAGACACAGGCGTCCAAACATTCAGCACTGGCACCAGAAAAAAGACAGCTGGGCCCCCTCTCTGCCAACCATTGCAGAGAGAGAAGAGGACATACCACCAGTGCTTGTGGTGTGCACCCCTGAGCAGAGTGAACACAGCATGGGCAGCCACAGTGAGAAGACCCCTGCTCCCATCATGACACCCCCGCACAACCTTGAGGCTGCAGCCCCTGATGTCACCTGGGGCTAGAGGCAGGCTGGCAAGAGAATTCTGGGCAGCACCATGAGAGCCTGCTTCAGCTGCCTGATGGTCAAGATTCACCTTGGATTCAGTCAAGAAGCAAAGATATGCCCTAAAACATTCAGTGCTAAGGTGTCTCCATCAAAAGCAGGTCAGTGATCAACATCACAGTGAGACACATCCTGCCAGTGTGTGTGTGTGTGTGTGTGTGTGTGTGTGTGTGTGTGTGTGTGTGTGTACATGTGTGTGTTACTAGGTGGAATCTAGGGGCTTTTCTACCTCCAAGCTATACTCCCAGACCTATTTTATATTTTATTTGGAAACAGGGTCTAAGTTGCTTGAGAGCTCACTCAGTAGCTGAGTCAGGCTTTGGACTTTTGTGATCCTCTTGTCCTAGCCTCCCAAGCACTGGGATTACAAGCATGTGCCACCACACCTGGCAAGGGAACTTTCATCCTTTTTTTTTTTTTACAATGCTGGTGATTGAAATCAGGACCTTAGGCATGCTAGTTAAGTGCTCTACCCCTGAGCAACATCCCCAGCCCCTCCATTATATTTTAATTACACTACTACAATGGGACTTTTATATTTTATTTGGAAACAGGGTCTAAGTTGCTTGAGAGCTCACTCAGTAGCTGAGTCAGGCTTTGGACTTGTGTGATCCTCTTGTCCTAGCCTCCCAAGTGCTGGGATTACAAGCATGTGCCACCACACCTGGCAAGGGAACTTTCATCCTTTTTTTTTACAATGCTGGTGATTGAAATCAGGACCTTAGGCATGCTAGTTAAGTGCTCTACCCCTGAGCAACATCCCCAGCCCCTCCATTATCTTTTAATTACACTACTACAATGGGACTGGAGGCAAATGATGTAGTTTAGAAAATGTAACATCTGTACACTTACCAAATATGTATCTTCACAAGAGGGAGATTATAGTGGATTCACTATCATTAAATGGATGAATGAATTAACAGAAAATATATTTGTAGCCTCTATATAGAAAGGGGCCTCAAATTGCCTCTTATTGCAGTGTTTTGGAAGCCTTTATGAGTTAAAACTTTTCTTTTGTTAGATGTAAGTCCCCCGTGATGCTATTTACTGTTGATTAATGGGTCTTATTGCTTTAGAACATTTGAAAATGGATTATGTTATGCACAGTTTGAGGAATCCCCAAAGACCACCAGGAGACCAATACAAAGAGCCAAAAACAAAGAGACCAAAAACAAAGAGCCTTTATTCGGGCTTAAGCTTGGACTCTCAGACTTCACCGACACAGCAGATTCATACTGATAGTCCCTTCAGCAGTAGAGACAAAGCTTTTATGGTGGTTAGGCTAGGGATGGAGGAACTAGCTACATCTGAGCAAGGTTGAACTGGCTCAAGGGGATTGGTCCATACTGACCACATTAGCTTAATCTTTTTAAGTGCAGGTTTGGGGGTTTTAACAACCAATTCTTGACTGTCCAAGGTCAATCCTGGCTGCAGCTCTTTGGCTGATAGCTTTAGAGACAGAAGGATTTTGTTCTGCCTAAGTCTTCTTCAGATTACAGAGAAGACTCTTTGGAATCCTCAAACCATTATGGAATTATTTAATGCACAGCACAAATATGTGAACCTGAGTTGATGGAGCAAACAATAAATATTTTTAAATGAAGCAACTTTTCCTTCACTTGGAAAACAGTAGAAGTTACTCCTTGATTTGCAACCTGTTGCTGAAGGTATGATATAGGGCAATACTAGTTTTGTGCATGTGTGGGGAGAGGAGGCTACTGGGAACTGAGCCCAAGGGTGTCCTACCACTGAGCTATACCCCCAGTACTATTTAATTTAATTTTATTTTATTTTAAATAGGTTCTTAGTGGATGAGGCTGGCTCTACATTCCTCCTGCCTCAGCCTGCCAAGGACTGGAATTACTAACACCACCATGCTCAACTGATTTGGAGGAATACATTGTGCCTGAATCGAATTATGGAAAAACAAAGTTTCAGAGCTAATGTCAAATTTATTCTACAGGCAATCTTCTCAATACTGAGTGCTGTGTTACATATAATCATTCTCTTTAGTGTACATTCTGGCAGAAATTATTTGTGAGTAAAGGTGACCCAAGAGAGTTATACAGGAGTCATGTGTGGACAGGAGTCAATGAGGGCAAGATCTGCCATAAACATACCTCATTCCTTTTAAACCAACTCTTTAGATCTAGCGACAAAAGACAGAGGTACAGTCCCCAACCCACTCTCAGTGGTTTGGAAATGCTTTTCCTGGTCGTAGCGGAAGCTGAGTCCTAAGTTTATTCCTTTCAGCAAGTCTTACCTTTGACTCTAGCATTCTTTTTAACTAATGTGTGTCATGTATCACATGCCAGTGCACAGCTTCCTACACTTTCTAAAAATAGGAGGGAGGATGTTGCATTTTGGCCTTAATGAGTAAAACTGACACTGCTGTGGGACCACCTGATAAGCCAAAGCTATCTTGATAAGGAGAAGTGGAAGGATCCCAGTAATTACAGGGGGACTTTTGAGTGGAGAATGGCAAATGGCGGCCCATTCTTTTTTCTTGCTGTTATATGTAAACATTTACTCTGCTTTTATATCAGAGAAAAGGACCACTTTAGTTTTATGTTAGACATATGTATCAGAATAACATATAAAGCAAAATATTGGACACATGGAATATTTATAGCTACTTGCTACAAAGCTCTTAAGGTAATTTAAAAAACTAAATTTTCAGTGTTTGGACTTGACCATATGTTGGCAAAAAGTATTAGACTATGTTTTAAAATAAAATGATAAAACATTATATACCTAGTATATGTTCCAGTATTGTACATAATTAAAATATCATATTATTGATTCTATAGTGTATTATTATAAGCGTTCATTTGAAACTTTATCTTAGGTCAGATATAGTGGTGCACACTTGTAATCCCCAAGCTAGGGAGGCAGAGACAGGAGGATCGCATAGGTTTGAAGCCAGCCTTGCTGGCTTAAGAGACCTTGTTTCCAAATAAAATATAAAATAGTTCTGGAAGTATAGTTGAAGGTAGAAGGGCTCCATCCCCTCTACCATAAAAAAGAAACTATATCTTAGAACTGTGTTGTGCATTTTTTGTTATATGCATCGTATCTCCTATTGACTCATCCATAAAAAAATTGTGCTTATGTTGAATGTAGAGGTGTACACTTATAATCTCAGTAGTGGGAGGCTGGGGCAGGAGGATCACAGAGTAGAGGGCAGACTCAACATAGAGGGAGACTCAGCAACCTAGCAAGACACTGCTTCAAAACACAAAATTATGAAAGGCTAGGGATATAGCTTGAAGGTGGAATGCCCCTGGGTTCAATCCTCAGTAACACACACACACACACACACACACACACACACACACACACACAAACACACACACACAAACTGTTATTAAATTATTAATATCTCTTCTTAAATTTGTGACATACCAACCTCTCTCATGCCCATACATATTATTCACTTGCACTTAGGTCTCCTGGAATGTGCTCCCCCCAGAAGATCACCTGCCTGTTTCTCATCCTGCAAAACTCAGCTGCACTGACTTTCTATCAGAATTATCAGAATTGTTATATTTTCAATTTTTCACGCATTTAGTTATCTATCACCTGCCTCTCTCCCTGATAGATTTTAACCTTCATAAACAGCAGTTCTATATTTTATTTCTTGACCATATTTTCTTTTATTTCTGCTCAAACAAGCAGCATCAAGCACATTTACTAAATTAATGTGCACATTGTTTTTTTTTTTTCTGTATTGTAGATTGGTGCAATGTATATATATATACATATATATATCCATTTTCTTTCATACATGGCTATCTTTTATAAATTTCATTAAAACAAATACATATTGCTTTTGAAACCAATAAAAAAAATCTCACTTTTAAAGGGAGCTGTTCATTTCTAGTGCTGTTTTGAGACCTTCAGTTGTGTGATATACTACTGATACTAGGCTACCTTTGCATTAACTGCGAGCTACAGCAGAGTTTGCAGTGAAGCAACATCAACTTACTGTGAAACTAGTCCAGCACTCAAAGTCAAAAAGGTGATAAGAAAAACAGCCCATTAGAAAATGCACTCCAGGAGCCAAGGGTAGTGGCGCACACCTGCCCTCCTGGTACCCGGGAAGATAAGACAGGAGGATTGCAGGCTCAAGGTTGGCCAGGAGGACTTAGCAAGACCCTCCCTCAGGAACTGAGTGAGAACCTCTTTCAAAACAAATAAATAAAAAGGGCTGTGAGTGTATATTGTAGGTGAAATAATTTTGGGTCCAATACCCAATATATAATAAATAATAAATATATAAGTAAGTATGTAGGTAAATACATGCATACATACATACATACATACATACATACATACATATATACATACATACATAAATACATAAATACATACATACATACATACATACATACATACATACATACATACATACATACATACATGCATTGCTCTAAAGTATGTTCACAAGTGCAGCTTTTTTGGCAGGCAGACAGCTCCAAAGAAGACAACACAGACACAGGGTGGGTGACATAAAGGAATGAAGATCCATGTCCTAGAAAGGTGCAGACACCTCAAAGTCCTAGGGAGCCCCTGCCATTTCAGGGGCTAAATTTCAACCCCTGGAAGGTAAACTATAAGTGAGCTAATATTTCTGTTAGCATTTAATGTAGGACCCTAAAGGATCCTCTGAGATACAGCAGAATGATCTACTGTTCAGAACAAGAATCCTGGCACCTTGAATATCAAGGGGAAGTCAACATATTTGAACAATGTTGAATGTAAAGGACAGATTGGCAGCAGGTATAACCCACACAGGTGCAGACAAGGACAGCCATGTCCATCGGTCACACTTGCTGAGGAAGGGCTAGGACTGGCCAAAAGAAATCAGTGGGACTGACATAGTTGGAGCAGTCCCCAGGCAGGAGCTACAGGGTTGGGGGTGGGGGTCAGAGGCCTGGAGCCAGCCAGGCATGGTGTCAACTACAAGCAAACCAAGAAAAGTATCTTTCTTGCCTTCAGTACTAGGGGTTGAACCCAGTGGTGTTCTACCTCTGCTACACCACAGTCCAATTTTTTTAAAAATTTGAAACAAGTCTCACTCTATTGATGAGGGTCTTGCTAGGTTAAGACAGGGCCAGCAAGATGTCAAAACCTTGCTACATCATTTAGTCATGCTGCCACTTTGGGCTTTAAGGGAACTCTTAAACCTGGCTGGAAATTGAAAAACAGAAAGACCATTTCAGAAAAAAATCCATGAATTGGTGAGCAAGGTGACATCTGTGTCTTACAGTGTGTGCCTCCACGCCTGGCTTATTCTTTTTATTTTTAAAACAGGGTCTCACTGAGTTGTAAAGGGCCTTGCTAAGTAGCTGAAGCTGTCCATGAACCGCTATCCAATCCTCTGGTCTCAGCCTCCCGAATGCTGGGATTACAAGCATGTGCCACCACACCCAGCTTGACCCTAGTTTTACAACACTTCAAGATAAGACCCAGGTCTCTTTGGAGAAATAAATGGCTTCTAGGGCTCTCTGTGGCAGAAAAACCATGAGCTGAACCAGAAGTATCTTTTCTAGTGCCCAGAAATAAGGGACTTGAAATCTGCATTTCAGTTCCTATGTGTGTGAGTTTAAGTGTGTGTGTGTGTGTGTGTGTGTGTGTGTGTGTGTGTGTGTGTGTTGGTATTGAATCCAGGGGTGTTCTGCCTCTGAGTTACACCTAGCCCTATTTAGCTTCTTATTTTGAAACAGGGTCTTGTTAAAGTTAGCAAGCACTGGTCTCCAACCTGCGACCCTCCTGTCTCACCCTCTTAAGCGCTGAGATTTTAGGAGTGCATTGCCAAGCCCAGCCACATTACAATTCCTGATTATTCATCATAATAGAATTTCCTTTCAGAAAAGGGACACTGAGTGTGGTGTCACACATCTGTAGTCCAAGTACTTGAGAGACTGAAACGGAAGGATCTCAGGTATGAGGCCCTTAGCAAATTAGAGAGACCAAAAAAAAAAAAAAATAGGGTTGGGGTATAACTAGTAGTGGATTGCCCCTGATTTCAATCCCTAGTTTCACTAAAATGAAAAGGAAGAAGAAAGAGGAAGGAAAGAAAAAAGGAAGGAAGGAAGGAAGGAAGGAAGGAAGGAAGGAAGGAAGGAAGGAAGGAAAAGAGAGAAAACCTCAGGCAACATACTAGGTTTTCCCTATGTGAAAAATGAATAAAATCACTTACCTTCTTTACTCCAAAATATTAAACCCTGCATTCCCTAACCAGAAATTGTGAGGAGAGGGGACACATAGAAAAAGCAACGGTGGTTAAAGGTTAATCACAAAATTAAATCATACCGTGCAAAATTCAAGCTTTTTACCAATTTATCTAATATGCAGTTACTTCTCAGGTCGGGCTCTGTGACTGTCTAGGAGAGTAAAACAGGTGTGAAAGGTCAAAAGCAGTAACTAGCATGCCATTGTCTAGTGAGCCACCATCCCCCTGAGGATCTCTGGCCCCCACCTCTTCCAGAAAAGCTAAAGAGAAAGTTCACTTACACCAACATGGGCTTTTCAAACAGTGAGTCAGTACCTGCCAACTCGAACTTGGATGAAGCTCTCAAAGGCTTCCATGAAAAGCCTATCTCATTTACCCTGCACTGACTAAGATAAAACCTCATATGAACAAGAACTGTTCTTCAAAATGCCAGCAGAAGTCAGCTCTTCCCAAAATTCCCCTGGTAAAGAAAAGAGGGATGCTCTTTTTAGTTCTCACTCTGAGAGGGCCGCTAGGGGTCACAGAGTGTAGAGTACCTGGGTTTCAGGGACACAAGGGGCAAGTGTTGAGCCAGATGTCACTCAGCAGGAAGCTACTGAGCCCGTCTCAGCCAGGAGGATGCTCTGACTAAGCTCAGGGCAAAGTCTGGAGACCTCTCAGGCAGAGACACTCTCAGGCTCTTACGTACTAGGTATATAGATGTGTGCCACCATACCAGCTCCTTTTTTAATTATTAAAATTGTGTGTGTGTGTGTTTGTGTGTGTGTGTGTGTGTGTGTGTGTGTGTGTGTGTGTGTGTGTGTGTGTGTGTGTGAGACTGGGGTTTAAACCCAGGGACATTCTAACTCAAAGCCACACCCCAGCCTTTTAAAATTTTAGAGCAGGATGTGGTGGTGCATACTTGTTATCCCAGTACTTGAGAGGCTGAGACAGGAGGATCTCAGTTTGGCACCAGCCTCAGATACTTAGTGAGGCCCTCTTCGACTTAGTGAGCTCTTGTTTCAAAAATAAAGAATAAAAATATGGCTGAGGGTATATCTTGAATTTAGAATGGTCCTGGGTTCCATCTCTAGTACTAAAAGAAAGAAAAGGTTTTTTTCATTTTGAAAGAGAATCATACTAAGTTTCTGAGGCTGGCCTTGAACCTGCAGTCCTCCTGTCTCAGGCTCCCAAGTACCAGAGTGACAGGTGGCACCACCACGCCCACCACACCCAGCCCCAGCACCCTGTCAGACCTTGCTGTCTCTCCTTTATTCTCAGTTATGTTCCATTTCTCTCTAATTTACTTTCCCATCTAGTCACACTACTTGAAATGCTTCAGAAACATTTAACAATAAATTTCCTGGTGTCTTTTGAAGATCTGACAGAGAAAGCGGCATGGGTCCAGTAGGCTGGCTGGGCCCACTGACCAAGTCACTGCCTTCTGCGAACACTTACACCATCAGTCCCTGCAAATGATTCCCACACAATCAGAGTTCCCGCCAAAACTGAGAGACTTAAAAAAAAAATGAAGCAGCGTGGGGTGTGGTGGCGCACTCTTGTAATACCAGCATTCAGGAGGCAGAGACTGAAGGATCATGGTTCACTACTTAGTGAGGCCCTCTGCAACTCAGTGAGAAACTGTTTCAAAAATAAAAAAGAATAAAAAATAGGGCTGAGGGTTTAGCTCGGAGGTGCAATGCCCCTGGTTTCTATCCCCAGTACCACAAAAAAAGAAGCATAGAAAAATTTATAAAAATTAATGCTATATACTCCAATCTTAATATTAGTTTTTACTTCCTAAAACACATTTTGGTTATCAAGAATTCTAATGAAAAACAAAGCCTAGTTCTTCTGTGTACTTTCTGGGGGAAATTTTTTTGAAGGGGATAAAAAGGATTGAACTCAGGGGCATTGTACCTCAGAGTTATAGCCCGAGCCCTTTTATTTTGAATTTTAAAACAGGGTCTCAGGAGTTTGAGGCTGCACCTAAACCTGCAATCCTTTTTTGTCAGCCTCCCAAGTATGGGGATTACAGGTGTATGCCACCACATCTGGCTGAAAACGTCTTTTGTATAGTTTAATTCCACAACCACACATATCCCCATGGGCTTTTTGTGCACATGAAACAGAAATATTTTGTATCAATAAGTTTTAAAACAGGTAAACAATAACTCACCTCACAAGTTGGACATTGAGTTTTATAGGATAGAAATTTTCTTATACGGAGGGAATAATCTGCAAAATCACAAAATAAAACAAAATAAATTAAGCTACATTCATAGTGTAGGACTCCAAATTTTAACAAAATACAACTGAGGTCCCAAATATTTTTGTCATCTATGACACATTATTATAATCATAAATTTCTAGTATTTCTGCTCTAATTACATTTATACCTGTAATTAAACAATATTTTACATAAAAATAATGAATCCGTAGGTTACTACAACTCAATACGCACTATGTAAGGCTGTTTTCTCCATTCATAAATCATAAGAACATGTGCAGAAGACCTGGGCTGTGAACTGTATAAATTTGCCAGAAAGCTCTACTCATCACCTGAAAATGTAAATTCCAATCCTTGGGAGGATGAGGCAGGAGCACAGGAGGTTCAAGGACAGCCTCAGCAACTTAGCAAGACTGGTTTCAAGACAAAAAGCCAAAAAGGGCTTGCAGGATAGCTTGAGGTAGACTACCCCAGTGTACCTAGCAATGTAAAAGAAGAATAAAAGGGGAGAAAATAATAATGAACTTCTCAGACAAAAATTGAAGATATCTTTTACCAGCAGACCAGCCTTCAAACATGCTAAAAGTTTTTTAGAGAGATGGAATATGAATTAGGCCAGAAATCCAGAATGGAGGTATGTTCATCTGAAGGCAAAATTTCCTCTCCATACTCATTACTTTAATTAACAGCGTCACTCTCTCCACCATAAGATTCCTGAGAAGTCTTGAAAATGAAGAATTTCTGCTGGGCATGGTGCCAGACCTGCAATCATAGTTACTTAGGAGGCCAAGGCAGGATAATTCCAGGTTTGAGGCCAGCCAGGGCAACAAACCAAGACCCTCTCCAAGTGAAAAACTAATAAAAGAGCTGGGGTGTAGCTCAGAGGTAGGGTGCCCCTGATCATGTCAGTCTCTTGTCCCCCAAAAATGAATCATAAAAGAAAATAAGAGCTGGGCATGGTGGCACATGCTTTTGATCACAGTTCATGGACAGCCTCTGCTACTTAGTGAGACTCTTTGCAACTCAGAGAGACCCTACAACCCTATTTCAAAAAATAAAAAGACTAAAAAATAGGACCAAGGGCATAGCTCAGAGGTAAAGTGCTCGTGGGTTCCACCAACAGTACTGCAAAAAAGAAAGAAAGGAAGAAAGGAAGAAAGGAAGAAAGGAAGAAAGGAAGGAAGGAAGAAAGAAAGAAAGAAAGAAAGAAAGAAAGAAAGAAAGAAAGAAAGGAGAGAAAGAAAGATAAAGAATGAAAAGAAAGGAAGGAAGGAAGGAAGGAAGGAAGGAAGGAATCCAGGCATGTCACAAGAAAATATAAATAAATGAAACACAAAGGAAGATAGGAAGAGAAGGATAAGAATTAATGAACAAATAGTAATATTAAATTATTACTTTCTTAAGGGCTGGGTGTGATGGCGAGGTATGTAATCCAAGTATGTGGTGACAGCACAGGCTTGTAATGCCAGTACTTGTGAGACTGAAACAGGAGGATTGCAGGTCTAATCAGCCTCAGCAACATAGTGAGAACCTGATTCCAAGTAAAAAGTAATAGAGATCTAGGGTGGCAGAGCCTAGATGTAGGAAGCTCAGGGCTTCCACCCCCAGCACAACTAAATAAGTAAATACCTTAAAATTAGGAAGTACTTTAACTACTCACTAGTAACTACTTCAAATGTAAATGGAGTTAGCATCCTAATAAAGAGATACAGAGTAGCCAGGTGTGGCTGGCTGCACAGATCTCTAATCTCAGTACTTGGGAGACTGAGATGTAATCGCAAGCTCCCAGCAGCCTCAGCAACTTAGTCAGACCCTGCTTCAAAATAAATAATAAAATAGGGCCTGTGTGCAGCGCAGAGATAGAACACCTCTGGGTTCCATCCCCAGTACCACACACCACACACACAAATATGGTAAACTACTAATATTCCACATACCATATTCCACCATACCGCTGGGCTACAATGGTTGGCAGCTTGGATATATATATATATATATATGTGTGTGTGTGTGTGTGTGTGTGTGTGTGTGTGTGTGTGTGTGTGTGTATGTATGTGTGTGTTTGTGTGTGTGCATTTGACCTCTGAGCTATACCCCCTGCCCTATTTTTTTTATTCTATTTTGAAACCGGGTCTCACTGAGTTGCAGAGGGCCTCACTAAGTAGCTGAGGCTGTCTGCTAACCGCGATCCTCCCGAATGCTGGGATTACAAGTGTGTGCCACCACGCCCGTCTAGCTTGTGTATATTTTTAACTTATGGTATTTTCAACTTATTCAGGGCATATGAGGATGAAACTTTATTGTAAGTAGAGAAATATCTTTAATTGTAACAGATGTTTAAACTTTAAGATCCTATTTCAAGTACCACTTGTTTGGCTCACCTGTCTATTATCCTATTAAAAACAAAATTTTTAGCTGGGAAGAGTGGTGTGCACCTGCAGTCCAAGCTATGCAGGAGGCTGATGTGGGAAGATCACTTGAAGCATTAATTTGAGACCCGTCTACAAACTGTAGTGAGACCGCATCTCAAAAAAAAAGTGCACTTTAAGTTTTAATTATTAGTATAGCATCTAAAAATTCTTACTAAATATAAAACCACATATTGTGACAAAAACCCTTACTCCTGTAAATGGTATAAAAGTCCGGGAATAGTACCATATGCTTCTAAATCCAGTATTTGGGAGGCTGAGATAGGAGGATCACAGGTTCAAGGGCAGCAACCTCAGCAATATAGCAAGAGTCTTGACAATCTAGGACGCTCTGTTTCAAAACAAAAAAATAAAAAAGGGCTGGGGAGGTAACTGAGAGGTAGAATGCCTCTGATTGCAGACCCCACTACCATAAAAAATTTCTATTAAAAAGCATAAACATAGACACGGGAGGGTAGTAGAAAATATTGAAACATTGTAGAAATAACTTCCATGTTCAAGGGCAAATAGCAAAGAATTTAAAGCTTCAAGACAAAGAAGCTATTGGTGCAAAATAAATATGTGTCAATGCTATCTCATGTAAAAATGACATTTTAATAGCTCATAAAGTTAAAACATACTTAGTTATGTGAACACTGAGGAATAATCATTGCAATGTTGAAATAGTCAAAGTAAATTCAACATTCCAGCAAATCAATTGTCTGAAATGCAAAAATCACCTATATGTGTATCATAAAGACACCAAGATTGGTGTGCCCATCAGAGCTTTTTATCCATCTTCTAAAAACTTTTGACTTTTGGGAAGATGGTGACAGAGAAAAGCAGCGCTTACGAGTCCCCCTAACAATCGATCTCTATTACCACAAAATCAGTGCCTCTCATAGCCAAAAATCACCATCATCAGAGAAATAAAAACTGTAAATACAAGGGACAGAGAAAAAGAGGGCTGCAAAAACAACCAAACACCAGAAAGAAACCATCCCTCAGTGCTGCAACCAGAGCTGCAGCGTAGAGACACGCCGGCATCATCTTCCCTCGCAGCACCAGGCTCCAGAGAGAGGGGGACTTAGAACTGAGCTCAAAACCAGACAGTAGATACGCTGGTCTCATGGCCGAGGATGCAGCAGCAGCATCATACTACAGGCAGCAGCAGCGAGTTCCCCAGATGTCTTCAGACCAGCACACTCAACAAGCCACCAGGCTCTAGAGAGGAGGGGTGGAAAGCAAGCTGATGTGAGCAGCTGTGGAATAGCTGGGCTGAATTCAGCAATTTTTTTCAGTGCAAGGAGTGTCTAAAGCTCCAAGGGGCCAGGCTCAGCTCACCAGTAGGGACTCAGAGTGGAGCTCAAAACTAGAGAAGAGATATGCCAGCCTCATGGCCCAAAGCGTGGCAGCAGCACTATATTGCCAGTGGCAGCAGCAGTGAGATCACCAAATTCACTAGAGCTCCATCAGTGCACTCAACAACCATGAGTTAAATTGCGGCCCCTAGAGGAGAAATCCTAGGAATACACTCCCAGGGAGTTGCACAGATAGTCTCCCTGGGTTGGAGATTTTTGCAGTCCAACCCAGTAGGGTAGTTGCAGTGGCAGATATATCACACCATAGTTGCAGCTCCCTGTGGGAGAATGCCCAGCCTGGCACCCCCATTGTCTAAAGCAGCCTCGATTGACACTGTGGGTCTGAGCCTTTGCAATACAACCCAGTAAAAGAGTAGTGGTGACTGAGATACCACAGACTCGAGATCCAGAGCACCTTAAGTGAAGTCATAGTGACCCAAAGAAGAACGTAGAGAAGGCACAAACTTCCAAAATCATGGGAAAGAGAAATAACAATGAAACAATGAATGCCCACACCCCCACAACATCAGAACCTGATAACACAGAAATTCAAAGATCTCTACAAGAACAAATCAGGAAAATAACTGTAGAAATAATAGAGGACTTTCAAAAATAATTCAGAGATTCTAAAAGAGATAAATGATGCAATCATTGAAATAAAGGCCTCAATTCAAAGTATAAACTAATTAGACCACATGGAGAATAGAGTCTCACTCCTAGAAGATGATCACTTCAAAAAAAAAAACGCATAGTCTATAATATAGAAAACATAATCTGACAGCAGGAATTTGAAATTGAAGAAATATGAGTTCATTTTAAGAGAGCTAACCTAAGAATAATTGGAATAGAAGGGGGAAAAGAAGGTAAAACCAAAGGGATCAATAATCTCTTCAAGGAATTAATAGCAGAAGATTTTCCAAACATAGAGCAAGAGGTCCAGGGAACTTATAGAACTCCCTTTAGACAGTATCAGAGAACAGGATTTACACGCCACATAATTGTCAAAATGACTAATGTGGAAGCCAAGGAGAGAATTTTAAAGGCAAGAAAAACAAAAGGACAAGTGACATTCATAGGCAAACCAATTAGAATCACTCCAGACTTCCCAAACCAAGTCATGAAAGCCAGAATGCCATGGAGTAACATATTCAAACTCTGAAAGAAAACAACTGCCAGACAAAAAATTTCCTACCCAGCAAAACTATATAATAAATTAGATGGGGAAATAAGAAGCGTCCATGACACACAGAAACTGAAGGAATTTATGTCTTCAAAACCAATGCTACAGAAAATACTCGAGATTAGCTGCAAAGAAGAAATAGGTAATAAATGCCAGAATAAAAGAAACAAGATTTCCCATCCAGAAGACAACTAAGCAAAGAAGAATAAACAGTATCTCAAAGAGAAATAAAATTTTAACATGTTAGGAATTTAAAAATTATCTATCATCACACTGTATGTAAATGGCCTCAACTCCCCAATACAAAGACATAAATTGGCAAAATGGATAAAAACCAGAATCCATCCATCTTCTGCTTACAAGAAACACACCTTACAAGTAAAGATAGGAACAAATTCCAGGTAAAGGGCCGGAGCAAGTTATTTCATGATAACCTAACTTGAAGACAAGCAGGAGTAGCAACCATGATATCAGACAAGTTACACATCAAACCCAAACTTATTAGAAGAGACAAAGAAGTTCTTATTTTACTGGTAAAAGGAATAATACAGAAACATTAAATAACAATAATCAACATCTATGCCCCAAACATAGGTGCAGCTACATTCATAAATCAAACTCTTTGTGACATGAAGTCACACATAAATTCCAACGCAATAATACTGGGAGACTTCAGCACACCTCTCACAAAACTAGACCGATCTTCCAGACAAAGGGTCAGTAAAGATGCCTCAGAACTAAAGAAAATCATTAACCAAATGGACCTGTTAGACACATATAGAATATTTTACCCAACTACAGCAGTGTTTACATTTTTCTCAGCTGCTCATGGAATTTTCTCCAAAATAGATCACATCCTGGGACACAAAATGAGCAGTAGCAAATTTAAAAATTTTTACATACTTTTCTGTGTCATTTCAGACCATAATGAAATGAAACTAGAAATCAACTATAAGAAGACCCAGAGAAACAACATAAACATGTGGAGACTGAACACCACACTTCAGAATGAATAATGGGTCAAAAAAGATATAAGAGGTGAAATCAAGAAATTTCTAGAAATAAATAAAAAGATACAACATATCAAACCTCTGGAACACTTTGAAGGCAGTATTAAGAGAAAAATTTATAGCACTATGTGCTCACATAAGAAAAAACAGAAAATCTTCAATAACCTAACAATATACCTCAAAGCCCTTGAAAAGCAGAATCAATTGAACCCCAAAGCCAGCAGATGATGGGGAATTATTAAAATAAGACCAGAAATTAACAAAATAGAGAATAAAATAACAATACAGAATACCAACAAAACCAATAGCTTGTTTCTTGAAAAAATTAACAAGATTGATAAACCACTAGCCAACCTAACTAAAAAAGAATCAACCCAAATTATGAAAATAACATATGATAAAGACGACATTACTACTAACAGTGTAGAAATCAAGAGGATTATCAGAAACTACTTTGAAAAACTATACTCCAAAAAAATGGAAATCTGGAGGAAATCAACAACTTTCTAGATAATACAACCTTCCTAAACTGAGTCAAGAAGATATAGAACACTTAAATCAATCAATGATAAGCAAAGAGATTGAAACAGCAATAAAGAGCTTACCATCAAAGAAAATCCCAGGACTGGATGGTATTCAAAGTGAATTTTATAAAACCTTTATAGAAGAGCTAACCCCAATACTACTCAAACTATTTCACAGAATAGAAAAAAAAAAAAAAAACTGAGGCTCTCCCAAATACAATATTGAAGCCAATATCACACTAATACCCAAACCAAATAAAGACAATTCAAGGAAGGAATACTACAGGCCAATATCTCTGATGAACTTGGATGCAAAACTATTAAACAAAATACTAGCAACACGCATTCGAAACCACATCAAGAAAATCATACAATATGACCAAGGAGGGTTCATCCCAGGGATGCAAGGCTGGTACAATATATGAAAATTAATCCATGTAATTCATTATATAAAAAGACTCAATGACAAAAATCACATGATCATTTCAATAGACACTGAAAAGGCATTTGATAAAATTCAACATCCATTTATGTAAAAAACACTGCAGATAATTGGAATAGAAGGAACATATCTCAACATTATTAAGGTAATCTACAATAAGCCCACTGCCAACATCATATAAAATGGGGAAAAACTCCAAGAATTCCTCCTAAAAACTGGAATGAGACAAGAATGTCCATTATCAACACTTCGCTTCAATATAGTACTAGAGACTCTAGCCAGAGCAATAAGGCAAGAAAAGGAAATAAAATGAGTACAAATAGGAAAAAAAAGAACTCAAGCTTTCACTAGTTGCAGATGACATGATACTATATTTAGAAAACCTAACAAACTCAACCAAAAGTCTTATAGAACTGATCAACGAATTCAGCAAAGTATCTGGATACAATATCAATCATAAAAAAATCAGAAGCTTTTCTGTACACCAACCATAAATCCACTAATAAAGAAATTCAGAAAACACTTCCACTCAGGATCTCCCACAAAAAATTAAAATACTTAGGAATAAACTTGACCAAAAAGGCAAAAGTTCTCTACAAAAAAATTATAAAACACTGAAAAAGGAAATTGAAGATCTTAGAAGATGGAAGGACCTTCCATGCTCATGGATTGGCAGAATAAATATCATTTAAATGGCCATCTTCCCAAAAGTTATCTACAGATTTAATCCAATGCCCAATAAACTACCAAGATCATTCCTTACAGGCATAGAAAAATCAGTCCTTAAATTTATCTGGAATAACAAAAATCCCAGAATAGCCAAGGTAGATCTCAGCAACAAAAACCATGCAGGTGAAATCACAATATCTGACTTTAAACTATACTACAAACCATTGTAATAAAAACAGCATGGTACTGGCAAAAGAACAGATATATAGACCAATGGAGCAGAATAAGAGACCCAGAAACAAGTCCACACACTTTCAGCTAATTGGTTTTTTACAAAGGGGCCAAAAACATACACTGGAAGAAAGATAGCCTCTTCAACAAATGATATTGGCAAAACTGGTTAACCATATGCAAAAAACTAGAAATTAATCCCACTTTTTCACCCTGTACAAAAGTCAACTCAAGATGGATCAAAGACTTGGAAATCAAACCAGAGACCTTGAATCTCCTTGAAGAGGGCATAGGTCCAACACTGCAACACACAGGCACAGATAAACACTTTCTCAACAAGACCCCAAAGGAACAACAAATTAAAAGGTGAATCAACATGTAGGATTGCATAAAACTGAAGAGCTTCTGTTCAGCAAAAGAATCTGTCAAGAACCTCAATCAAGAACCAACAATGGGAGAAGATTTTTGCCACCTATACCACCAATAGAGGACTAATATCTAGAATATACAGAGAACTCAAAAAACTCAACACTAAGAAAACAAAACATCCAATAACACAATGGGCAAAGAAATTAAATAGACACTTCACAAAAGAAGAAATTCAAATGGTCAATAAATGCATGAATAAAAAATGCTCCACATCACTGGCAATCAGAGAGATGCAAATCAAAACTACCCTGAGATTTTACCTAACTCCAACTAGAATGGCAATCATTCAAACACAAACAACAACAGTTGCTGGCGAGGATGTGGAGAAGTGGGAACTCTAAGACATTGTTGGTGGGATTGAAATTAGTGCAACCACTTTGGAAGACAGTATGGAGAATCCTAAGAAGAATGGGAACAAACCTACCATTTGATCCAGCAATACCACTGTTGGGTATCTACCCAAAATATAGGAAGCCAAACCACCAAACTATTGCATGTGTATCTATGTTCATAGCTGCACAATTCACCATAGCCAAACTATGGAATAAGCCAAGATGTCCATCAACAGATGAATGGATTACAAAACTGTGGGATATGTACACAATAGAATTTTATTCAGCCATCAAAAAAATGAGTAGCCCCTAAATCCAGTGTTTGGGAGGCTGAGATAGGAGGATCACAGGTTCAAGAGCAGTAACCTCAGCAATGTAGCAATATTCTTGACAGTCTAGGATGCTCTGTTTAAAACAAAATTTTAAAAAGGGGCTGGGGAGGTAACTGAGAGGTGGAATGCCTCTGGCTTCAGACCCCACTATGATAAAAAATCCTATAAAATGCATAAACGTAGACATGGGAAGGTGGTAGAAAATATTGAAACATTGTAGAAATAACTTCCATGTTCAAGGGTAAATAGCAAAGAATTTAAAGCTTCAAGACAGAGAAGCTATTGGTGCAAAATAAATATATGTTAATGATATCTCATGTAAAAATGACATTTTAATAGCTCACAAAGTTAAAACATAGTTACGTGAACACTGAGGAATAATTAAAACGGGGGTTTCTTCTGAGCCTCCCAAGATGAAAAGGGGGGTTTCCTGAGAAGAAACCTGGAGTTTCATCATACATGAAATGGAGTTTCTTGAGAAGAAACTTGGCGTTTTCTTACAGGGTTCTTGTCTATGGTGAGCGAAGAATGACACCCGCAGACCTCAGGAAGGGGAGTAAAAGGAAAATTGGAAGCATCAGAGAATAAGGAAGATGGCTGAACACTCCGAAGGGGCTGTTGGGTCTCTGATGTCCAGCCACTGCCTTCATGACATTACTTGGGAGTAGCCCAAGCCTGTTGCCTTCAATTACAGGCAGCTTTCTTCCATAGTCCATGTGATTTGCTGGAAAGAAATAGGAAAGTGGCAGAACACCACTTAGACTGTCAAGTCTCTAATGTCCAGTAGCTGCTTTTAGGTCACTACCTGAGTGTCACCCAAGACAAGTGCTATCAGTTGCAAACTACTTTCTCCCAGAGTCCACACAATCTGTCATAAAAGAGGTGCAGGTCACCCCTAAAGGCCCTGGTAAGCCTTGATGTACAGCAGAGGCCTTCAGGTCACTACCTGAGAACATCCTGAGCCATGTGCTATCAGTTGCACTCTGCCTTCTCTCAGGGCTAACGTGACCTGCGAGAGAGAGAATAGCTCCCCAAAAGGGGAGCAGGTCCCAAAGAGGGAAAAAAACAATTTTCTGGCTGACTAGGGCCTTTGCCCGACATTTGTGAGTCCTCTTTTTGGTTAGGGTGACTTTGGAATTCCAGGAATTCTGGGAAGCAGCTCTCAGAATTTGCATAGGGTATTTGCAAGTCCTTGAAGAATCTCCTCTCAGTAAAGTGTCAGACTGGCTCCTGGGTTTGTTGATTAGTAAACAGATGGTTTTGTGAAGTTCTGGTCCTTCTTATCTCTGAGCCTTTGGAATTTCAGATATTTGTCACCCCTCAGGAAACTCAGAAAATTAGCTTTTTCTACCGAGGCATTTTCCCTATCTGCCTATTTGCTTTCTATCTCGTCATAATCATTGCAATGTTGAAATAGTCAAAGTAAATTCCACATTGCAGCATATCGATTGTCTGAAATGCAAAAATCACCCATATGTGTATCAGAAAGACACCAAGATTGGTTTGTCCATCAAAGCTTTTTATCCATCATCTAAAAATATTTAAAAATACTGCACCAAATATACATACATCATCAAGCTAGGAGCGGTAACACATGATTGTAACCATAGTATTTGGGAGGCTGAGACAGGAAGATTTTGGGTTTGGGCCAGCCTTAGCAACTTAGTGAGGCCTTGAGCAACTTAGTGAGATCCTATTTCAAAATAATAATAAAATATATATAGAACTAGGGAATAGCCCAAGGACTGAATGCCCTGGGTCCTATTGCCAATGCCAGAAAAAAAAAATAGTGAGGGATTGCTGCACATTCCTGTAATCCTAGTACTTTCAAGCTGAGATAAGATGGTCACAGGTTCAAGGAAAGTGTTAGCAAGTAGTAAGACTCTCATCAGCCTAATCCAACCCCGTTTAAAAATAAAAATAAAATAGGGCTGGCAGTGTACCTCAGAGGTAGAATGTCCCCAGTACCACAAAAAAATGAAATGAAAATTATTGACTCTTCTGAAAACTACAAACTCTCTTCTCAGAAAATCATGCCCCCCAAAAGAAAACTTCATAAATCATTCCAAACATTAAATTCTTTTTATAGATCCTAGGTTAGAAACTATAGATTCGGAGTCAGATTTCAATTCAGTATAATAAAGAATGTCAGAGCAGTTAGTTGTTTGTTCCCAAAAAAATTCAAGCCAAACTTAAAGAAAAAATTGGGAGATGTTATAAAAGGTATTCAAATCCTGGAGGGGGCTGGCTTTCCAAACTTAACTTCCATGATTCTACTGTGAATTATGTATAGGCAACTGAATTTTGAGTTGAATATTCACTCATTTAACAAACTGTGGTGCTGAATTCTCTACTCAGTGTTGTGGTGAGATACCAAAGCCAAAGAAGACATCGAGCTTGTCTCTGGAGAACATGATGGAGTCACTTGTTGGGGTGCGCACCTGTAAGCCCAGCTCCTTCAGAAGCCAAGTCAGGAGGACCACAAGTCCCATGCCAACCTGGGTAATTCAGTGCAACCCTGTCTTGAAATAAAAAGAGCTATGGGTGCAGGTCAGTGGCTGATCATTTTGTTGGCATGAGTGTCGAGGTGCACCCCTGTATCTAGTGTTACAGAATGAGAGAATATGGTTGTGGGGAAACTGTTCATGGGGACCCCTGTTAGGGTCCAAGACACAATTTCCCTCAAACCACAATAAAACCCAAAACGACCAAAAACGGAAAAAAACCCCACAGGTTCTTGTCCTAACCTAAGAATAAATATACATAGCTTGGATAGTTGCTGGAGATTAAAAGAAGTTTATTAAAAAGATAGAAATACAGCCCCATGCCAAAGTGGCATGGAGGGGTGACTCAAATGAATACATCAAAGGGATCACACGTGGACTGGACTTTTTATACCCATGACCTCCATCTTGTTTATGTAATTCTGAGGTATGAATGTCCCTATAACGTACCTCCCCCAGCAAGGTGTGGCCAGGTGTCTCGTTTCATGAAGGCTGACCCTTCCTACCATCTTAGCTAACTTATCTAATCATGTAGATCTGTCTTTAGATAGAGAAAGGCCTAGTTTTCCTCTCCTATTGACTTGCTAATTACATTTAGCTAAGTTACTCTAAGTTTTAATAGCTGTTTGCTTCCTGACCAAAGCCAAGACTTTCTCTTTCCAGGTCTGCCGCCATTTTGACATATTTTTTTGGAAATATATTAATAATCAGAGCTTTCTCAAATCTTCCTAGGCCCTTCCCAATACTGATACACCTAGTACTTGGGAGGTTGAGACAGGATTACAGGTTCTAGCCCAGCCTTAGCAGTGAAAAGAGACTCTCGAAAACCTACAGAGATCCTGTTTCAAAACAGAAAATAAAAAGGCCTGGGGAAAGCCAAGTGTGGTGGCACATACCTGTGATTCCAGTACTTGGGAGGCTGAGAAAGGAGAATCAAAGGTTTCAGGCCAGCCTCAGTAAATGAAGGAAACCCTGATTCAAATAAAAAATACAATAAAGGGGGTTTGGGGTGTAGCTTTGAGGTAGAATGGCTCTGGGTTCTGTACCAGTATTGTGAATGTCATAGGAAGATTTGAGAAAGTTATGATTATTAATATTTCAAAATTGGGTGAGGGGCAAATCTGTGCAAAGACTTGGTTTCTGCCTAAAAGCAGGCAACTATTCCAATGTAAGTTAACCTAGCTAAAAGTAATTAACAAGTCTATAGGAGAGGAGAACTAGGCCTGTCTCTATCTAAATATAGATCTTAGGAGAGGAGAATTAGGCCTTTCTCTATCTAAAGACAGATCTACATAAGCCAGCTAAGATGGTAGGAGGGATCGACCTTCATGAAAGGAGACACCTTGCCACACCTTGTTGAGGGAGGTACCTTACAGGGATGTTCACTACCTCAGAATTATGTCAACAAGAAGAAGGTCATGGGTATAAAAATTCTGGTCCATGTGCTGTATCTGGGGAGTGGTGAGTTGGCCCAGGCCACCCTCCCCCTTCATGTCATTTTGGCATGGAGTTGTAACTATTTTCTGTATTTCTATTATCTGTATTTCTATATTTTTAATAAACTTCTTTAAATCTTCAGAAACTGTCCAAGATATGCATATTTATTCTTAGCTTAGGACAAGAACCCGTGGTTTTTCTATTTTTGGTCATTTTGGGTTTTGTTATGGGTTGGGGGAAAGTGTGTCCAGGACCCTCGCAGAGGTTCCTGGGAAACAGTTTCTCCACAATCATAGACTCCAATTCCGTAACAGGTTCAGTACCTAGTACCAATATAGGGAATAATTTAGCTCTAGGCTTTTATTTAACTCCAATGGTTTATATATCTGCCTTTAGAATAGTACTACACTGTTTCAATTATTGTAGCTTTATATGGTTTGAAATCAGAAAATATATATCTTCTAGCTTTGTTCTTTTTCAAGATCATTTTGGGTACCTAGACTCCATATTCCATATTAGGATAGATTTTTTTCTGAAAAATAAATATATAAATATATGATAGTTTCACCTAAAAAATAGAAAAAAATATTCTCTGGTAAGAAAGAAAGCAAAAAGAAATATTGAAATGTTATCTTTAAGTCATCCAAAGCTTGGTATCAGACAAATGAAACTGTTATGTGAGATTATCATTTTTAATTTTAGATAAACTGCCATAATACTAGATGTCAACTACTAAGCCAAGCATGGGAGGGAGGGGTAGAGAGAGAATGGGGTGGGGATTGGGTGGGGGCTGACTGGGAAAAGTGTGCATGTATGTCTACAAAAGTATGTATCCTACTATGATGTATGAATACAGTGCACCAATAAAAAAAAAAAATACACACATACACACAAAAAACCCCCAAAATATATGCAATTCATAAAGTAAAACAAGTGGGCTCTCTCTCTCTCTCTCTCTCTCTCTCTCTCTCTCTCTCTCTCTCTCTCTCTCTCTCTCTCATTTTTTCTTTCTTTCTTTTTTTGCATATCTGGGGATGGAACCGAGGGGCATTTGTCCTCTGAGAAACACCCCTTGCCCTATTTTTTAAGTTTTTATTTTTGAAACATGGTCTTTTACTAAGCTGTGGAGGGCCTCACTAAGTAGCTGAGGCTGACCATGAACCATGATTCTCCAGTCTCTTTCCCGAACACTGGGATTACAAGCATGTGCCACCATGCCTGGCTCATGCCTATCTCTTTTTTAAAGAGAGAGACTAAGGTTAATGCTGGGTGTGGTGGCGCACGCTTGTAATCCCCGCGCTTGGGAGGCAGAGACAGGAGGATCGCGCAGGTTCGAAGCCAGCCACGCGCGCTGGCTTAGGAGACCCTGTTTCCAAATATAAAATGTAAAAAGAGGTCTGGGAGTGTATCCCGGAAGTAGAAGGGCTTCCAGGAACCCCAGTACCACCAAAAAATAAAAAAAGAAAAAAGAGAGAGAGACTAAGGTTAGGTCTATGGCACACACGCTTAATCCCAGTTACTCAGGAGGATGAGACATGAGGAGTGCCAATGCATAATTCCAGGTAATCATAGGCTGAGATAGGTGGATAGCAGGTTTGCATCCAAACTGGGAAAATTAGAGAAACTCTAGCAATTTAGGGACATCATGTCCCAATGTTTTAAAAAGAAAGAAACAAAGAAACGGAGTGCACACCTGTTAACCCAGTACTTGGGAGGCTAGGAAAGAAGGACTACAGGTTCGAGGCCAGCCTCACCAACTTAGCCAGAGAGGCCCTGAGTAACCTTAGTGAGGCCAACTTCAGCAACCAATTAAGACCATTTAAAAATAAAAAATATAGCCAGGTGTGGTGGCACACTCTTGTAATCCCCATGATTGGGAGGTGGAGACAGGAGGACTGTGCAAGTTCATAGCCAGCTGCACTGGCTTAAGAGACCCTGTTTCCAAATAAAACTAAAAAATAGGTCTGGGAGTGTAGCCTGGAGGTATAAGGGCTGCCAGGAACCCCAGTACCACTAAGTAAATAAATAAATAAATAAATAAATAAATAAATAAATAAATAAATAAATATATAAAGCTGGGGGCACAGCTCAGTGACAGTGCCTTGGGGCTCGCTCCCCAGTGCCAACAAATAAAATTGTATGAGTGTTAGGGAAGATTGGGTGGTGAAGCCCTAGGGCAAAATGGGGAAACAAGGATCCTGTCAATAAGACTATCTGCCGTGCCAGGCAATTTAAAAATGTCACCAGCCAAGTATGGTGGCCCATGCTTATAATCCCCGTGCTTGGGAGGTAGAGACAGGAGGATTGAGAAGGTTTGAAGCCAGCTGTGCTGGCTTAAGAGACAATGTTTCTAATTAAAATATAAAAATGGGTCTGGGAATGTAGCCCAGAGGTAGAAGTGTTTCCAGGAACTCCAGTACCACCAAAAAATAAAAAAAAAAATTAAAAAGCCACCGGGCGTGGTGGCACATGCTTGTAATCTCCACACTTGCGTGGTGAAGAAAAGAGGATCACACAGGTTTGAAGCAAGCCTCAGCTACTTAGTGATGCTCTGAGAAACTTAGAGAGACTCAGTTTCCAAATAAAGTATAAAATAGGTCTGGGAGTATAGCCCGGAGGTAGAAAAGCCTCTGGGTTCCACCCTCAGTACCACACACACACACATACACACACACACACACACACAAAAATGTTACCAGATGCAGTGTTTACCTTCATGGTGCCCAGAGCCAGTTTGCAGGGCTTCTGAGGTGTTGATGTGCTCCTGGCTAGTGTTGGCTGTGGCTGTCTAATGTAAACATGCTCCCAGCTAGGACTGGCTATCTGATATAGACGCGCTCCCAGCTAGGGCTGTCTATGAAGGTGTAGATGCGCTTCCAGCTAGGGCCGGCTGTCTGGTGTAGACTTGTTCCCAGCTAGGGCTGTCTGGTGTAGATACTGCCACCTAGTGCTGGCTGTCTGGTGTGGATGCTCCGAGCTAAGGCTGTCTGTCTGTTATAGATGCTCCCAGCTAGGGCTGGCTGTCTGGTGTAGATGCTCCCTCTAGGGATGGCTGTCTGGTGTAGACACTCCCAACTAGGCCTCACTGGCTGGCTGGTGTAGACACTCCCAGCTAGGTTTGGCTGGCTGTTTTAGATGCTCCCAGGTAGGGCTGGCTGGCTGGTGTAGACATGGTGGTAGGAACACAGCTCATAGCTTCCACAGGTTTAGGGACCCAAAGGCCAGAGCAGGCAAGAGGTAGCTGGTCCTGGCCCAGATGCCTCACTCCCTGGTGGGCTGGCCTCCTCCATGCTGCAGCCTGGCCTCCTGGCCCTCAGCTTCATGACTGCCAGGCCCAGAGGCCACCAAGTTTCTGCCAGGGCCTCCATGGCTGCCGGCAGCAAAGTTCCTGCTCTACTGAGGCGCATCATCAGTAGAGATGTGTGTGCCAGGAGCACAGAGGCTGCCAGGAGTTGTAGTCATGAGCAGAGCTTGGGTGAAACCCTACCCTGCACATGCACCAGATCTCCAGCACTTCTTAGCTAAGGAAATGATTGAGTTCAAAATCCCAGACATTTTCTGGTGGTAGCTCACACTTTCAATCCCAGGATTTGGGAGGCTGAGATGGTTGCAGGACAGCCTCAGCTACCTAAGTGACGCCCTTTGCAATTCAGTGAAACCCTGTTTAAAAAAAAATAGCCAGGTGTGGTGGTACACACTTGTAATCCCAGCACATGGGAAGCAGAGACAGGAGGATTGTGTAGGTTCAAAGCCGGCTGTGCCAGCTTAAGAGACCCTGTTTCAAAAAAAAAAAGTATAAAAACAGGTCTGGGAGTATAAACTGGAGGTAGAAGGTTTTCCAGGAACTCCAATACCACCAAAAATAAAAATAAAAATAAAAATAAAAATAAAAATAAATAGTGGTGCAGGTGTAGCCCAGAAGTAGTAGAATGCCCCTGGGTTCTATCACCAGTACCGGAAAAAAAAAAAAAAAAAAAAAAAAAAAAAAAAAAAAAAAAAAAAAAAAAAAAAAAAAAAAAAAAGCTGGGCATGGTGGGGCAGGCTTGTAATCCCTGCGCTTGGGAGGCAAAGACAGGAGGATTGTGCAGGTTTGAAGCCAGTCACACTGGCATAGGAGACCCTGTTTCCAAATAAATTATAAAAAATAGGTCTAGGAGTATAGCCTGGAGATAGAAGGGCTTCCAGGAACCCATTACCCCCCCCCCCCAAAAAAAAAGGATAAAAATATAGGACTCAGAGTGTAGCTCAGAGGCAGAATGCCCCTGGGTTCAACCCCAGTTCTGGGGAAAAAAAATTCAGTCCCTGCCATCCATGCTGCCTTCTACCATAGTCTGAGGACTTGAGGAATTGATCTAGGTGAATCCTAGGTTCATCCTATTTCAAAGGAAAAAATACCTAAAAAGTGAAAGAGAAAGAAAGAAAGAAAAACAAAGAAAGGAAGGAAGGAAGGAAGGAAGGAAGGAAGGAAGGAAGGAAGGAAGGAAAAAGAAAGAAAGAAAGAAAGAAAGAAAGAAAGAAAGAAAGAAAGAAAGAAAGAAAGAAAAGGGTTGGTTGGGCATGCTGGCACATGCTTGTAATCAATCCCACATTTGGGAGGCTGATACAGGAGGATCGTAGTTGACGTGAGCCCCTCTGCAACTCAGTGAGATCCTGTTTTGAAATAAGGAATGAAAAATAGGGCTAGGGGTGCATCTCAGATGTAGAATGCCGCTGTGTTCCATCCCCAATACCATACACAAATTATAGGGTTAGAGTTGAAATAAAATGCCTCTGGGTCAATCCCTAGTACCACACACACACACACACACACACACACACACACACACACACACACACACACACAATAAAAGATCATACCAGAGTGCATGGGATTGTCTGTAATCTCAGTAATTGGGAGGCTGAGATTGAAGAATCCCAGGTCTGAGACCTATTGAGGTCATTTTTCAAAAGCAGAAAATAAAATAGAGTTGGAGGTGTAGCTCAGAGATAGAATTCTCCTGGGTTCAATCCACAGGACAAAAAAAAAAAAAAAAAAAAAAAAAAAGAAAAGAAAAAGACTATAAGACTCTTCTCTTCCCTGTGTAGGGGTACTGGAAAGCAGGCTGGAAGAAGTGCTTCCCCCAGCATGAGAAGTTAACTAGAGAAGTCTTCTCCCATATTAGGATTAGAAATAAGATATCAGAATATAGAGTTAAGATATAGAAGTAAAGTAGGATTAGAAACAACATGAAGATCTGTAAGCCCAGCTGCCCAGGTTGCAGGATTCAAGGACCAGGGCAGGGGACCCACCAGCTCAAAGCCTCTAAACACCAACTTGCCAGCCAAGGTCTTTGAACATGGGCCCCCATCCCCATATCTCTGAGCCAGATCAGCAAACAAGGCCATGCTAATCTGCTCTCCAGGCAGATTCCTCAGTGCAGAGATAAGCCTGACCCAGCCAAGGTGGGTGGGAAAGGCAGCCCAAGGGAACAAACACATACCATAAGGGAGATAAGCAGTCTTTAGCAGGTTCTGACATGTGTGGATGCATGTTTTAAAATTATTGGTTGTACTTGTTTGTCCTTGTATCTGATTGGTTGTATTCTAAGATTGGCGGGCTCAGACTTTGGCGGGCTCTGACATTGTAACCACTCCCTCCTGGGGCTATAAATCCAGACTGTGGAGTAAGCCCTGGGTCGAAACTCGACCATAGTGTTTGGGTCTGGACCCATGGCTAGCCAGGACAGAGCTACAGCACAATAAACCTTGCTTGCATTTTACATCTCTTGGGAGTCTTTTGTTATTTGGCTTGGTGGGTGATTCTCAGACCCTTCATATGGGGGCATGTCGGGGCCTGCTTGGCTAGACTGGGATGGGGCGGTGGCTCAAGATGGCGCCTAGGCGTGTTGCCAAGTCACAAGGCTCATGAGGCTGGTGGTGCCCTGAGCCTGCTCAGTGAGCCCTATCAGGCACCCTATGGATGATCAGTGACGCAGCGCCTCATGCTACCACCAGCCTGCCTATGAGAGGGTTAGAAATGTGCATGCCCTAGTTGTGGGAAGCTTGGGGTTGGTGGAGTGATGAGGGAGGGTTTATGAAACTGATATATATTTGCCTGCTGTGCACATTGAAGGAGAAGCATTAAAGAGGAAACATCATCAACATACTTGGTGTTTGTGTCTTCTTTCCCAGGGCTCTGCAGGACGGAGCCTTAGGACACAACAAGGGCATGTCTGGGATGAGCCCCTTCCCCATTTAGTGAATGGGACCAAGGGGCAGAGGTTTCATTTTGGAGCCCTCAGGCCGCGAGATGTCATTGTAAGTCCTGGGATGAGACAAGGGAAAAGGCTTGGGCATCAGAATGCTGTGTTAGGCCTTGTGACCCTTGATTGAGTCTGGAGGTGATGGCCTCAGACAGGGGAACAGGTTTGGGTGACAGGATGCTGTGGTAAGGCCCTTGTGACCCCCTGGGCTGGAGGAAGAGGCTTGGGTATAAAGTCCCTTGTGACCTCCAGTGGTGGTGCGGACCAGGACCTCTAGCCCGGAGGGACCACCCAGGCCCCGACGCCGGGACGCCAGGTCAGAAGTTGGAGGAAGATCCCAGGGGAAGTGTGATGGCATGTAAGACCAGTGACATCCAATAGGAGGCTCTCGGTGGAAGTGTCGCTGTGAGAGGGGGAGCTCCATTCTTGAGTTTCTTCATGAGAAGGGAGTTAGAGCTGTTTTGGATTTTTTTTTTTTTTTTGAGAGAGGAACATTGTCCTCTATGATCAAGCAAAGAAGGTTTTGAGAGAGGAACAGTGTCCTCTGTGCTTGAGCAGAGAAGGTTTTGAGAGAGGAACAGTGTCCTCTGTGCTCAAGCAAAGAAGGAATCCTGGCACCCAACGAAGAAGTAATCAAGTTGATCAATCTGCCACCGGTGAAGTGGACTCCATTCAACCTCATCAAGGATCCTAACTGTGAGTGTGTGAGTGTGAAAACGACCGGTCTGTATGATTGGAGAAAGTGAAGTGAATGGAAAAAATTGGGATATATGATTGGATTTGCAATTTTGTTTTTGTTGTATGATATTTTGCAGTATTGGTACCAGTAAATGTATTATAATTAGTGGTTAATTATAATTCTTCTAAATTTAGAAATTGCTCTTTTAATGATAGTGGTAATTTGCAGGCCTAAGTTTTCATGGTATCCATTTAATATTCATCCATTGCTATTCTAAGGTACTTGGCTAGGGAAACAGCTGATTTTGGGTGGGGTTGAACAACGACATCTGTTAAAAACAAATTCTAAGAGTCCGCCAGGGGAGTGCACATAAGGGGTGGTCGCCTGGCACTCTGGACTAGCCTACCTCTGCTTGTGAGGGAAGGTTTGCCTGAGACACCATAGAGGCATACGACACCAGGAAAACAACCTGGTGAAGTCACCTCCTTAATATAGCACACTTACAGACCTAAAACACTAGGAGAGCCCATCCCAGACTCTGGTCTAGGTGAAGGACTTCGACCAATTGCACAGGTTACTTTACGACCACCTATAGCCCTTAAAGACAGGGGGGAGCAATTCGGGATGAAGGACTAGCTGCCAGAGTTCTAAAATTATACCCCTAGACTTATAACTCCCCCATTCCACTCGGCTGAGAATAATGATTTTGGTTATAAAGCTTTGTAAATACAGTATTAAGTGGTTTTAAGAGAAAAATATAGAATAAGTTGTTTAATTTTAACAATGGGAAAAGCACACGTAACTCCCAAAGGTCTTGTCCTCTCCCACTTTTCTGAGGTACAGAAGGAGGCTTGGCAAATGGGCCTGGCTATCAAGAAGGGTAAGTTTGACTCTCTGTTTGGCCGAGTGGCCATCCTTTGGATAGGTGTTGGCATTCTTAAATCTTTACCTGGTAGAGCGGGAGGCCATCCTCAGACTGCAGGCTGCAAATTTGGTTTACTAAGGACTTGAAAAGGGAAAGAGATGGACAAAAGCCATGTAAGAACTCTGGCTGAGCACAGAAGCCTAGGCTCAAGTCTGCTTAAGGCATCACTGGAGTAATGCTCTCAACCAGGAGGCCAGAGAGGCCCTCCGAGGCCTGGCTAACGGTGCAAAGGGGGACCATTAAATGACTGAGCGCCCCCAGTTCTGAAGGGCAATGGGGTCCCCAGACCTAAGTTCCCAGTAAATTACTACCACTTGAGTTGACTAAAAGAGCCTTAGGCGATCATGCAGTGAAATCTCAGAGGCCAGTTCTAAAGCATTGCCCTTCTCTCCCGACCCAAGATCCAAAAATCTTAGCCAGGGTAGGGAGGGCTTAACAGGCCAGCCCTGAGCCATCTCTCTACTCAAGATTTAGTCTGCGGCATCCAGAATGACCTTCCCCATTCTACCATTCTTAGCCACGCCAGAGAATTGGGTGTCAACCACAGGGAACGATTTCCTCAGACCTAATTTCTAAGGACAAGGCCATCATTACTCGTTCTGGTAACCAGGGCCATTCTGATCAGTTTCCATACATTTTAGTTTGGAAGGATTAAGTCCAGAAGCCCCCTTACTGGCTTAGGCCTTTGGTACAAGCTGGTGGCACTCCAGCATTGGTAGTCCAAGAGAAAAAGGGACCCCAAGGTGCTTTTAATACTTATGGAGAAAAGTCTTCTGCCCTGGTGCTTCCAGAAAGTTTATCTCCATATCCTTCTCTACTAGATTTTGAGACAGTTAGGCCACCTCCATATGCCCAAGCCAGTCGAGTAGCTGGGGCAGATGCAAAGGCAGACGAAGCACCTAGTGTGGCAGTTAGGCCAGTGTCTTCAACAACTGGGGGGCAAGAAAGAGGACATAGACCAAGGACTAGAGGGCTTCAGAGAACAGGAGCCCACCTCCTCAACTCCAGAGGAAGACGTCCCAATCGTCCCAGTTCGTGCTATAGGACAGGGGGGACCAGAGGGGGAGCAACATTACCAATATTGGCTTTTTTTCCCTCCAGTGGTCTCTATAACTGGAGAACCCCAAACCCCCATTTTCTCTGAAGATCCTAAGTGTCTTATAGGATTATTAGAGTCCATAATGCATACCCATTGCCCAACCTGGGGCAACTGCCAGCAGCTATTAAAGACACTCTTCACCATGGAAGAAAAGGAGCATATCCTCAATGAGGCCAGAATGTCCTCAGCGAAAACGGGAGACCCACCACACTTCAGAATGAAATCGATGATGCCTTCCCGCTCACACATCCAGATTGGGACTTCCAGGACGCACAAAGTAGGGAGCATCTCCGAGTGTACCGCCAGACTCTAATGACTGGTCTCCAGGTGGCTGCTAGACAGACGACAAATTTTTCTAAGGTAAAGGCTGTTTTTCAAGGAAAAACAGAAAGTCTGGTCGCATTTTTAGAATGCTTGTATGATGCTTATAGGCAGTATACCCCAATAGACCCAAAGGCAGATATACACTGGTCAGCTGTTATACTTTCTTTTATTAGGCAGCCCCCAATATCAGGAAGGCTGAGGGGGTCGGAGCTCGGCTCCCCTCCCCTGAGTCTTGGGTAACTTTAATGATAGAGGGGAAACCAGTGGGATTCATGGTGGGTACTGGAGCACAATACTCTGTGCTAAACAAGCCTTTGGGAATGCTAAATAAGCAGAGAACAAGCATAGTCCAGGGGCTAACAGGATCAAAACTTTGCTCCTGGACAAGTGAATGTACTGTTAATTTAGGAAAACACCAGGTCACTCATTCCTTCCTGGTGGTTCCTGAAAGCCCAGCTCCATTATTGGGAAGAGACTTGCTCACTAAAGTAAAGGCTCATATCCACTTTGAACCAGAAGAAATTAAAGTTACTGATGGAGAAGGACAATCATTACATATGTTGAGTTTATCACTGAATAATGAACACTGTTTATTTAAAGAGCAAAGAAAAGAACTAAAAGACCAGGAGGAAATGACTGTATGGCTAGAACATTACCCCAATGCCTGCGCTGAAATAACAGGCATATGACTGGCCAAAAATGTGGCTGCAATAGTCATAAAGCTAAAAGCTACCACCCAACCTATATGGGTTAAGCAATATCCAATGCCTGAGGAAGCACGACGGGGGATAGCGCCTCATATCCATAGAGTGTTGGAAGCTGGAGTCCTCAGGCCCTGCTATTTGGCACGGAACACCTCTTTCCTCCCAGTCAAAAATCCAGGAGGAACAGATTATCAGCCAGTGCAGGATCTTAGAAAGATCAATGAAAGAACTGAAGACATACACCTAACAGTGCCTAATCCCTACACAATCTTAAGCCATCTTTCCCCAACACTAATTCTGTTAAGATTGGCTGAAGTTAGCCAACCATTGTTTGCTTTTGAGGGGCAAGAAGAAAAAGGGGGAAAGATAGGCCAATTAACATGGACCAGGCTTCCCGGGGTTTCCAGAATTCCCCAAATCTTTTTAATGAGGCCCTTAGCCGGGACCTGGAGCATTTCCAACAGACTCATCCTCACGTGATTCTGCTACAGTAAGTTGATGATTTGCTGTTAGCATCAGCCACTAGAAAGGAATGCTTGAAAGCAACAGGCCATCTGCTTGAGGAGTTGGGGACCCTGGGGTATTATGCCAGTGCTAAAAAGGCACAGATTTGCCAACAGACTGTCACCTACCTGGGGTACAAATTAAGGGATGGAGCATGATGGCTAACTGATGAAATGAAGAAGACCGTTCTTCATATTCCAATGCCTACCATCGCTCAGAAGGTGAGAGAATTCTTGGATTCTGCAGGGTTTTGCCAACTATGGATACCAAATTTTGCAGAGGTGGCTAGGCCCCTCTATGAGGCCACCAAAGAGACTAAAAAGTGGTAATAAACTGGGGAACATCAACAGGCCTTTGATCATCTTAAGAGAGCCCTGTTGCAGGCACCTGCTCTAACCCTGCCTGATCCCCTGAAACCCTTCACTCTGTTTGTGGATGAGAGAGAAGGAGTAGCTAAAGGGGTGTTAACCCAATGGCTAGGACCATGGAAAAGGCCAGTAGTCTATTTGTCAAAAAGACCGGATGCAGTAGCAGCAGGATGGCCCCCGTGTCTCCACATCATTGCAGCCATAGCTGTGCTTGTCAAAGATGCACATAAATTGGCTTTTGAGAAAAATCTGCAAATTATGGCTCCCCATATGGTGGAGGGAGTCCTAAGACAGATGCCAGGCAAATGGATGACAAATGCCAGATAAACTCATTACCAGGGACTGTTATTAGACTCGCCTAGGATTACCTTCACAGATTCAGTGGTTCTGAATCCAACCACCCTGCTGCCAGCACCGGACCTGCAACAGCCTCTTCATGACTATGCAGAAATCCTGTCTGAAGTCTCTCAGGTGCTAGCTGATCTGTAGGATGTTACACTGCCTAACTGCGTTGAACTGGTACATGGATGGCAGCAGCTTTGTACAGAATGGACAATGGCGAGCAGGGGCAGCAGTGGTGAATCAAGGAGAGGTGGTGTGGAGCAGTGTTCTACCCCCCGGAACGTCAGCCCAAAAGGCTGAGCTGGTAGCACTAGCCAAGACTCTTGAACGGGCTGAGAGAAAACGCATCAACGTGTATACCGACAGCAGATACACATTTGGAACTGCACATGTGCAAAGCACCATCTACCCGGAATGGGGGTTTTGCACATCAGAAGACAAAGAACTTGCACGTTCCAGGACATCAATCTGCCAACACATCAGAAGCAATTGGTAATTGAGCAGATGCAGAGGCCAGAAGAGTGGCAGCAGAAAGCCAGGAAATATCATCACTGTGGCCACTATGAGTCTGCCCCTACCAGAGATGCCCGCATTGCCGCCACAGCCAAACTACTCCTCAGAGGATTTGAATTGGATAAAAACTCACCTATGAGTTCATGAACCAGAAATTCCAACGAATGGCAAAGAGACTGTGAAAAAGGCTATTTTTGCCACAAGAATTAGGACTCTTTCTTCTCACCAATCTTCATCAAACTTCCCACTTGGGCTGGAAGAAATTATTGACTTTGTTTTCTGCAGCACAGATCCAGTTTCCCCACCAAAACAGCATCACACTGCAGGTAGTAGAACAGTGTGTGAGCTGTACCATGATGAGGCCAGCTTTATAGAAAAGTCTGCATACAGGTACTCGGGTATCGGGGAAGTCTTCAGGACGGAGTTGGGAGGTGGACTTCACTGAGGTAAAGCCTGACAAGTTTGGGTATTGATATTTATTAGTGTTAGTAGATACTTTCTCTGGGTGGGTAGAAGCTTTTCCTACAAAAAGGGAAACAAGTCAGGTGGTTGTCAAAGCCTTACTAGAAGAAATAATTCCCCGATATGGGATCCCAGAGACAATAGGGTCTGATAACGGTCTTGCTTTCATTAGTAAATTCCTCCAAGGACTGTCCTGAGCAATGGGGTTGGATTGGAAATTTCATTGTGAGTATAACCCCCAAAGCTCTGGGCAGGAAGAAAGGATGAATCAGACTCTAAAGGATACTTAACTAAATTGGTAACAGAGACTGACGGTGACTGGGTGACACTCCTCAATCTAGCCATTTTTCAGGTTCAAAATTCTCCATACATTCATGGCCTAACTCCTTTTGAAATTTTGTATGGAGCACCTCCCCCCGTCATCCAGTGTGCTGTAGCAACACCAGGGGAGAAAAATCTGGCCTCAAATTACCTAACTATGTTGCAGGCCCTGTCCAGGGTCCAGCAAACAATTTGGCTCTTAATTCAGGCCTATCATGAAAAGAATACAGAACCAAACCCAAAACATGGTATTGTCCCAGGGGATATGGTCTGGGTCAAGAGACACCAGTCAAAGACTTTAGAAACTAGGTGTAAAGGGCCTTATGTTGTCTTGTTAGATACCCCTACTGCTTTGAAGGTTGACGGTATTGGACCTTGGGTGCACTTTTCCCACATGAGGAAAGCACAACCCGGTGAGGCAAGAAAAACAACCGAGGAGTGGACTGTCCGATGTCTCTCCAATCCACTGAAGTTACACTTAACTATAAAGAAAAATGCTCTTAATTTCATAAGGTTGAAAGTAACACTTAAGTTTTTTAAATGGGTTTCTTTAACTGCTGGGTTTTTTTTTTTTTTTTTTTTTTTTTTGTTTTGTTTTGTTTTGTTTTGTTTTTTTAGGTTTGCTTGTATGTAACAACAAAAGACATATTTCGAGAGACTAAATATGTATTTTTATATGTTGGTAAATACAGAGAAAGAAAATGATGTGAGACTAAGAAAGCATGTTGTAAGGTTTATCCTGATTGTTCAAAATGGGAAAGGACAAGGATAGAAAAAATCAGAGGGTTAAAGTAAGTTGTAAAGCATTGGTGGAATTAGTTTGTTTGTAAGTTTTATCCTAAGATTGTCCCAAATGGGAAAGAAAGGACCAGGATAAAAAAAAAAATTAAGAGGGTTAAAGCAAGTTGGCAGAAGGTTTGTGTTAAGTTGCAGAGGGTCTGTTGTATGTTTGTTTGCATATGTGATGAAGATTGATTATTAAAAGGGTGTAGGTTTCTAATAAGCCTACCATTTGTGTATTCCCAAGAGAAAAGCACTAGAGTTCAGCAGGGATGTACTGTGGATAGAAAGGCTAGAGGATTGCTTTTGGCAATGAAACTGGGAGACCCCAAAGTCTGTAATGATTCTTTAAAACTAGCTTCAAGGTTGTTTACTTTAAAAAAAAGTTACAGGAGACTAAGTCATATCATATAGGAACTTGAAATTTGCTTTAGAAACTAATTCCAAAAGCTTGTTAAGTCCACCAAGCAAGCAATCTAGAGACACATGTCCAGGTGAAGATTGACAGCTTGGTTTCACTCATGCCAAGGGAAGCTTTTAGATCTTTTCTGATTAGAACATAGTCCTAGATAACAATGTTATATGATGTCATTTCTAAATTTTCATGGTTCCAACCTCCATAGTTGTCCTGGGAAACTGTTTGCATGTGGAACCTGTGCCATGTAATCTCAAATGTGATCATACGATCACAAGTCCTACTCCAACTTCAAACTTACCTC
The DNA here is from genome assembly GCF_963383645.1 of Muscardinus avellanarius. NCBI lineage: Eukaryota > Metazoa > Chordata > Mammalia > Rodentia > Gliridae > Muscardinus > Muscardinus avellanarius. The sequence goes on from NC_137809.1 coordinate 1,587,997, forward strand.
TCCCTTAGGATGATTTTAAATTTCATTTCTCATAGGCGGTAAGCTTTTAGACTTCAGATGGTGTTACAGACAGACCCTGAAAAGATCATCTATCAGAGTCCTCTGGATGGTCATAGACACAAACCACATGGACCCATCTGATTTCCCCATGCCAATTACATACATATGTAGCCTAAGCTGGGGGCCCCCTTACATCACCCCTGTTCAACTCGAAGCAGCTTGATGAGTCATCGCCCTGATTCCTTTGCTATGGGTACATGTATGTATGTAATAATAATGGGGTGACATTGAGGGGAAATTAGCTCATGTTAAATGTCTGTACACTTGTAATAGTCAAATTGTATTTTCTGAAACTGATAGCTTTTTGTGAAGGACCGTATCAACTCTGTACAACTCTTGGTCCTCAGACATCATTTTGATCTCTTGGAGAGGCCTAACAGTAAGTCTGAGGAAGATTCCTCAGTTTGAAGAGAAAAAGGGGGAAATGTAGGGGTGCTGGAAAGTAGGCTGCAAGAAGCGCTTCCCTCTGCCCCCCAGCATGAGAAGTTAACTAGAGAAGTCTTCTCCCATATTAGGATTAGAAATAAGATCAGAATATAGAGTTAAGATATAGAAGTAAAGTAGGATTAGAAACATAATGAAGATCTGTAAGCCCAGCTGTCCAGGTTGCAGGATTAAAGGACCAGGACAGGGGACCCACCAGCTCAAAGCCTCTAAAGTCCAACTTGCTGGCCAAGGTCTTTGAACATGGGCCCCCATCCCCATATCTCTGAGCCAGATCAGCAAACAAGGTCATGCTAATCTGCTCTCCAGGCAGATTCCTCAGTGCAGAGATAAGTCTGGCCCAGCCAAGGTGGGTGGGAAAGGCAGCCCAAGGGAACAAACACATACCATAAGGGAGATAAGCAGTCTTTAGCAGGTTCTGACATGTGTGGATGCATGTTTTAAAATTATTGGTTGTACTTGTTTGTCCTTGTATCTGATTGGTTGTATTCTAAGGTTGGCGGGCTCAGACTTTGGCGGGCTCTGACATTGTAACCACTCCCTCCTGGGGCTATAAATCCAGACTGTGGAGTAAGCCCTGGGTCGAAACTCGACCATAGTGTTTGGGTCTGGACCCATGGCTAGCCGGGACAGAGATGCAGCACAATAAACCTTGCTTGCATTTTACATCTCTTGGGAGTCCTTTGTTATTTGGGTTGGTAGGCAATTTTCAGACCTTTCACCCTGTAATCCCAGTACTTGGGAGGCTGAGACACAAGACACAAAGATTGCATGTTCAAGGACAGTCTCAGCAATTTAGCAAGAACCTTGATGGCTTAGCCAGCTCCCTTTCAAAATAAAATCATAAAATGAGGGTGGAGGTGTAGTTCAGAAAAAACAGTAGAAAGTCTATGGTTCAATTCCCCAGTCCCACAAAACAAATATATATCCCAGACATGGTTTCAAAATAAAAATAAAAAGTCCTGGGGGTGGAGTATAGAGTTTGAATGTCCCTGGGTCCAATACCCAGGAACACACACACACACACACACACACACACACACACACACACACACACACACACTCCCAGTCCTTTGGTATGTACTGGCACCTGCCAGTCCTTAGTGTACTAGTATTGGGAATGGCCTAGGAAGTTTTGAGAACGATATGATTATTAATATATTTCAAAAATTGGGTGAGGGGCAAATCTGTGCAAGGACTTGGTTTTTGCCTAAAAGTAGGAAACTATTCCAATGTAAATTAACCTAGCTAATAGCAATTAACAAGTCAATAGGAGTGGAGAACTAGGCCTGTCCTTATCTAAAGACAGATCTTAGAGAACTAGGCCTTTCTCTAGCTAAAGACAGATCTACATAAACCAGCTAAAATGGTAGGAGGGGTCGACCTTCATGAAAGGAGACACCTTGCCTCACCTTGTTGGGGCAGGTACCTTACAGGGAAAAAGGAGGTACCTTACAGGGATGTTCACTATGTCAGAATTACATGAAGAAGATGGAGGTCATTAGTATAAAAGTCCAGTCCATGTGTAGTCCCTTTGGTATATTCATTTCGAGTCACCCCTCCATGCCAGTCTGTTATGGGGCTGTATTTCTATTTCTGTATTTCATTATTTCTAATAAACTTCTTTAAATCTTCAGCAACTGTCCAAGCTATGCATATTTATTCTCAGCTTAGGACAAGAACCTGCAATAATTTTCTGTATTTGGTCATTTTTGGCTTTTGTTATGGGTTGGGGAAAAGTGTCTGGGACCCTCGCAGGGGTTCCCGGGGAACAGTTTCCTCAAACCATATTCTTCCGATCCATAACACTTAGGATGTGGGGACAGGAGGATCACATAGGTTTGTGATGAGGCTCAGCAGCTTAATGAGGCCCTCTGCCACATAGTGAGAACCTGTTTCAGAATAATAAATGAGTAAAATATGGCTGGAGGGGTGGTTTGGAGGTATAATGGCTTTTCCAAGTACAAATAAATAAATAAATAAATAAATAAATAAATAAATAAATAAATAAATAAATAGAGCTGGGGTGTAGCTCCAAGGTACAATACCCCCGGGGTGGATTACTACAGTGTTGATCTATAAGAGGGTCAAACTAGGGGGGCGGTGGCACACTCCAGTCTGTTCTTTCCACAAGCATCAAGAATCCATCTCACAATACCATGTGGGGAGCGGCCCTGAGCTCTGTGATGCTGAGAGCACTGGGTGGGCATCAGCCAGGGACTCACAGCTGCAGGATGAAGGGGCACACACCACCCACAGGGCACCCTCTGCCCCCACCTGAAAATCCAGCGACTGTCCTCACACACCTCGCCTTGCTCCAAGATGGTTCTCATGACTATGACTCTTCCAATTACAGATGTGTGGCTGTCTTGTGTCCTTGCAGGTATGTGAGCCATATCATACAAACATGGTATGTTGGAAGCCAGTACTAGGCCTGCTTCAGATACGGGTTGCCACTTTCAGAAGAATTAGTTGGAATATTAGGTGTGATCATCCTATCTTAGTTCTGCTGAGACAACCTGTAGAGAATAATGAAACCCTGCAAAGCTGTATTGTGAGACAGGGAGGTGGTGGGGTGCAGGTACCAGGCAGTTTAGGGGTCACTGGCTGCTACTCAGTTTTGTGACTGCATCCTGAAAGGAGTTGTGACTGTCCAGGGTTGTGTGGCAAGAGATGAAATCCTGAATGGCCAAGGGTAGTGGGAAGGGGTCTTATCCAAGGCAAGCTTCAGGTTTCCAGGTCTAGGCATTCCCATCTTAGTGAACATGTGCTCCCAGAGTCCCATGGGAGCTCTTAGCTTGTTTATAAGGAACATTGGCCCATGTACAAGGCCAACCACTCCACAGGCAGTCTGCTTGGAAGTCATCTTGGACAGTGATTAATCTGTCCAGAGAAATCACCCTTTGCCACAGAAGAGCAGCCACAGGAAGAACAAGAAGTTGGCTGGGGTCAGGGCTGCTGGCTTGTCACTCTCCATCTTGTCCCCAGTGCTGATGTTCTTTACAATCAACAGCCCAGCACAGTGCCTCACTCTGGCCCCCTAAGTTCCCATCCTGGCTTCACTTCCTTGAGGTCAAGTCCAGGTCCCCAGTGTACTTGGAACCTTAGCCCCTCACTCACATGTGCCCCTCCATCCTCACATTGAAGGGTCCAGTACATCACAGGTCCTAGCCTGCCTCCAGGATGCTGTGTGCCCTCTTCTCTCTGGGAAGCACACATGCTGAGTGCCCAGAGTATGCTCTGGGATCCCTGAGAAAGAGCAAAAGCCAATCCCAATGCAGTCATCATGATCCAGTTGGGAAGATGAGAGTGGGACCACACTATCCACAGAACATCCACAGAACATCTACAGACACAGAACGGGACAAAACCAGCCCAAGCACAGCTCAGGGGTCAGGGAAGTTTGGGAAGGAGGGTGTTGTGGGCCAGCCTGGGTGTGAGCCAAAGAATGGAGAGAAAGTGTTCTAGACAGAAAGGGTCAGAGATAGGAAAGTAGCAGAGTGGAAGGGACCAGGCTATGCAGGTTCCTGTGTGGGAATGTGGGCCCTTCCACATTGGGGCGGGGACCACACGGCTACTATGGCCACTGAGAGTGCTTCTTCTCGTGGCCATGCCTGGGCAGCCCTGCTGGGTGTGTCCCTGGGAATGGAACATGGGGTACACACCTCACAGAGTTCCCATGCTCTGTCATTGCTTGCTATTTTCCCCTCTTGGATCTGTAGCCATTCTGGCGAGTGTGGAGCAACCATAATATTTTTATACCTGTGCGCTTATTTATGCATTTGCTATTCCAGCTCCCACCAACTGGGGCAATGCAACCAGGCTAGCACATAGCGCCATCTGCTGGTATGTGGACGAAGTAAGTTTTGAGCTTGGAACATGGCTCCAGGGTTCATAGTAATCACTAGAGGATCTCCTAAAAACTTCATCATACGATTTACTCCCATTTTATAGAGATGGGAAAAGGGTCTCAGAGAGGAAAGTGGAATCACCGAAGATCACACAATTTGTCAGTTGCAAGGTCAGGGCGTGTGTGTGTGTGTGTGTGTGTGTGTGTGTGTGTGTGTGTGTGTGTGTGTGTGTGTGTGTTTGGGATTGAACCTAGGGGCATTTGACTTCTGAGCTACACCCCAAGCCTGATTTTATTTTGTTCTCACCTTGAAACAAGTTCTTGCTAAGTTGCCAATGCTGTTCTTAAACCTATATTTCTCCTGTCTCAGGCTCCAGAATACCAGCCATGCACCACCACACCTGGATTGAATGTAGGTCTTAAAACCCCAATCCAGGAAAGATCATCTACTGACACTTTGTTGAGCAAATGTGTGCAGAACTGAGTCTCAGAGTCCCAGGCTGGTGGACCAAGTTGGGCCTTAACAGGAAGATGAGAATGGAGGGTTAGGTAACTTAGTGGCTTTGCACCATCCAATCAGAGAAGGGCATGCAAATGAGCTCTAGGCCAGCTGAGTGATGCTGGTAGTCCTGGATGCAGGGGAGAAGGTGGTCCTGGAGAGAAGTGTAGAGGGACACCAAGACTAAGTCCCGCCTGAGGGCACCAGAAGCCAGTCCGTTTTGGTCCTAGATGTTTATAATGTAACTAGGCTTAAGGTGACACATGCCTGAGAAAGAAAGCAGTGATCTAAGCAAAGAGGCAAGGAATGGGGAAGAAGAATGGAGAGGGAAGACACACAGACAAATATATTCTTAGCCAGGCATGGTGGTGCACACCTGTAATTCTAATAGTTGAGATACTGAGAGAGGAAGATGTCAGGTTCAAGGACAGCCTCAACAATGTAGCAAACCTTCTAGCAAACTAGGGAGAGCCTGTTTTAAAGACAAAAATACGAAGGACTTGGATGTGTATCTTGGAATTAGAATGCCACACACACAAGAAAACACACACACAAAAAAAAGGAAGAAATATATTCTTTCAACAACAAATGTAGGTTTGGGGGTTGACATCATTTTTTGGGGTCAAAATTTATTTCCTCATCTGTGGGGAAGAGCTTTCAGGGCAGAATCCCATGCCATTCATCACTGAGCTTTGCCACCAGCTGTCTGTGAGGCAGATGAAGGAATGAGTCACCAGTTAAGTGCACATCCCTCAAACTCCTCTCTTTCTGCTCTGGAGCAGAACCAAGGGAGGAAACTATCACTCCAGTTCACCTTTGGACCTAGGAGAATGGCTGAAGAGCATGGGAAGGTTCTGAATATGCCCTTGAGCTCAGGATGAGGTATGTGTTTGCTCTCCGCTAGGAATGTGTAGCAGAATGGGGAGCAATTCTTTTCTAACAAGCCGCTGTTTTACAGAACATACCCCTTCTTTTAGGTGAAGGAGATATTGTACATCCTCATTCAGGAGTGACACTAAATTTTCCATATTAAAAAAAAACTATCAAAAAGCAAACTAGTACACTCTGTTACTCTCTCATGACACTTTACACCAAGTGAGGATCCAGAATAGAATGCCCAGGGAACATAGAGGAAACCCAGGGAGTTTGAATCGCAGTTAAATAACAAGCAATCCCACAAGAGCAATATGTCCCCAATAGTATCCTATAACACTATTCTTTGTTTGAAATTTATCTTTAAAAAAAGTTTAAAGCTGGTGTCATGGACTGTGTGTGTATATGCATGCGTGCGCACGCGCGCGCGCACGCGTGTGTGTGTGTGTGTGTATACATGCATGTGTGTGTGTGTTTGTGTGTGTGTGTGTGTGTGTGTGTGTATAAAATCCCTGTCCTTTATTTTTGTGGACAAAAGAGCATAAACATCCTCTATTTTTTGGCCATGTTTGTGAGCAGTAGGTGAAATTCTCCATGCTGTACAGATCCATTGGCAAGGAAAGTGGATGCTGATGCTGTCCTTAAAGGCCTGGCGAGAGTCTCTAAACTCAAATGCCATTCAGGAGCTTGAATGGGCCCTCTCCTCCCCCGTTTTCTCCCTTTTCCTCCATTCCAGGACCTCTTATAGGCTTTTTAGTTTTGCTGTAAGTGTTGCTTCTAAAACTAATCACTAGCCATAGATTTTTTTTTCTGTTTCTCTGTCTCTCTATTTTTTTTTTCCTGGAGAAACCCATTCTCCCTTAGAAAATGAGTGCTTAGAAATACAGAAGACAGGGCCCACCATTTTAGACTCACACACACTGTTCTTGGGTCAGAAGGAACTTGTTGCTGGTCCAGATAAATAAAGGAGAACTGGTCTCCAAGCATTTTCAAGCACACCCATATTCGCCAACTGTAGGGTTTTCTGAAACACATTTTGAAGGAAACTGACTTCCATATAAAAGTCAGAGGAGTTCCATTCATTAAAACACCAAATATTTAAACTTGATAAATATCTTAATGGCCAAACTGTTGACTTCCTAGTGCTTTGTTATAAATATGAGCCCTAAACTGTCTTTGTAGAATTGTCTTATCTTGTGTTCCAGCTTAGCCAGTCCACCTATGGAGTTATTGTTGATAGGAATTTGCCTTACTAAAGTATGTTGATTTATTTTCTCTTATATTTGTACTTAGTATTTGGGAGAAATATGTAAATCTGATTCTGTCTTTTAAATAATGGTTTTAATTAAAAAAAATGTCTTTGACTGTTGGGGCCAGCCCAACAGCGGTGGGGCTGAGAAGGAAAATGAGTGTTGATGGCCCCAAACAGCAACATAGGGAGCCAGGAGTCATGTCAAGCAGGATCTCATTTAATTTTTTCTCAAGCAACCCAATTTAAAGCAAATAACCACAAGGGGGATTTCCAACAAGAAACTATTCTAACCTATCAACCTAAAAGTCACTCTTGCATGCACAAAGCACATAACTTGTAGCCAATCATTATACAATGCATGAGGGGTCCATGAGCACGGAAGAATTATATGAGCCAATAAGGCTCAACATTACCAAATTGGGCTAGCGGGGGCAAGGGGAGTAATTATGCCCTCCATATCCGCTCAGCACTACATGTTGTTAATTCACTGGAAGTTCTCATGGTTTTGTCAGGCGGTTGTGCAGACCCCAAGATGCTCAGCGCTACATGTTGCTGATTCATCAGAAGTTTTATTAGGTGGTTGAGCAAACCCCAACATTTGACTCCTTCAATTAAGAAAAAAAATCTACCCTGCTCATACTATTTTTAAAAAAAGATTCACCTACAGAAGACAGAAACAGTTCACTTAAAATGGGCTTTGTTTTTACAGAAAACCTTGCTAGAAATGCATTCATACCTAGTAAGAATATGTATGTATACAATATATGTATATGTGTGTGTGTGTGTGTGTGTATATGTATATTTATGTATACTATATATGTATATGTATATTTATGTATACTATATATATGTATATTTATACATACATAACACATATCTTGTTAAAAACCAAGTTTGTCTTACCTAGGAAATGTCCTCCAATACACACACACACACACACACACACACACAAACACACACACACACACACACACACACACACACACACACACGACCTTTGGCATGCTTATAAAAGTGAGGTTATAAATTTTAAGAGTGCTCAAAAAATTACTAGGTATAGAATCTCAGAGATTTTTTTAAATAAACTTTTTGTTTTATTTGTTTGCCTTTTTCTGTAGGGGCTGATAATGCATCCTGAGTTAGGGACCCAGACCTGGTTTGGAGAATCTTGTAGTTGCACATAGAGCACCCGAAAACTGCATATTGGGGTCTAGGATGCCCAAGGTTCAGAAAAGCTCTGCACATAAAACAGAGCAGCCTCAGGTGATTCTTGACATGGCAGCTGAAGAGATAAATTTTCTTTTAGATAAGAAGGCTCAATTCTCTGTTCCGCTTGTCTTTCCTGGACCTCTTTCTAAAGAAACATGCATTGTAACTGATGTCGATGGCACTCCAAGACCAAAAGATTTGCAATGCCTTTTTTTTTTTTTTTTTTTTTTTTTTTTTGGTGATACTGGGAGTGAGACCTAGGAGCTTTCTACCTCCGGGCTATACTCCCAGACCTATTTTATATTTTATTTGAAAACAGAGTCTCATTAAGTTGCTGAGAACCTCACTAAGTAGCTGAGGCTGGCTTTGAATCTGTGCAATCCACCTGTCTTAGCCTCCCAAGTGCGGGGATTACAAGCATGTGCCACTACACATGGCTTTACAATGCCTTTAACTTGTAGATTGGAAGAATCCAAGCCTTCTTGCACTCCTTTGTTGGGAAGATAATTTTTAGCTTCCTTTGGAGCAACTCTTAATTTAGAATTAATAACAGGGCCAACAAAAGAAAAATATATATCTGAGGATATTTTATGTTGGGTAAATCCTCAGGTTTGGACCATTGATGTTTCAGTTAAGACAATTAATTTTAAGCCTGTTTCAACTTTATTAAACACCCCAAAAGCTTACCCCACAGGTGGCAGTATCCTATCAATACAGAGGGACACTGAGGTCTTCAGTCTTTTATTAATAAATTTCTTTTTGGGGTGTTGTACTAGGGATTGAATGCAGAGGTATTCTACATACAATTATACAACTAGCCCAATTTTATTTCTTATTTGGAAATAGGGTCTTGCTAAGTTGCTAAGGCTGACTTTGAACCTCAAATCCTCCTGTCTCAGCCTCTAAAGTATTGGGATTACACGTGTGCACCACAACATCTGGCTTCTAAATGTGTGTGTGTGTGTGTGTGTGTGTGTGTGTGTGTGTGTGTGTGTGTGTGTGTGTTGCAGGGGACTGAACCCAGGGGCATTCTATCTGTGAACTAAACACCCAGCCCAATTTTTCTAATTTTAAATTAAACATGGTCGCACTAAGTTTCAGAAGGCCTCACTAAGTAGCTGAGGCTAGATATACACGTGAATCAACCTATCTCAGCCTCCCACATAGTTTGATTACAAGCACACACCACCACACCTGGCTTCTGTTTTAAATATGGTCCTTTAGTACACTGCTTCTCCCTGTGTAACATACCTATCCTCCCAATGTTGAAAACCAAGTGAGAAATATCAGCTGGTTCAAGACCTAAGGACCGTTAATGAGGCTGTCATTCTATTACATGCTATAGTTCCTAATCCACTTACTATTTTGACTCAATACCTGTTTGCTTTTGAGTGATCTGATCCTAATAACAAGGAAGCTGCCTGTTATACTTGGACAGTGCAACTTCAGGGTTTTAGAGACAGTCCCCACATGTTTGGGAATGTTTTAGCAAAGATTGCACTAAGATCTCACAAGCTCTGGGCATAACTTAAGTCACAACCTCTCACACTGGATCAGACTTGAGAGCCAGAGTAAATGTGGCCCCAAATCTGGGCTTTGAAAACAGCTTAAACCACCCTTTCCTTAGAGAAGACTGGAAATAGGACTGTCCAAATCTCAAACTTCTAAATGTAAACAACATAACGCTCAAAGAAAACATAAAAACCAGGCCATATCAGGGAACAGCTACAGTATCCATCTCTTATGCTCAGGGCAAGATGGTTCTTGGGACCCAAATCTGACCATCAGCCTCTTCTGTTAGGATGGCCCCACTCCAGTGCTTCAGAAGGAAGAGGCTTTGCTTCTACTAAAAGGAGTACAATGGATCAGAATAAATCAGCTCACTCACAAAAAACATCCCCGGATAATTATTTTTGGCTGCTAAGAATACTTAGCACATTGTGTCAAACAGCAAAATTCAAGACAATTAAGAAAATTTATAAGTGGAAGCTGCATCCAATAATAGGTATATGAAGAACACAATACCTAAAAACCCTATTTTTTTTCAGTGAGTATAGAAAAGGTCAAAACTCTTTCTAGATCATCAAAATAAGTTATTTTGTATGTTACAGTGTATAGAATAGGGGGAAAGACACTTTCTCAGAGGTGAGTTAAAGGTTTTCTGAAAAATTAACAGGTCACTTTGTGTGGAAGGTCTACAGCCCAGGGCTCAGGGCCTCATCAGCTCGGCTTCTACATAGGTGGCACTGGCCTCAGTGGCACCACTTTTCAAATTCTACTGTCTTCTTCTCATCTTCCTTTTCAGCATGGAGATAGAAATCCAGGTATTTCTGCTTGTATTCCTGCATGGCCCAGAACTGGTTGACACAGTCTGAGCCCTTGATATTCTCTGTGTTATAGTAGAAGCATGAAAAGCCTGACTTGAATTGTTCCTCCCAGGAACTATCAGCCATTCCCCAAAGCACAGGCAGTTCCAGTTAATGTCTCCATTTTGCAGTATCAACCCTGGAAAAGGAAGATGGGCAGGAAAATGTGAGAGATGTTCTGATCCTAGTGTGGTGGCACAGTCCAGTTGCCACAGAGCCTGGCAGATACTCCCTATGGACTTACCTCTGGATCTGTATCCAGATCAGAATCAAACACCTGGCAAACAGGCAGCATTCCTTAGCTCAGCTGGACAGAAGTGGCCATTGGCTTCCTTATCCTTGTGGTACACTGATATATGTTGTACAGCAACTTGGACCCACAAAAATAAAATTAAGTAAACGCCATTCTATCACATAAGAATCTTCATTCCAGGCCTGGACCTCTGCTGGTATGTAAATACTGGACTGAATTCCTCTTAATCCTAGTGTAGAATACTTCAGTGGTCCACAATCCTCTATTACTACCCTTCATTTGTTTTTTTATTTATATTTATTTTTTGTGGCACTAAGAATTTATTCCAGGGACATTCTAACACCTAGTTACACCCCTAGCCCAGTTTTTTATTTTTATTTTTATTTTGAAACAGGGTCTCACTAGGTTGATGAGAGTATCATAACTTGCTGAGGCTATCCTTGACCTGCAAATCCTTTTGTCTCAGCCTCTGATATACTGGGATTACAGGCATGCACCACCACACTCAGCTGTTGTCCTGGCATTTAAAAATGAAATAACAGAGGAGTGTCAATCTGTAGTGGCCCTCAGGAGGCAGCCCACCACCAACATCTTTAACAGCTGCAGAGTGAGCTTTTATGCCTACAACTTCATATGGGACTTGTGAATTTCTGTTAGTTAGGTTTTTTTTTTTTTTTTTTTTTTTTTTTGAGTACCAGAGATTGAATTCAGAGGCATTCTATCTCCAAGATATACCACCAGCCTGTTTTTTATTTTTTATTTTAAAACAGGGTCTCACTAAGTTGAGGAGGGTCTCACAAAGTAGCTAATCCTGGCTGCAAACCCGGGATCCTCTTGTCTCAGCCTCCTAAGTATAAGAAATTATTTTGACAGTCTTCTGAGTTAAGGCCTACTGCCATGATGCGTGCAGTTTCTGGGCTTCATGAGGTCCAGGTGAGGTTCCCAGCCATGGCCTACAGATTCCCAGAGTCTAAACCCTTTCCCCACTTCTCACCAACCTCAGTGACCTCAGTACTGGAAAAGACCTTAGGCAAGTGCTGCCCAGGAAATCTGCCAATAATCTTGAGCAAACACTTTTCCAAGGAAATACTGCCTCCATGTAAAGATTGCAACTAGGTCCACAGAAGTTCTTCTGTGGGAATGGAGAGCTGAGAAGAGAAGAGAAAGTGCTGACAGTGGTGGTGACAATTAGCATCCCTGGGACACAATATAAATCAACATGGATGGCAGCTTCAGCAGTTCAAATAAACCCTGATGTACATTTTCCCCCCAATACTGGGGATGGAACCCAGGCACATTCTAACTCCAAGCTACATGCCCAGCTCTATTTTTTATTTATGAAACAGGGTCTTACTGAGTTGCAAAGGGCCTCACTAAGTAACCGAAGCTGGCTGCAAATCACAATCCTTCCATCAGCCTCCTGAATGCTGGTATTACAAACATGCACCACCACACCTGGCTCCTGATGTACATTTTTTTTGTAGTACTAGAGATTGAACAAAGAGGAATTCTACCTCTGTGCACTAACTCCAGCCCTAATTATTTTGAATGCTGTGGAAGGCTGGCTTCAAGCCTATGACCATCTTTCTCAACCACCCAAGTACTAGAATTACAGGTGTGTACCATATTGCCCAGCTAGATGTAAAATTTTATTTATTTATTTATTTATTTATTTATTTATTTATTTATTGTACTTGGAATTAAGTCTGGGGCATACTAGCTCTGAGATATACCTCAAGTCCTTATTTATTTATTTATTTATTTATTTATTTATTTATTTATTTATTTATTTATTTATTTATTTTATTTTGAAACATTCACCTTAAGTTGCAGAAGACCCTGCTAAGCTACTGAGGATTGTTTTGAACTTGTGATCCTCTTGTTTCTGCCTCCAATCTACTTGGAATTATGAGCAGGTGCAACTATGCCCAGCTGGAATATATATATTATATAGTGTTTAAACATTTCTTAGCAGGAGGAAGTCCTCACTCCATTGGCAGCTGCCTCAAGCTCTTCAAACATATTTAAGACCAATTTGTATCAAAAGTCTTTTCAGTTATCGTCCAGGCCATTGCAAGTGGGTTTTGAGCTGTGTGTAGCAGCAGAGACCAGTAATCCCAATACCTGGGAGGCTGATAAATGAGGCTCATGGGTTGACAGACAGCCCCAGCTACTTGGTGAGACTCTCCATAACTTAGTGTGACAATATTTCAATACAAGAATAAAAAACAGGGCTGGAGGTGTGTCCCAGAAGGAGAATATCCCTGAGTTTAATCCCTAGTACCTAGTAGAAAAATAAAGGCATGAGATGAAGCTTGATGTATAATGGCCCTGGATTCAGTCCACAGTACAAAAAAGATTTTAATTGATGAAGTGAAAATCTGCTGACACTAGAAGTCTTTAGAGTGACATCTTAGGCTCAAGTAACCATTGCTTTATTGGGCTGTGAACCAAAGAATGTGCAACAGTTTTAACTAAGTGAGTGGAATCCTGCTGCTAAGAAAATTGCCTGTGTTGAGTTTCCTTTTGGTGCCAGGTGATTGTAGAGCCAGCAACCTCATAGGACAATCCACATGATGACTCCTGTGCCTCTATGGTGGAGACCTTGGTAGATGCTGCATAATTCAGTCTCATAACTTGACTGAGCAGATGAATCCCTATTGCTCTAACCTACCTGTAACTGCTGGAGACCATCGCATCCACCCTTCACACTTCATCACTTTGAAACATCCAACTTCTTAGGTCAGTGCAGACACTCAGGAGAGAAGGCAGAAGGGTTTCAGTATGAGAAACTGCCCTGCCCAAAGGCTCAACCCAGCCTTAATACTTCAGAGGGAGATAAGACTCACCACATGCAGAAAAGACCCATGGCTGATGCTGCCTCAGACCCAGCCTTGGCTGAGACAAAGTGGGCCAAGCAATTGCAACTCTGAGCCTTCCCCCAGGATGTATCTGTGGGTCCAGGAGAGGCCCATGCCACTCACCATGTTCTTCCTAAGGATAACTGGGGTCATCAGCCACCTGCCCTGCATTTCTGGGAGTTTCATGAGTGATCTTCTTTGGCCACAAACATGACTCAATCCTTCCCTGTTGTTTGGAGAACAGAGAGGAAATACTTTCTTGAGAGCAGTGAGTGGCTTCAACTCAAACTGGCCAAAAAACCCCAGTGTTAAGACTGTCCCACCCAGAGGCCCCAAGTGAGGTGACCTGGCAACTGCTTCCCACAGCTCACCCTGCAGTAGGGTCTGGCAGCCACATGTGCTGAACACCTACAGCCAGAACAAAACCTGCACTGAGGTCATGGGCCAGGAGGAAGCCTCGAACCCCACCTTTCAATTTTGTCCTCCAATGTTGTTTCTGGGTAGCAGATGAGATGAAATGCCCTGGACATGCATGACCACAAATTTTCTAAGAGTCCTCCAGTGCCAGTCTTTTCTGCAGCTCATTAAGAAAGGAACAGCATCACGGAGAGTAAGGAAGGGCACAGTCCCTTCTCAGGACTCCCGGGCTCTCTGCCTCATCATCCCCAGCTGTGAGCACCACTACTTGCCCTGCTTCCCAGGGACCACCAAAATCTTGTGGTCTTCAGATAATGAAGCACAGGGACACTCAGAGGACTTGACCCTGCCACAATCTTGTCTCACAGCTGTTCTTTTGTGCCACGGGGAGGCGCTGCAACAGGATAAACTGGGATGAATTGGCAGAAGGCTTTCCATAAACAGAAAATGTTCTGCCTAAAGGCTCAGCACAGCCTCAATACTTTGGAAGAAATGATACTCACCACATACAGAGTGGGCCATACAAAGTGGACCTTCAGTCCACACAGCTGAAGCAGTAAATGGTCTTCCATGAGCAGAAGATGTCCTGTGGAAAAGGCCCCAGCCACCTGCCCTGAGAGGCTTTCACCCAGCCTCCTGGGCTGGGCAAAGACCCCTCTAGGACTCTTGGTCTCTAATCACAGCCAGGAGGAGGAAGGCCCATGGCATTGGGGAACACTACATTATCTACCCAAGACCCAGTCCCTGAGTCATTTCCAACCTGTGCAATGTTGGAAGGCAGGGTAAGGTTTCCCTAAGAGCTGATGTTTTTAACTTTGGTTACCAGCACCCAGAGTCAAAGCCTGATTCCTGCAGTTAGCCCTCCAGAGAAACAGATGCTGGAGCCAGATGCACTGTATACCAGAGGCTTCACCTGAGGAAAGGCTGGGTGTGTTCAGAAAAGGGATTCAATACTCACTAGATCTGGGTGGGGACATCCAATGTCTGGTTCCATTTAAAACTTACATTGATGATATAAATTATAGGATTATTATCACCCTAATGAAGTACAGATAAAGCAAATCCCAGAGTGGTTACTCAAGATTGGGCAGACGAGGATCAAGATCAACATCCAGCAGAGGGATCCTGATGTTCATGAGGCTTCAGATGGCCTTGTATGTCTGTCCAATGTCTGTTGGAGTCCACTATGTTCAAAGCCAGGGTCCAGGGAACTGAGAGACATGTTAATTAGGAAGAGTTAGTCATCCTACATTCTAGAGACTTATCTAACCATCGCACTAAACCTCAAAACAGCAATAATTGTGAATTATCAACTGAAAATGACATAGTCAACCATATATAAAATAAAACACTGCAGTGTGTAACCTGTTGGTGTTTTTCCTCTCAGCAGCCTGCTTGCACAGGAGACACCTTCTAAGTAAATAGTAAAGGAAACTTCTGTTCCACTTTCATTGGAGATACTTGGGTTGATCCAAGTTGAATCTTTGGGGATCTTTGGGGTCAGCAGGATCAGAAACAGGTCCTTAAGATCTGGGTGGTTTTCTCCGGGTGACCTGCTTCCAGCCCAGATTTTTTTTATTGTGGGGGCCAAAGTTTCACAACAGGGTTACCTGGTGGAGGGAGAGTCTTTTGTGACAATAGCTTTGGGAAGACAACTGGCTTCATGCCTCAAAGCCATACTAAAAAGCCATGCTAGAAATGGAGTGCTCTTCCTGTTGCCTCACAGAGGAACAGCAGGCAGGCTCTGTCTACTCTCCTCTGAGCTGCACAGGAGAATGACAGGCAGGGTCTTGGCAGTTTCCTCAGGGTGGGGCTGGGGACAGGAGGGGCCTGGCTGTGTCTTTACTCCCAGAGTCCCTCCCTTCCTTTAGGTTGGCAGGGTAGTGGCAGGTGCACTCTCCCTACTCCCCCCTCACACTGCCCAGAGGAATGAAATGCCAAGCATCCTGAGCCTCCTGCCCCCTTTTGCCCTGACTTCATGCTCTATCTGCTTGGTGGTATCCACCTGCTTTCACTGGAGACACCTTATTACCAAGCAGTCCAGGAACTTCTGTTCGCCTTTCTCTTCAGCTTCTTGGATGCATCCAGGGTGGTCTTTGGGGCCATATAGCAACTGCAGAGGCTCTTGTGATCCTGGTTCCGATTCTACAGCACACTCACAACACGTCTGGTCAGGGGTGGTGGTTGCAGACTCACAATGGGGTTGCCAGTTGGAGGCTGAGTCTGTCTCTGCCAATAGTTCCTGGGTGGACAAGGTGGGCTGGGGCAGCTCACATCTGTGCTGGGTACCATGATGGGAGTGGATATTGTCTCACCAGATCTGCACAGAACAGCAGCTGGGCTCTGTTCACTCTGGCGAAGGGGGTCAGGTAAATCACCACACAGAGGAACAACAGCCAGGCTCTGTCCACTCTGCTGTGCAGATAAGTCACCACACAGAGGAACAGCAGCCAGGCTCTGTCCACTCTGCTGTGGGATGTGCAGGTAAGTCACCACACAGAGGAGCAGCAGCCAGGTTCTGTCCACTCTGCTGCGGGGTACACAAGTAAATCACCACACAGAGGAACAGCAGCCGGGCTCTGTCCATTCTTCTGAAGGGGACTCAGGTAAATCGCCACACAGAGGAACAGCAGCCAGGCTCTGTCCACTCTGCTGTGGGATGCAAAGGTAAGTCACCACACAGGAACAGCAGTTGGGCTCTGTCCACTC
Source organism: Muscardinus avellanarius (assembly GCF_963383645.1). Lineage (NCBI taxonomy): Eukaryota > Metazoa > Chordata > Mammalia > Rodentia > Gliridae > Muscardinus > Muscardinus avellanarius. The sequence continues at coordinate 1,604,790 of NC_137809.1, forward strand.
TGCTGTGAGGTGTGTAGGTAAGTCACCGCACAGAGGAACATCAGCCAGGCTCTGTCCACTCTGCTGCAGTGGACTCAGGTAAGTTACCACACAGAGGAACAGCACTCTGTCCACTCTGCTCTGAGATACTCAGGTAAGTCACCAGGAGGTTCTTCACTATCTTCTCTGCAATGTTCAGCAGTAGGAAGACTGGGTTGTGTCTTTGCTCCCTATGTTTTTGATGTGGGGCAGCAGGTCGGCTCTGCTGCACAAGCTACTGCTGGGGAGGCTCTTGCTGGGCTGGTGTTGCCGGGTAGCTCTTGCTGGGCAGGCTGTTGGGATTCTCCTCCATGCTAAGCAGTGGAGTGACAGGTGGGCTGTTACTATTCAGGGAAAAGCTGGCTGGCTCTGTCTTCTGTGCCCTTTGATGTTGCTCACTGACCTGCTTTAGATGGAGACACCTTAGCTCTGAATATTTTAAGGCACCTCTTTGCTTCTTGGCTTGGACCCAGGAAGAATCTTCTTGGCCATCAGGCAGCTGCAGCAGGCTCTCCTGATGCTGCCCATAAATCTCTTGCCAGCCTGCCTTCAGCCCCAGGTGACGTCAGGGGCTGCAGCCTCAAGGTCGTTCAGGGGTGCCATGCTGGGAATGAGAGTCTTCTTGCTGATGATGCACAGGCTCTGTTCACTCTGCTCAGGAGTGCACACCTCAGACACTGGTGCATCCCCCTCTCTCTCTGCAATGTTCGGCAGAAAGGGGCTGTGCAGGCTCTGTTCACTCTGCTTAGGGGTGCACACCTCAGGCACTGGCACATTCTTCTCTCTCTCTGTGATGGTAAGCAGAGAGGGGGCCCAGCTCTCATTTTCTTTCTTCTGGTACCAGCACTGAATGGTAGGGAGCCTGTGCCTTCTCCCTTCTGGCCTCAGCAGGTGAATACTGGGAAGGCCCTTTCTGGGCAGTATCTTGCTGGGCAGGTTCTCCATGAGCAGCATCTTGCTGGGTGAGCTTTTGCTGGGCAGGCTCTCTCCTCTCCACTCTGTGCTGAGCTGGATTTCCCTGGGCATACTCTCACTGGGCAAGCTGTTGGCACTCTCCTTCAGGCTTGCACCACTCCCTCCCATGCTGGCAAGGGGAATGTGTGGCAGGCTGTGTCTTCTGTTTCCCTTCTTCCCTGACTGTGAATCCTCCTGGTCCAGGGAATGCCCAGAGAGCAATGGGCTGGTGGTATGGGCAGGCTCACTAGCTCTCCACACTGGAGAGAGAGCTGAAGGGTGTGCTGGTGTTGGTGGCATGCTGTGCTGATGTTGTTTCTGCCTCACCTGGACTGCACCCTGTCTCACCATCTGTTGTACCATGAGGTAGGTGGCACTCAGATGGTCAAATCATCTGTCTGACAGACATCCAGGTGAAGTGTGGGTCATATCCTAGGCAATGCATGACCCTTAAAATCAAGGCATTTAGCTACTTGGGGAGAGGCTTGGGAGGAGGTGGTATGACTTCACCCTGGACCAGCCATGGGTGCCCTAGAATCTCTTCAGCTGTTTGCTCCTCTTTGGTGTTTCCATTAAAGGGGAAAGTGCTCATCAATATAAGGCAAAGTATAATGCCCAGGGCCCAGATGTCCACCTCAGGGCCATATGGAAGATTCTGATAGAGCTCAGAGGTGCAGAATTGGTGAGTGCCACAAAAATTTCTGCCCAAAGTGCCACACAAAGCTTCTGCCCACTCTTGATTTTACGGATCAGCCCGAAATCGATTTTCCCCACCTGGTCCAGCAAGATGTTCTCTGGATTCGGGTCCTTGTGAATGATGCTTTCATGGTAGAGATGGTGTACTGCCCACAGTATCTGCCTAAATAGTCACCGGGCCTCCTTCTCCCTCAGGCAGATGGGCAGCTCATGAACTCCATAATCAAAATGCATATGTTTGGTATCTCCACAACCTCAAATAGCTGTACCACGTGTTGATGTTACACCATCTTCATGATCTCTACCTACAGCATTAACGGGGCCCAATGCCCATATTTTTCTATAACTTTTATTGCCACCTTCATCCCGGTGAGAATATAGCAGGCCAGGTAGGTGCTATCAAAGGCACCCTTCTCAATTTCTCTCATAATGGTATATCGGCCCTTGAGGGCCTTCTCCCAGGGATTCTCTGTGGAGACCCCTGGACTTGCCTCCCTCCCTTTTTCCTTACCAGCCATAGAGTCCCCAACACTTAGACATAGCCTAAGTCTGAAATCCAAAGTTCTGAGTCAAAAATGAAGCCAAAGTCAAAAATATAAAAGGTCCACAATCCAAATGTTCAATGCCAAATCCAAATTCCAGAAGTCCAAAGTCAGAAATCAAAGCCAAGCTGAATCCAAATGTACACAAGCACCAAGATGCAGTCCTACAGGTCACCATACACTAGCTCCCTGTACTCAACTAGTGCCCTGCAACTGCCAGGTCCTTATATAGCTCATGCCTGATGCCCCACAGAGGCTCTTTGTGAGGTCACAGCTAGACATGGCCCAATCAGGGTGAGGCATAGCCTGCTGTGGCTGTCTTACCTTTTGCCTCCAAGACCGTTTCTACTTTAATAAAAAGAATGAGGAAAAACTCTAGAAGCTTCTTTGCTTCCATGGGCTATGAAAATAACTTGTTTAGAAATTAAACTGTATAGGGAGCTCCAATGGCTTTTTAAATTTAACTGTAAAAATAACATGTAAGTTTTGGATTTTTTAGCAGGTCATGGTGGCTCACACCTGCAATGTCAGTACTTGGAAGGCTGAAATAGGAGGATCATAGATTGGACTACAGCTTCAGCAAATAGTGAGAATCTCATCAACCTACTGAAATTCTGTTTGAAGACATAGGGCTGAGAGTTTAGCCCAGAGGCAGAATGCCCTAGATTCAATCCCCAGTAACACATGCACAAATACAATGTTCATCATATCTACACTCAGTGTATTCATTTTTTTTTCTTTCACCTTGGGTCATTGATATTAAAAGAATGGTAACCCAGGCATGGTGGTTCATGCTTGTAATCCCAGTACTTGAGAGGCCAAGACAGGAGGATCACAGGTTCATAGCAAGCCTTAGCAACTCAGCAAGGTTCTCCACAATTTATTGAGATTCCCCACTTCAAAATAAAAGAATAAGCCAGGTGTGGTAGTGCTCACTTGTAATCCCTGTACTTGAGAGGCAGAGACAGGAAGATTGTGCAGATTCAAAGTCAGCTTCACTGACTTAAGAGACCCCCCATTTCCAAATAAAATATAAAATAGGCCTGGGAGTGCAGCCTAGAGGCAGAAGGGATCCATCCTCAGTACCACCAAAAATAAATAAATAAATAAATAAATAAATAAATAAATAAATAAATAAATAGATAAACTGGGTGTGGTGATGCACACTTGTAATCCCAGCATTTGGGAGGCTGAGATAAGAGAATCATGGTTCATGGACAACTTCAGCTACTTAGTAAGGCCATTTGCAACTCAGTGAGATGCTGTTTCAAAATAAAGGATAATTATCACTACTTCTCATCAATATAGTCGATGAGACCCTAGCCAGAGCAATAAGGCAAGAAAAGGATATAAAAAATGTACAAATAGGGCCGGGCGTGGTGGCGCACGCTTGTAATCCCCGCGCTTGGGAGGCAGAGACAGGAGGATCGCGCAGGTTCGAAGCCAGCCATGCGCGCTGGCTTAGGAGACCCTGTTTCCAAATAAAAATGTTAAAATAGGTCTGGGAGTGTAGCCTGGAGGTAGAAGGGCTTCCAGGAACCCCAGTACCACCAAAAAAATGTACAAATAGGAGAAGAACTCAAACTTTCACTATTTGCAGATGACATGATACTATACATAGAAGACCCAACAAACTCAACCAAAAGACTTAGAGAACTGATCAACAAATTCAGCACAGTGTCTGGATACAAAATCAATCTTAAAAAACAGAAGCTTTTCTGTATGCCTACCATAAATTCATAAAGAAATTCAGAAGACACTTCCACTCAGGATTTCCCACAAAAAAAAAAAAAAAAATACCTAGGAATAAATTTAACCAAGGCGGTAAAAGATCTCTACAAATAAAATTATAAAAGAAAAAAGAAATCAAAGAGGATCTTAAAAGATGGAAAGATCTTTCATATTTGTGGATAGAAAGAATAAATATCATCAAAATGGTCATACTTTCAAAAGTGATCAACACATTCAATGCAATACTCATTAAATTACCAAGATCATTCCTCACAGACATAAAAAAAATCAGTACTTAAATTCATTTGGAACAAGAAAAAAATCTAGAATAGACAAAGTAGTTCTCAGCCACAAAAACCTAGCATCACTGTTTCTTTCCTTGAACCTTTTTTCCCCTCCACACCTTCCTCCACCAATCTCCTTTTCCATCCACTAGTCTACAGGTCTCTCTCCTCATTTAAGTCCACTGCCAGCTGGGCACGGTGGTGTACACTTGTAATCCCAGTACTTGGGAGGCTGAGACATAAAGATTGCAGGTTCACAGCCAGGTTCAGATTGTTAGTGTGGTCCTCAACAACTTAGTGAGACTGTTTAAAAAAAATAAGGCTGGGGGTGTATATTGGAGGTAGAATGCCCCGGGATCTGTCCCCAGCACTGCAAGAAAGTTCACTATGTTTCCTATTTTCTGTTGTCCACACATGAGAGAAAATGTACAACAGTTGACTTTCTGAGGCTGCTGATCTCACTTAGCATCATAGTCTCTACTTCCATCCAACTACCTGAAAATGACATAATTTTCTCTTCCTCACAGCTGAGTAAAACTTCACTGTGTGCAGATGTCACACATTTTCTTTATCCATTTATCTGTGGATGGGCACCCAAGTTGGGAATTAAACTGCCATCATGTGGATACACATATATTACTCTAGTATTCTAACTTGAATGCTTGGGGAAAGATATCAAGGACTGGTATAGGTGGATTATATGGTTATCCCATTCCCAGTCTTTTGAGAAACTTCAATATGGATCTCCATAGATGCTGTACTAATTTAAAATCCTACAAACAGTGTAGAAAATTCCTATTTTCTCACATCCTCACCAGCATGTATGATCATAATTTTTTGCAGCGCTGGGGCTGGAACCCAGAAGCATTCTACCTCTGAGCTATACCTCAAAACCCTAAATTTTACTCTTTATTTTGAAATAGGGTCTCACGGAGTACCAGAGGGCCTCACTAAATAGCTGAGCTGTCACAAAGTACCATCCTTCTGTCTCAGCCTCCCAAATGCTGGGATTACAAGCATAAGTCACCACGCCCAGCTTGTATGATCATATTCCTGATGAATGTCATTCTACCTGGCATTAGACAGATCTCAGTGTAGTCAATTTTATTTTCATCTCCCCAATAGCTAATGATGTTGACAAATTGTTAATATATCTTTTGGGCATTTGTATTTCTTCCTCTGAAAGATGTTTATTCATTTTTCAATGTGTTTGTGTTGGGGATGGAACTCAGATGTTTTTGTTTTTGTTTTGTTTTTTAACCTCTGAACTACACTTTAGCCTTATTTTATTCTTATTTTTTGAAACAAGGTCTTGATAGATGGGAAGATGGTGACCAAGTAAAACAGATTTCATTGGCACTGCTGACATTTGATCTCCATAGTGGCAAAAATAACAGCTTACTGAGTCATAAAATACTATCAATAGGGAAATAAAAGCTATAAATACAAGAGACAGAAAAAAAGGAAGACTAGAATAATCTGAGAAGCAGAAAAGAAAGTGGCCCACCATGGCAGGGCTGCCATGCCAATGCCACTATGCCTCACAGAATCAGACTCCAGGGAAGATAAGGAAAGGAGCTGAAATGACCAGTGCAGTTCAGGTGGATGTAATTCAGCAATTCTTTCAGCACAAAGATGAGCTAAAAGTTTCAGTGATTGTAGGGGCCTGCTTTGCTAGACCAGGATGGGGCAGTGGCTCAAGATAGTGCCAAGGCATGTTGCCAAGTCACAAGCCTCACGAGGCTGGTGGTGCCCTGAGCCTGCGCAGTGTGCCCTATCAGGCGCCCTATGGATGATCAGTGCCTCGTGCTACCACCAGCCCACCTATGAGAGGATTAGAAATGTGCATGCCCTAGCTGTGGGAAGCTTGGGGTTGGTGGGGTGATGAGGGATGGGTTATGATACTGATATATATTTTCTTGATGTGCACATTAAAGGAAGGAAGCATCATCAACAGACTCAGCATTTGTGTGTTCTTTCCCAGGGCTCTGCAGGACGGAGCCTTAGGGATGCAACAAGTGACCAAGCCCATCATCGTCTGCAGGGATTCAGAGAGGAGCTCAAACCAGAAGGGAAATATGCCAGCTTTACTGCAAAAGGCATGGCAGTAATGCCATATTTACAGCAAGCTGGTGAGTTAACCAAGCCCACAAAAGCTCCAGCAAAAGAGCCAGCTGAGCACCACTTCAATCATAAGTGAAATGTTGGCCTCTACAGGAGAAATCTCAGCATTGCAGCCGCAGGGACTCAACCAGCTTTGATAAACTATCTGGGTCTGAGTTCTTGTAGTTCAAAGCAGTACAGGAATAGGTGTGGCAGGAATTACTACCCTAATTACAGTTCCCTGAAGGAAAGCCCCAAGCATAATGCCCTCAGTGTCTGGCGCAGAGGTGACAAACTCCCTTGGTCTGAGACTTTGCAATACAACTCAGGGAAGGAGAGGTGGCAGCAGAGATAACCTCACCCCCTCAGAGATCCAGAGCACAATAAGTGAAGTCATAGTAAACTGGAGAAGAACCCAGCGAAGATGGGAGTGGTATCTGCTGTTGATCATATCAGAAGCCCATACTGACTGTAGGGGGAATCTGATACTTAACTCTAAATACAGTGAGCAGGATTTCCGGGAACACCACAGACATTCTAATTGTGGGAAACAGGGAGGTCAGAATATCCCAGGCCTAGCTGTACAGATCTGAGACCCCTACATTGAGTTTGGTCTCAGAGGCATACACTGCCAACAGAGGCGGGAGAGATCTAGGCTCCAAGTCTGTGGAAAGTGTGCAGAGTGAGCTTCACTCAATATTAATACCAACCCCATTGATATCCTCCATCTGCATAGACTGAAAAGACTCAGAGAACCAGACTCACAGTAGGAATGGTCACCATAGCAATCAGTATCTACAAAGAGAGAGACTGCTCAATTTTTTGTAGTGTTGCATGAAATCATTGATAGGGTTGTTTGGTTTTTTCATTTTTCCTTTCTGTGTGTGTATACCTGATTCATTTTTTCTTTTTTTTGGAAGGTGTTTGTGGGTCTTTTGTTTTGCTTTGCTTTGTTTTTTTTTTTTTTTTTTTGATCTTTAATTCTCATACCAAATCCTCTCCCAAGCTTCTTCCCTTATACAAATCTACTCTCTCCTCTATCACATTTATCTTTTCTCTTTTTCTTGTTCTCTACTATTTTTAATTCAATTAATATCACTTTCCAGAAACTATGCATTGTTTACTAGAATTCTACTACATTGGTACTATATCTAATCTCTAGTATATACTACTTTAACAAACTCATATACTCATACAATTTGACCCTATCTGACCTTACCCTATTCCATTTGTTCCCTCTCTTCCCTCATTACTCAACCTTCACTGTTGATCACAATTTGCCCTTGAATATACCAGCTGACACCTAGATACTGAAAGAAACCTATCAAAAGCAACAGGTACAAACTTCTGAAATCATGGAAAAAAGAAACAACAGAGCACTGAGCTCTAACAACTCCACAATAACAGAACCTGATAACATGGAAATGCAGAGATTCCAAGAAGATAAAATCAGGAATGTAACTATAGAAATATTTCAGGATTTTAGAAAAGAATTTAGAGAGGATCTAAAAGAAATAAAGAATGCAATCATTGAAGTAAAGGCATCAATTAAATCTATAAACAATCAATTAGACCACATGGAGAATAAAATCTTTCTCTTAAAAGATGAACATTCAAAAATGAACACATAGTTTATAACAGAAAAACAATACATCAACAGGAATTGGACATTGAAGAAATAAGGGCCTATCTTAAGAGAGCTAACCTAAGAATTATCAGCATAGAGGAGGGAAAAGAAGGTGAAACCAAAGGCATCAACAATATCTTGAAAAAAGTAATAGCCAAAAATTTTCCAAACACAAAGCATGATGTCGAAACATAAGTTCAGGAAACTTATAGAACTTTCTTTAGACAAGATTCGAGGAAATGTTCCCCATGCCGCATAATAGTCAAAATGACCAATGTAGAAGCCAAAGAGAGAACATTAACAGCAACAAAAATAAAAGGCCAAGTGACATTCAGAGGCAAACCAATTGGAATCATTCCATACTTCCAAAAGCAAGTCATGAAAGCCAGAAGGGCCTGGAGTAACATATTTCAAAGTCTAAAAGAAAACAACTTCCAGCCAAAAATTTCCTACCCAGAAAAACTATCTTTTTAATTAGATGGGGAAATAAGAAGCTTCCATGACAAACAGAAGCTGATGGAACTTGTCTTCAAAACCAGTACTAGAGAAAATGCTCAAAGAGATTAACTCTAAAGAAATAAGTAATACATGCCAGAACCAAAGAAACAAGAACTTGCATCCAGCAGACAACTAAGCAAAAAAGAACAAACAATATTTCAAGCAGAAATAAAATCTTAATATGTTAGGAATTTTAAATATCATCTCTCAATAATCACACTGAATATAATACATGGCCTCAATTTTCCAATAAAAATACATAAAGTGGCAAAATTTATTGTAAAAAACCCCATCTATCTTCTGCTTTCAGGAAACACACCTTATAAGTAAAGATAGAAACAAACTGAAGGTAAAGGGCTGGAGCAAGGTAATCCGTGCCAATGTAACTCGAAGGCAAGCAGGAATAGCAACTATGATACCAGACAAGTTAGACTTCAAACCCAGGCTTATTAGAAAAGACAAATAAGGTCCTTTTTTTTTTTACTGGTGAAAGGAACAATCCAACAAGAGGAAATAACAATAACCAATATTTATGCCCCAAACAGAGGTGCAGCTACTTCAATAAAACACTCTGTGCCAATAAACTACACATATATCTTAATACAATAATACTGGGAGACCTCAACACCCCTCACACCATTAAAAAGATCATCTAGACAAAAGGTCAGTGAAGATGCCTCAGAACTAAACACCCTTAATCAAATGGACTTGTGGGACACATATAGTATATTTCACTTAACTACAGTGGAGTTAACATTTTTCTCAGCTGCTCCTGGAACTTTATTCACAATTGATCACATCCCAGGACACAAAATGAGCACTAGCAAATTCAAAACATGTGACATACTTCCGTGTGTTTTTTCAGACCATATGGAATGAAATTAGTAATCAACTACAAAAAGATGCTAAAAAAACACATGAACATGTGAAGGCTGAACACCACACTTCTGAATGAAGAATGGGTCATAGAAGATGTAAGAGGTGAAATTAAGAAATTTCTAGATACAAACAAAAATAAAGACACAACATATCAAAACCTCTGGGACACTTTGAAGGCAGTATTAAGAGGAACACTTATAGCACTGAGTGCTCACATAAGAAAAACAGAAAATCATCAAATAAATAACCTAATGACACACCTCAAAGCCCTTGAAAAACAGGAAAAATCTAATCTCAAAGCCAGTAGAAGACAGGGAATTATTAAAATCAGAGCATAAATTAACAAAAAATACAGAAAATCAACAAAACCAAAAGCTGGTTTCCTGAAAAAATTATTAAGATGGACAAACCACAAGCCAAACTAACTAAAAATAAAAGAGAATCAACCCAAATTATGAAGATGAGAGATGAAAAAGGAGACATTTCTACTGAAAGTGGGGAAATACAGATTATGAGAAACTATGTTGAAAAACTATAACCCAACAAAATGAAAAATCTGGAGGAAATTGACAAATTTCTAGATAAATACAACCTTCCTAAACTGAGCCAAGAAGATATAGGACATTTAAAACAACCAATAACAATCAAAGAGATTGAAACAGCAATGAAGATCCTACCATGAAAGAAAATCCCAGGACCAGAATGTTTCCCAAGTGAATTCTATAAAACCTTTATAGAAGAGTTAATACCAATACTCAATCTATTTCATGAAACTAAAAAAAAAAAAAAAAAAAAAATGGAATTCTCCCAAATACATTCTATGAAGCAAACATCACATTAACACAAAAACCAAATAAAGACAGTTCAAGGAAGGAATACTACAGGCCTATATCTTTGATGAATTTGGGTGCAAAATTGCTAAACAAAACACTAGCAACATTTATTTATTTATTTATTTATTTATTTATTTATTTATTTATTTATTTATTTTTGGTGGTACTGGGGTTCCTGGAAGCCCTTCTATCTCCGGGCTACACTCCCAGACCTATTTTTACATTTTTATTTGGAAACAGGGTCTCCTAAGCCAGCGCTCGCGGCTGGCTTCAAACATACGCGATCCTCCTGACTCTGCCTCCCAAGCGCGGGGATTACAAGTGTGCGCCACCATGCCCGGCAGAGCAACATGCATTTAAAAACACATAAAATCATACATCACAACCAGGTAGGGTTCATCCCAGAAATGCAAGGCTGGTTCAACATACAAAAATCAATCCATGTAATTCATCATATAAACAGAACCAAGAACAAAAATCACATGACCATTTCAATACAGGCTGAAAAAGCATTTGATAAAATCCAACATCCATTTATGATAAAAGCACTTGTGAACTTGTGAAGGCTGAGCACCACACTTCTGAATGAAGAATGGGTCATAGAAGATGTAAGAGGTGAAATTAAGAAATTTCTAGATACAAACAAAAATAAAAACACAACACATCAAAACATCTGGGACATTTTGAAGGCAGTATTAAGAGGAACATTTATAACAGTGAATGCTCACATAAGAAAAACATCATTGTACTGGCACAAAAACAGATACATAGACCAATGGAGCAGAATAGAAAACCCAGAAACAAATACACACACTTTCACCCAATTGATTTTTGTCAAAGGGGCAAAAAACATACACTGAAAAAAAGATAGCCTGTTAAACAAATGGTGTTGGCAAAACTGGTTAACCATATGCAGAAAATTGGAAATTAATCCCACTTTCTCACCCTGCACAATAATCAATTCAAGATAGATCAAAGGCTTGGAAATTAGACCAGAGAGTTTAAGGCTCCTCAAAGAGGGCATAGGTCCAACACTGCAATACATAGGCACAGATATAAACTTTCTCAACAAGACCCCAAAGGCACAACAAACCAAAGGCAAATCAATGCATGGGATTGCATGATACTCAAGAGCTTCTGTTCAGCAAAGAAAACTGCCAAGAACCTCAATCGAGAGTCAAAAGAATGGGAGAAGATTTTTTCCACCTACCCCTCTGATAGAGGACTTTTATCTAGAATATAAAGAGAACTCAAGAAACTCAACACTAAGAAAACACATCATCCAATCAAAAAGTGGGCACGTGAACTAAATAAACACTTCGTGAAAGAAGAAAATCAAATGACCAATAAATACATGAAAAATGCTCAACATCATTGGCAGTCAGAGAGATCAAATTAAAACTACCCTGAGATTTCACCTAACTCCAACCAGAATGGCAATCATTCAAAACACAATCAATAACAAATTCTGTCGAGGATGTGGAGAAGTGGGAACACTATAACATTGTTGGTGGGATTGCAAATTAGTTCAACCACTTTGGAAAACAGTATGGAGAATCCTCAGTAGAATGGGAACAAATCCACCATTCAATCCAGCAATACCATTTCTCGTTATCTACCCAAAAGGAACAAAACCAAACTACCAAACTAATGCATGTGTATCTATGTTTATAGCTGCACAATTCACCATAGCCAAACTATAGAACCAACCAAAATGTTTATCAACAGATAAGTGGTTTACAAAACTGTGGGATATGTACACAATGGAATTTTACTCAGTAAAACAAACAAACAAACAAAAAAAAAAACAATTGTGGTATTTTCAGGGAAATTAATGAATCTTGGGCACATTATGCTAAGTGAGACTAGTTAGTCACAAAAAGTAAGGAAATGGATGCTTTCCCTAATATGTGAAAGCTAGGGTGAATGGGGTCATAGGAGGAACTCCAAGTGGAAAAGGAAATCCCACCTCGCAGCACCAGGTTCCAGAGAGGAGAGGGACTCAAAACTGAGCTCAAAACCAGATTGGAGAAATGCTTGCCTCATGGCTGAGGGCATGGCTGGAGCGCCATACTGCTGGTGGCAGCAGCGAATTCACCAGAGGGATCCAGACCAACGAAATCAACAAGCCACCAGGCTCCAGAGAGGAGGGGCGGACAGCGAGCCAAGGTAAGCAGTTTCAGAACAGCCATGTGGAATTCAGCAGTTTTTGCAGTGCAAGGGGAATCTAAAGCTCCCAGGGGCTGAACTCAGCTCACCTGCAGGGACTCAGAGTGGAGCTCAAAACTAGAGAAGAAATATGCCTGCCTCACAGCCAAGGGTGTGGCAGCAGCAATGTATTGCCATCGGCAGCAGCAGTGAATTCACCGAGTCCACTACAGCTCCATCAGTGCACTCAACAACTGTGAGTCAAATTGTGGCCCCTTGAGGAGAAATCCCAGTACTGCACTTCAAGGGACTTGTGCAGATAGTATACCTGGGTCAGAGATTCTTGCAGTTCAACCCAGTGGGGGAGTGGTGGGGGCAGAGATATCACACTATAGTCGCAGCTCCTCATGATGAATAATCCCAGCCTGGCACCCCCATGGTTCCAAGCAGACTTGATTGACTCCCTGGGTCTGAGACTTTGTGATCCCACCCAGTAGTGGTGACTGGGATACAACAGAATCAAGATCCAGAGCACCCTAAGTGAAGTCATAGTGACCCAAGGGAAGAACCCAGAGAAGGCACAATCTTCCGAAATCATGGGAAAAAGAAATAACAATGGAGCAATGAATGCCCACACCCCCACAACATTAGAATATGATAACATAGATATTCAGAAATCTCTAGAAGATCAAATCAGGAAAACAACTGTTGAAATAATAGAGGACTTTAAAAATAATTCAGAGAGTCAAAAAGAGATAAAGGATGAAATCACTGAATTAAAGGCCCCAATTCAAACAGAAATAAAATCTTAACATGTTAGGAATTAAAATCTCTCTATAATCACACTGAATGTAAATAGCCTTAACTCCTGAATAAAAAAGACATAAAGTGGCTTTATCTCCTGGGTATCTACCCAAAAGATAGGAAAACAAATGACCAAACTAATGCATGTGCATCTATGTTCATAGCTACACAATTCACCATAGCCAAACTATGAAACCAGCCAAGATGTCCATCAACAGATAAATGGATTACAAAACTGTGAGATATATACACAATGGAATTTTACTCAGCCATTAAAAAAAACTCAATTACATCATTTTCAGGGAAATGGATGGAACTGGAGTACATTATGCTAAGTGAGATTAGTCAGCCATAAAAAAGTTAGGGAGAGTTAGGGAGAAATGGGTCATAGGAGGAACTCTAGATGAAAAAAGGAAATACTATAAAGGAGCAAACAAGACAACCTAAAGGAGGATAAAAAAAGGTGGGAAGAGTGGAAATCTCTAAAACACACAATGTACTTAAACATGTTGAAATCAACTACTAAGCCAAACAAGGGAAGGAGTGATGGAGAGGGAATGGGGTGGTAATAGGGTAGGTGTTAAATCAGTGATGTGTACATATATGTACACAGTTTTTACCCCAATATGATATATAAATATAATGCACCAATAAAAATTAAAAAAGAAAATTACAAAAAATAATAAAGCAGACTAAGAAAATCTATCAAAGCACCACTACCTACTACCAGTTGAGCTAAAGTTACTTCAATCCCAAAAATCATTTCTGTTATGGTTTAAATTATTATGGTTTGGGAACTATTCCAGGAACCTCTATGAGGCTCCCAGAAACTATTCCAGAAACCATGGGTCCTTGTTCTGGACCAGGATTGAGATACACTAGTCCAAACTCTTGCTGAAGACTTAAATGAGTTTATTATTACAGAGATAGAAATAAAGAAATAGTTATAGCCCTATACAATCTTATATAGGGGGGTGGCCCAAATGAGGTCACTGAAATACAAAATATAAAATCTTACTCTACCACATAATCCTATGACCTAAGTGTAGGTCCACACCTTAACTTCCCGCCTATCTGCTAGTATACACTTAGGTTTCTTTGTTCTGACCAGAATGATTTACACGTTCAAGGGCTATGTGGTATTTGTTCCCCCTTTCACAAAGGTCAGTTTCCTTCTCTCATACTCTTGGGGAATTCTTAGCTCCTTGCTAGATATCATTTATTAGGCAAAACTGTTTTTAGAATGTAAAAGTCCTAGGTTCCTACTCCTCTATCCACTTGGTAATTACATTTAAGGAGGGTACTTCGCATTATAACCTGAATCCTGGCAGTAAGTGCCCTTCTCTTTCACAATATCTGACTTCCATAAACCTATTTTGACAAATATATTAATAACCAAAACCTTTTTACTTTTTTGAATATTTTTAGGCCATTTCCTAATACTGGTAAAATCACTCTCTCTCTCTCTCTCTCTCTCTCTCTCTCTCTCTCTCTCTCTCTCTCTCTCTCTCCCTCCTTTCCATCTCTTTTCTTCTGTTGTTGTTGTGTGGCACTGGGGATTGAACACTGGGACATTCTACCTCTGAGCTACACCACCAAACCAGCTATTTTTTTTTTAAACAGGCCCTCTCTAAATTGCTATTATCTGTTTCTGTAATATGCTTTGCTGTTTATGGTATGAGTAAACTGTCTTGACCACAAGATGGCATCTGAGTAAAATATGTCATCTGTTCAAAATGAATGGTGTTTTTCAAATGCTGTAATAATTTTTATAACCATGGAAACCTGACTTTTCCATACCCCAACTCTATAACCAAGAGGTATAAAAGGTGACTAAAACTAATGCTTGGGGCTGCAGTATAGAGGTTACTGCTTGCTCCAACTGGCCAGTAATTAAAGAAACCTATTTGGCACTATGAAGTCTGGTGTGTCTCTGTGGGTTACCTAGCAACAATTTTACCTCCAAGCTATACTCCCAGTCCTGTTTTATTCTTTTACTTTAAAACAGGATTTCACTAAGTGTGAAGGGCCTCACTGATTTGCTAAAGCTGGCCTCAAACCAGCAGTCCTCCTATCTCAGCCTCCCAAATACTGGGATTAAAACAATGCTCCAGCACACCCATTTGAGACCCAGTTTTTAAATTAAAAAATAAAAAAGCAGAAGGTATAGCTCAGAAACAGACTGGCTCTTGGTTTAAACCCCAGTACTAAGAAAGAAAGAGTGGATGCAGGCTATATCAAGAATGAGAGATGCTTTGGGGTTCTAAAGATCTTGTTTTATATTTATTTATTTATTTATTTATTTATTTATTTATTTATTTATTTATTTATGTGGTACTGGGGATGGAACCCAGGGACTTTCTACCTCCAGGCTATACTCCCAGACCTATTTTATATTTTATTTTTTATTTGGAAACAGGATTTCACTAAGTTGCTAAGAGCCTCACTAAGTAGCTGAAACTGGCTTTGAATCTGTGCAATCCTTCTGTTTCAGCTTCCAAAGCATGGGGATTTTAAGCATGTGCCACCACTCCCAGTGAACATTTTGTTTTAAGAGAACATTTGGGATAAAAAAAATAATTCACCAGAGGAATTCTGAGCTCACCAAGCCACAACATGACAGGGTCACAGCCTGGTGAGAGATTGAACCAGTGGACTCAGAGAAGCCAGGCACAGGTCCTGACTACCGACACTGTGGATAATATTTGGTGTTTCATAGTGCTACATTTGTGTTTATTCTTTGTGGTACTGGGGGGTGAGCAGGGGCATTCTCCCTCTGAGCTACATCCCCAGTCCTATTATATTCTTTGTTTTGAAATAGAATCTCACTAGGTTGTTGAGAGACTCACTACTTGCTATGCCTGTCCTCAAACCTATGGTCCTCCTTTCTCAACCTCCCAAGTATTGGGATTAAAATGTGCACCACCATCCCTGGCTTCAGGCTGCTAAGTTTTAAGGTAATTTTTTATAGCAACAACCAATAAACATGGGTCATATGCAGCCGTATTTTACAGCACAGACTGAAAACTAGCTGTTACCTTGAGCAAAGGGCTTCATCAGTCCTTTTCTCCAAATCCTCACAGTGAATCCACAATGTCTCTAATGAAGGCATCTGTTCACAATGAAAAATTAACTTGCTTTGAAATCAACCCAGAAAATATTAACAGATGCAAACGAATACAGAAGATCTTAAAAGAGAAATTTCAATTAAATTTCTTATAACTTTAAATTTTCCTTACATCAAGTGGAATTCAAACTTGAAAAAACAAAAGGCACATTCAAATTTGGGTAGAAATCACACTTCCTGTTGTGCGTGGTTGCACACGCTTTTAATCCCATGCTTGGGAAGTGGAGACAGGAGGATTGTGCAGATTCACAGCCAGCCGTGCTGAATTAAGAGACCCTGTTTTAAAATAAAAATATAAAAATAGGTCTTTGAGTGTAGCCTGTAGGTAGAAGGGCTTCTAGAAACCCCAATACCACCAAGAAAGAAAGAAAGAAAGAAAGAAAGAAAGAAAGAAAGAAAGAAAGAAAGAAAGAAAGAAAGAGAAATCACACTTCCCTTTCATTGAGAACTTCATTCATACTGTTTCCTCTCTTGGCTGCTGCTCTGGCAACTCAAGTTGCAACCCCTCAAGGACATGATATTGGAACAGAGGTGAGAGCCAGAGTGAACATGGCTCAAAAAACCGGGCTTTAAGAACAGCTACAATTGTCTGAAATTGGACAGTCCAAATCACCACCTTCTCAATGAAGATAACCTGGAACTCAATGCAAACATGAAAACTAGATGCACCAGAATGGGCTACAGTGTCCTTCTTCTGCAAAGGGCAAGATGGTCTTGGGAAACCCAGATCTGACCACCAGGCTTTTCTGTTAGAAATGGCCCCACGCCAACACTTCAGAAGGAAGAGGCTTTACTTCTATTTCCCAAAGAGGAATTAAGTCTACTAAAAGGGATACAATGGATGAGAATAAATGAGCTACCTCATAAGAAATATTTCTGGATGAGTTCTGGTTGCTGAAAATATTCAGCACATTGTGTCAAAGTGGCAAAGTTCCAGAAAATCTAAGAAAAAAATCACAGGTGGCAGCTGTGTTCACTGGTAGGTTCAAATAAGACATGAACCCCCACTTTTTCAGTTTATATGAAAAGGACCAAGACCCATTATCATCAAAATAAGTTATTCTGTTCATTAAAGCGCACAGAATGATTGAGGGGAAAAAAACTTTATTAGAGGCAATTTAAAGGCTGGGGTCACTCTGTGTGTAAGGACCACATCCCAGGGCTCATCTTCATCAGCTTAGCCTCTCCTTCTCTTTGGTGTTGGTGGTCTTAGTGGGCAGGGCTTCCTCTGCATGCTCTGCTGGATTCTTTTCCTCATCCTCCTCTTCATCTTGGGGATAGAGGTCTGGTTATTTCTGTATATACTCCTGCATGGCCCAGAACTAGTCAACAAAGTCTGAGCCCTTTATTTCCTCTGTACTATAGTGAAAATAAGAAAAGGTTGACTTGAATTATTCCCCACTGGGACCGCTGGCCATCCCCCCAAGACATAGGGAGTTCTACTTTATGTCTCCATTTGGTAGTATCAAATCTGGAACAAGAAGATGGGCAAGAAAATGGGAGAGATGTTCTAAACAGGGGCGTGGTAGCACAGGCCTGTAATGCTAGTACTGAAACACAATCCAGTTGCCACAGAGCCTGGCAGGTCCTTCCCTATGGACTTACCTCTGAATCTAGACCTGGTCAAACACCAGGTACACACATAATTCTTTGGCCCAGCTGGGCAGAGTGGCCATTGGCATCCTGCTCCATGTGGTTGACTGATCTTTGTTGTAAGTCACCTAGGAACCACAAATTAAAATGAAAAAAAAAATGTCATTCACTGCCACGGCCCCCCTCAGCATATAAAAGCATGAAAAACACTTGTATCAATCAGCAAGGTCCAAGGAGGTCATGCCCCGAGGAAAGAGGCATCATCTCTGGCAGAAATACTCCCTGCTCTTAGATTTCTAAACTAAAAAGCTCCAATGATGTAAAGCAGGATCCAAAGAATTAGGACTGTGGAAGAAATTGAGTCCATGAAAGATAAATTTTCTAGTAAAGAGCAGCCAGAATTCAGGGGCTGCAAAATTCCTTTTGGTCTTCCTCCCCACCCTCCACCCCTATGAGTATTGCCTCATAGGGAATGGCGGAGCAGACAGGACCAGACAAATCTGCAATGCAGCCCATGGATCTTGATGAAAGGAGGGCCTGGACTAAGCCCTAGAGAGAAAAAGACTCTGGAAGGACCAAAGCAGATCTTAGAAGACTGAATTTCCCCAAAACAGACTTTGGGTGTGAACCCCCACCTTTACAGATGCCTGCCTGTTCTGGATGCCTTTCCAGACTCCAGCCCTTGCCCCCTAAGGCTCAGCCAAGGCCAGAAACCTGATTCCAATGACAAAGGCGAAGGGGAGTGACTTTAATCACCTAGTCCCAGATGAATCTTAAACTGTGATGCCATGGATCCTCTTTTATCCTGTTTATCTTGTTTACACTTAATGCCTCACTATTGTCCTTTAGTGCACACACGGGGTATAGGGTATAAATACTGGTGATGGAAATTAAAAACTTTGTCAACTGCACAGAAGGCGGTTGTCCATAATTATTTCAGATTTTTTTCCAGAGAGGAAGCTCCGTGAACAGGAACTTAAAGGAGTTTATTTCATAAAAGGGAAAAAATTGTTGCGGATAAGTGGCTGCAGAACTGTAACTGACCCTTGTCCATCTTTCTGAGGATCTTGGTCCCAAACAGACTGTCAGATTTGCCTCCCAGGACTGAGCAAGTTCATTTCAGCAACTCATGTCATGCATAGTCCTTTACTCCAGGCCTGGCACTGTGCTGGTATCTAAAGTACTGGGCTGAATTCCTCTTAATCCCAGCATAGAAAATATCTCTGATCCACAATCTACTCTTAGTATCCCTCTTTCTTTCTTTCTTTCTTTCTTTCTTTCTTTCTTTCTTTCTTTCTTTCTTTCTTTCTTTCTTGTATTGGTGATTAAACCCAGGGAGTACTCTGAGTTAAACTGTTAGCACTATTATTTTTTTTTTCACTTTGAAACAGAGTCTCACTAGGTTGATGAGAGTCTCATTACTTGCTGAGGTTGTCCTTGACCTATGATCCTCTTGTTTCAGGCTCCAGAGTATGAGAAATCCTTTTGACAGCCTTCTGCAGTACCATCTAACATCAGGACGTATGCAGTTTCTGGGTTTCATGGGGTCCAGATCAGGCTCCCAGCCAGAGCCCATGGATTCCCAGAGACCACACCCTTTCCCCATTTCTCACCTCCTCTCCCCATTTCTTCTTTCTTTTTTCTCTCTTTTTTCTTCTTTTCTTTTCTTTTATTTTTATTCAACACTGGAGATGAAACCCAGAGACACTGCACCTCCAAGATACACCCTCAACTTATTTGTTTAATCTTTTTATTTTTGAAAGTGTCTGAGTTGCAAAGGGCCTCACTAAGTAGCTGAGGCCATCTGTGAACCACAATCCTTTGGTCTCAGCATTCTGAATGCTGCGATTACAAGCATGCACCACCATACCTGGCTTACCTCTCCCACTTTTCAAAGACCTCTGTGCTGAAAAAGAACTTGTGCAAGTGGTGTCCATGGGAGTCTGCCAACAACCTTGAGCAAATATTTGTCCAAGGAAATACTGCTGCCATGTGAAGATCATAATTTAGTCTGCAGAAGTTCTTTTGTTATTTCTAGGTGACAGAGAACTGGAAGGAGAAAGTGCCTCACAGTGGTGGTGCTAATTAGCATCTCAGAGAAACAATGTAAATCAACACAGGCTTTAGTTATCAGTGCAACTAAATTCAGATGTATGTTTTTGTTTGTTTGTTTGTTGGTTGGTTGGTTGGTTATGCTGTGGTACTAGAAACTGAACCCAAAGGAATTGTATCTCTGAGTTATACCTCCAGCCCTATTTTATTTTATTTTTATTTTGAAAAAGAATCTAAGTTGGTAAAGGCCTGATATCCTCTGTCTCAGCCTCCAAACTTAGGATTACAGGTGTGTACCACCATGCCCAATTAGATGTACAAATTTTATTTTATTGGGAATTGAACAAAAAGGGTATGCTACCTATTAGATATATATTAACCCTGTTTTTTATTCTTTATATTGAATAGAATCTCGCCAAATTGTGGAGGTTTTAAGACAGTCTCCACCTGTTAAGGAATGCTGGAACAAAGGTTACACAGGAGATCTCACAAGCTCCAGGCATAACTGGCATTAGATTAGACTTGAGAGACAGATTAAATGTGGCCCCAAACCTGGGCTTTGAGAACAGATACAACCAGGCTTTTCTTAGAGAAGCCTTGGAATAGGACTGCCCAGATCTCCTCCTTCTAAATGGAGACAACATAAAGCTCAATGCAAACATGGAACCAAGACAGGAACAAGCTTGTAACAAGAACAAGCCACAGTACCCTCACTTATGCTCAGGGCAAAATGATTCTTAGGAAACCCAGATCTGACCACTGGACTTTTCTGTTAGGAATGGCCCCACACCAGCACTTCAGAAGACTTTGCTTCTATTTCCAAAGTGGCTGTATCTCTTGCCACCCTTCATCCCTCATTTTGTGTCCTGTTTGGGCAGGGACCACTCAGAGAGCACGAAGAGAGAGGCAAGAATAGAATGCTCACTGGATAAGGAAGAAGTATCTGTGCAGATGGAGGTGGCCCAATGCCCTGATGCTTCTGCCTAAACTGCAGTGCACCCTGACTTACCCCATTTGCACTATCTGTTACATGATAATTGGGTAACCAATCATTCTTTTGGACATCAGTAGCAATTCTTCTGTGCACTTAGCAACACTTGACTCTCAAGATCCTGAGGTTCAGGTGTTTGGGAAGAAGCTCATGAAGAATTGGTGGATATTTACTCAGGCTAAGCCAGGTATTCCCCAGATAAGTTTGGCCAATGGCTTCTGGATCTGGTCTACAATGAAAATCTGATCAATGATGTTTTCTGCATCACCAGAAATATGACTGGGCACTTTGAAGCTCCCTGCAGGGACTGCTCCTTCAGGAGAGGGAGTTTGTGAGCAAATGGTAGGTAATGACACCCAGGACCAAGATGTCCATCTTGGAACATTGTGTTTGTCCTGGCTGAACTTAGGGTGCAGAGTGGAGAGCGCCACAGGAGGACTGCAGATGCTGTCCAGTGGTAATCTTGAAGCTCAGCCCATACTCAGGAGTTGGAACATCTCACTCTAGATACTCTTTGAGTTCAAGTTCATAGTGGTCAAAGTCAAGGCCCAGGAAACTGAGAAAAATAATTAGGAGAAGTTAGTCACCCCCAATGTACAGAGTTATCTATCCATCACAAACCCACAGATGCATCCAATTGTGATTTATTAATTGAAAGCAACACAATACAGGCACAAATCCAATAAAATGCTGCAGTGAATTACCAGTTGGTGTCCATCCCAGTGGCTTGTTTTTGCTGTAGACAACTTGTACATAAAAATAAATAAAAACATACAAAATACAGGGCACTTCTGTTTTATTTTTTGTTTGTTTGGTACGTGAGATACAACCCTTCAACCTTCAGGCTACACTCCAAGACCTATTTTATATTTTATTTGGACACAGGGTCTCTTAAGCCAGAGAGGCTGGCTTTGAGCCTGTATGATTCTCCTGTCTCTGCCTCCCAAGCTCGAATTTACAAGCATGTGCCACCACACCTGGCCTCTCTTTCATTTTTAATAGATTTACTTGGGATGATCCAAGGCAAATCTTTGGGGTCAGCAAGTAACAACATGTCCTTATGATCTGGTTCACATTCTCTGGGTTACCTGCTTCCAGCCATGATTGTTGTCCATGTTGGTGGCCACAGGTGCACATCAGTGTTGCCTGCTGGAGGGAAAATATTTTTTTGCCAATAGCACCTGAAAGGACAAGTTGGATTTGGGACTCAAAGCAATGATGATAGTTGTGTTCTCTCACTGGGGACTCACAGAGAAACAGATGCATGATCTGTCTACTCTCCTCAGATATCTGCAAGAGAATGACATGCAGGTTCTCTGCAGTCTCCTCTGGGTAGGGCTGGAGGAAGAAGGGAGTCTAGATGTATCTTTGTTCCCAAAGTCTCTCTGAGTAACAGCAGGCAGGTTCTCTGTACTATACTCCAGGTTGGGCAAGGGAATAGCAGACAGGCTGTCTCTACCCTCCTACAGACTGTTCAGGGAAATGGCCGGCAGGTTGTATCCCCTGCCCCCCTTATTCCCTGATTCTGTGCCCTCCTTGGTGGGGTAAGAAGAATAGAACAAGAAGGGGAATTCAAGTAGGGAGTGCCCACTAGCTCTCCACATTGGGGGGAGAGTGATGGCAGGAATATTTGTGGCGATGGAGGTGGCCCAATACCATGATGGTCCTGCCTAACCTGAAGTGCACCATTGCTCAATCTGGTAGGTGGCCATGGGGAATTTATCATTATTTTGGACACAGGTAGCCATTATGGTATGGCTTGTATGCCAGGCAGTGCATGGCCCTCAATGTCTTGAGGTTTAGGTGTTTGGCGAATGGCTCATAAAGAATTGGTGAACACCACCCAGGCTAAGCCATGGATTCCCCAGATGGGTTTGGACAATGGCCTCTGGATTGGGTCTACAGTGGATATCAGATCAATGAAGTTTTCTACATTAGTGGAACGGTGAGCTGACACCTTGTAGCTCCCTGCAGGGTCTGCTCCTTCAACTCCTCAAAGATGGTGTCTTGAGGAGAGAAAATGAGCCAATAGTAGAGGAGGATGCCCAGGTTCTCAATGCCTACATTGGAGCTTTATGCTTAGTCCTGGTAGAACTCATGGTGCCTAGTGGAAAGGGCCACAGGAGGACTGCAGCTGCTTCCCAGTGGTGATTATGTAGCCCAGCCCAGTCATGAGTTGGAGCATCTCACTCTAGCTGCTGTTTGTCAGAGTCCAGTGGTCAATTTCAGGGCCCAGAAAGCTGAGAGATAAGATAATTAGGAGAAGTTAGTTATCCCACAGAGTACAGAGTTAAACAGCTATCATCTTACAACCCACAGATGCATCCAATTGTGATTTATCATTTGAGAATGATATAACACAAGTATCCATAAAAGAAAATTCTGGATTGCATTACCTGTTCATATTCATCTCAACAGACTGCTTTCATTGTAGACATCTTGTAAGTATATAAAGCAGGGGATTTCTGCTTTATTTTTACTTGATGTACTTTGATAAATTCATGGTAAATCTTTGGGGCTAGCAGGCAACAGCAATAGGTCCTTAAGATCTGGGTCACAATTCTCTGCATTACCTGCTTCTAGCTCTGATTGCTGTCCATGATGGTGGCCACAGGTTCACAATAGGGTTGCCTGGTAAAGGGAGAGTCCTTTTGTTAAAATTGCTCCTGAGAAGACAACTGCTTTGCTGGACATCACGGACATAGTAAATGGCCATGTAGGGAGTGGACATGCTCTAACTGGGGCCTCACAGAGGAACAGTAGGCAGGCTCTGTCTACTCTCCTCAAATCTGTGCATGATAATAACAGGTAGACTTTCTGCAATTTCCTCTGGGTGGAGCTGGAGGAAGGGAATACCTGGCTGTGTCTTTGCTCCCAAAGTCTTCCCTGGGAACAGCATACAGCTTCTCTCTCTCTTCCAGACTGGACAGGAGTGTTCATGGTGTAGCAAGTGGGCAGGGTCTTTTGACCCCCTTATTCTCTGATTCTCTATTCTACTTGGAAATAAAATGCTCAGTGAGCAAGAATGGTAAGGTGGAACACTCACTAGTGTTCCATATTGAGTGAGAGTGAAGGTAGAAGTATCTGTGTGGGTGGCTGGAGTGCCTCTGGGGATCATCACATTTGCACTATCTGGTAGGAGGCCACTGTTTGGACTAATACTCTGGTAGACACAGAAAGTCATGTTCAGCATGTGATGTACCCCAAGCAACACTCTTATTGTCATGGGGTTTAGTTACTGAATAGCTCATGAGGATTTTTTTTTTTTGCGGGTCCAAGAAGGGAACCTAGGGACATTCTACCTTTGAACTATGGCCCCTGCCCTATTTTTTATTTTTTTTATTTTGAAACCGCGTCTCACTGAATTGCAGAGGGTCTCACTAAGTAGCTGAGACTGTCCGCGAACCACGATCCTCTGGTCTCGCCTCCTGAATGCTGGGATTACAAGCGTGCACCACCACACCCAGCTAATGAGGAATTCTTGAATACTCACCCTGGCTCAGCCTCAGGCATCTCAGGATTTGCTTTGATTAGTCAATGTGTGATGAATGATGGTTTGCACATTTGCAGAAAGGCAAGCTGCTACCTTGTAGCTCCCTGTAGAACCTGCTCCTTCAGTTGTTAGTGAGCAAATAAGAAGGAGGTTGACCAAACCCTAGATTTCTATCTCAGATTCTTATGTTTGGTCCTGGTAGCTCTCAGGGTACAGAGTGGAGAGCTACAAAGGAGGACTGCAGCTGCTACCCAGTTGTGATCTTGTAGCTCAGCCCAGTCATGAGCTGGAGCATCTCACTCTAGCTGTTATCTGTCAGAGTCCACTGTGGTCAAAGTCAGGGTCTAGGAAGCTGAAAAAAATGTCAATCTGTAGAATTTAGTCATCCCAGAGTGTACAGAGTGCACTACAAGATGCATCCTATTGTGATTTATTATATTTGAAAATGATTTAATACCAGCATAATATGATGAAAATGCTGGAGTGTGTTACCTGCTTGCTGTTGTGTATCTCAGCAGCCTACTTTGGCTGGAGACACCTTATAAGTTTATAAAACAGGGAACATATGATCCCCTTTTACTAGAGCTACTTGGATGGATCCAGGGTGAATCCCTGGGGCCAGCAGGCAAAAGTGAGGTTCTAATGATCTAGATCACAATTCTCTGATTTAATCACTTCCAGCCCTGATTGTTGTCCACAGTGGTGGCTACAGGGCCACAATAGGGTTGCTTGTAGAGGGGGAGTATTTGTTATAATATCTCTTGGGAGGACAACCTGAATTAGTTGCCTGAAGGCCATGCTGGGAGTGGGGATGCTCTCAATGAGGCTTAACCAAAAGCTGCAGGCAGACTCTGTCTACTCTCTTCAGATCTGTGCAAGATAATGACAGTCAGGCTTTCTGCAGTGATCTTGTAGCTCATTCCAACATCATGGGTTGAAACATCTAACTCTAGATGCTTTCTGCAGAGTCCACTGTAGTAAAAGTCAGGGCCCAGGGAGCTGAGAGATACATTAATTAGAAGGTAGTCAAAGCACACAGACTTCCAGGAAGATGGCGACAGAGAAAAGCAGGGTTTCTGAGTCCTGCTAACAATTTATCTCTATTACCACAAAATCAGCGCCTTTCATAGCTAGAAAACACCATCAGCAGAGAAATAAAAACTGTAAATACAAGGGAGAAAGAAAAAGAGGTCTGGAAGAACAATCAGACACCAGAAAGAAACCAGCCGGCAGTGCAGCAGCTGGAGCCGTGGCACAGAGCCGGACCAGCACCATCTTCCCTCACAGCACCAGGCTCTAGAGAGGAGAGGGACTCAGAATGGAACTCAAAACCCAAGTGGAGATACACTGGCCTCATGATTGAGGATGCTGCAGTAGCGGCATACTACCTGTGGCAGCGGTGAGTTCACCAGACAGCTCCAGATCAGCACACTCAACAACCCACTAGGCTCCAGAGATGAGGGGTGGACAGTGAGCTGAGGGGAGAAGCTGCAGAACAGCCAGGTATAATTCAGCAGTTTTTCAGCACAAGGAGCTAGGTCTAAAGCCCCCAGGGGCCAAGCTCCGCACACCCTCCAGGGACTCAGAGTGGAGCTCAAAACCAAAGAAGAAACACACCAGCCTCATGGCTGAGGCAGCAGCACCATATTGCCAGTGGTGGCAGCAGCGAGTTCACTGAATGCAAAACAGCTTCCTATCAGCACACTCAAAAACTGTGAGTCAAATTGTGGCCGCTAGAGGAGAAATCCCAATACTGTACCCCCAGGGAATTGCACAGCTTTGATTGTCTCCCTGGGTCTTAGAGATTTGTGCAGTCCAACCCAGTGGGGGGAGTGGCGGTGGCAGAGATATCACACCATAATCACAGTTCAC
This sequence comes from Muscardinus avellanarius, assembly GCF_963383645.1. Taxonomy (NCBI): domain Eukaryota; kingdom Metazoa; phylum Chordata; class Mammalia; order Rodentia; family Gliridae; genus Muscardinus; species Muscardinus avellanarius. The sequence continues at coordinate 1,631,035 of NC_137809.1, forward strand.
CATGAGAGAAACCCAGGCAGTCACCTCCCTTGGTCTCAAGAGGCCTCAATTGACTCCCTGGGTATGAGATTTTGAGATACAACCAGTAAAGAAGTAGTGGTGACTCGAGATACAGAGCACCTTAAGTGAAAACCTAGGAAACCAGGGAATAACCCAGAGAAGATACAAACTTCTGAAAGTATGAAAAAGAGGAATTCCCACAACCCCACAACATCAGACCTGATAACACAGAAATTCAGAGATCTCAGAAAGATTAAATCTGGAAAATATCTGTAGATATAATAGAGGGCCTTTGAAAAGAATTCAGAGAGAGTCTAAAAGAGATAAATGATGCAATCATTGAAATAAAGTTCTCAATTCAAAGTATAAACAACCCATTAGACCACATGGAGAAAAGAATCTCGCTCCTAGAAGATGACCACTCCAATTTAGAAAAAAATTTCCAAAAGCAGAAAGTTGACATTGAAGAAATATGGGCCCATTTTAAGAGAGCTAACCTAATAATAATTGGAATAGAGGAGGGAAAAGAAGTTGAAACCAAAGGGATCAACAATCTCTTCAAGGAAGTAATAGCAGAAAGTTTTCCAAACAGAGCAAGAGGTCAATACATAGGTCCAGGAAACTTATAGAACTCCCTTTAGATAGGATCGAAGAAGAGGATCCCCATGCCACATAATTGTCATAATGACTAATGTGGAAGCCAAGCATAGAATCTTAAAGGCAACAAAAACAAAGGGCCAAGTGACATTCAGAGGCAAACCAATTAGAATCACTCCAGACTTCCCAAACCAAGTCATGAAAGCCAGAAGGGCTTGGATTAACAAATTCCAAACTCTGAAAGAAAACAAATTCCAGCCCCAAATTTTCTACCCAGCAAAATTTTCTATCAAATTAGGTGGGAAAGTAAGAAGCTTTCATGACAAACAGAAACTGAAGAAATTTATGTCTTCAAAACCAGTGCTAGAGAAAATACTTAAAGAGATTAACTACAAAGAAGAAATAGATAACACACACCAGAACCAGAGAAATAAGATTTTTCATCCAACAGACAACTAAGATTGGTTATCTGTGGAGATTTATTATTTATGTTAGTCTTTTAGCTATCTCTAAATTATATTGTTTGCTTTTACTGTTGCTAATTTTTAGGATTTCTAGTTGGAATATTAATATAGCTTCAGATATAGCATTTAGAAAAATTTTATCCCATTCTATCAGTAACTTTTAACTATGATTACATTGTCTTTGGATATACAATATTTTATTTTTAGGGAGTTTTTTTTTTTACCTTTCTGTTTCTTGTGCCATTGAAATTATATCCAAGAAACCACTGCCAATTTCAATGTTGTGAGGTTTTATGACCCAGATTTTCTTCTAAAAGTTTATAGTCTTAAGATTTATATTTAGGTCTTTTACCTATTTTGACTTAATATTTATATATGGGATTAGGTAAGGGTCCAGTTTTATTCTTTTCCATGTAATTATTATTTTTCAACAATATTTAGTTAAAAGAATATTATCCTCCACCAAATGTTCGTGGAAACCTTGTCAAAAATAACTTGACAATATATGGAAGAATTTATCTCTAGGCTTTTATTTAACTCATATATATATATATATATATATATATATATATATATATATATATATATATATATATATATATATTCCTTTAGAACAGTACTACACTGTTTCAATTATTGTAGCTTTATATGGTTTGAAATCACAAAATACATATTTTTTAGCTTTGTTTTTTTTCAAAATCGTTTTGGGTATCTAGAGTCCATATTCCATATTAGGATAGATTTTTTCTGAAAAATAAATATATAAATATATGATAGTTTCACCTAAAAAAAGAAAAAAATATTCTCTGGTAAGAAAGAAAGCAAAAAGAAATATTTAAATGTTATCTTTAAGTTATCAAAAGTTTGGTATCAGACAAATGAAACGGTTATGTGAGATTGCCAAGACATCCTGCTGCCTCGGCATCTATGTGTTGAGAACCCCCACTCCACATAGTTAAATCGGCAAAAACGCCCTGAGAAGGAGGTATCGTCTCTGGCTAAAGTACCCCCCACTTTTAGATACCCTTCACTATTATTCCTTTTAACTTTCTACACGAATTGCTCCAGTGATGTGAAATTAGAAATATAAAAAGAAACTGAGTCCGTCGAAATAAACTCTAATAATTTGTCCAAACGTCCTTGGCTCTGCTCAACAATAATGAGAAACTGGCCAGAATTCAGGTACTGTGATAAGCACCCCAACTGCAGCAATCACAAATGGCCTCCGACCTTCATCACTATCTATCACTCCGGCAAAAGTAGCTCAGTTCAAAATAATTATTCACCCTTGAAATCCTGCCTAGAGACAGAGAGAAAACTTGTGTGTAACCTTAAAGAAACAACTTAGCTGCCCAAATACAATAGACCCAAAGAAAAAGACTGTTAACTTTTACCTCAGTGTGAACATTCCTAGAGATAGAAAAAACTGGCCGCATAATTAGAAATAAATATTACAAAATAAAGGACAGACATTCTAATATATATATATATATATATATATATATATATATATATATATATGTATGTATGTATGTATGTATGTATGTATGTATGTATGTATGTATGTATGTATGTATATGTATGTATAGGTATGTATGAAGGAAAAGAAATACCGTAAGAGTAAGAAAAGTATTTTTGCATGAAAAAAAAAAAAGCTTATCATAAGGAAGTCCCAACTGGGAAAGAAAGAAATTAGAAAGTTAGAAGCAGGCTGCAGAGAGTTTGTGACAGGGAAGTGGATTCTTTTAATAGGCTTGTTGTCTAAAGAAGAGTGCTCAGCAGTTAAGGAAATACATCTGACAATTAGAACTAAGAACCTTGTGGTGTTATTTGTGATATTTTGTCTACCAAACTGTGTTGTGAGTATGCTTAAGCTTTCAGATTTAGAAGATAAGATGCCAACACCTGAAGAAACTCCATCACATCCACCTGAATCACCACATCTCCCCACACTTGCTATATGAACTGAGCCCAAAAGATGAAAAGTTCCAGGAAAAGTTCCCGAGAAGCTCCCAAGCCTTGACTATCCTGGGAGGCTGCCACCTGGAGCTGCGTATCTGCAAGACCTTGGAGAGAAACAGAAGTTAATTCTTCGAGGGCCAACAGCCAGCTAAAAGACCGCCACCCTTTCTCTTAACTTTACTGGTGAAGGGTATAAATTTCTTGGGTTTTTTGTAATAAAGTGTCATTGGCTCAAGAAGCCTTTGTCCACCCCAGGTTCTTTCCCAAAGCGTCGTAACTAAAAACGTAAGGAATTCATAGAGGGGAAAGAACCACTGCAGATAAGAATCTGCAGAACGCTGCCTACCTTTTGACCCATCTTTCTGAGGCCCCCGTTCGCTAGTGGACTTGCCCCCCACAGGACTGAACCCGCCGGTAACATGAGATTATCATTTTTAATTTTGGATAGATTGCTATAATACTAGATGTCAACAACTAAGCCAAGCATGGGAAGAAGGGATGGGGAGGGAATGGTGTGGGGATAGGTTGGGGGCTGAATGGGCGATGTGTGCATGTATGTCTACAAAATTTTTTTGTATCCCACGATGATGTATAAATACAGTGCACCAATAAAAAATTAAAAAAAAAAGACTTGAAAATCAAACCAGAGACCTTGAATCTCCTTGAAGAGGGTTTAGGTCCAACACTGCAACACAGAGGCACAGACAATCACTTGCTCAACAAAACCCCAAAGGCACAGCAAATTAAAAGGCAAATCATACATGGGATTGCATGAAACAGAAGAGCTTCTGTTCAACAAAGAAAACTGTTAATAACCTCAATCGAGAGAAAACAGACTGGGAGAAGATTTTTGCCACCTACCCCTCCGATAGAGGACTAATATCTAGAATATACAGAGAACTCAAGAAACTCAACACTAAGAAAACAAAGCATCCAATAACAAAATGGGCAAATAAAATAGACACTTCAAAAAAGAAGAAATTCAAATAGTCAATAAATGCATGAAAAAATGCTCACCATCTCTGGCAATCAGAGAGATGCAAATCAAAAGTACCCTGAGATTTCACCTAACTCCAACTAGAATGGCAATCTTTCAAAACACAAACAGCAGATAATGGAGAGGATATGAAAAAGTGAGAACTCTAAAACTCTGAGACTGCAAATTAGTGCAACCACTTTGGAAAACAGTATGGAAAATCCTCCAAAGAATGGGAACAAATCTACCATTTGATACAACAATACCACTTCTGGGTATCTACCCAAAAATTAGAAAACCAAACTAGCAAACTAATGCATGTGTATCTATGTTCATAGCCGCACAATTCACCATAGCCAAACTATGGAACCAGCCAAGATGTCCATCAACAGATGAATAGATTTTAAAATTGTGGGATATGTACACAATGGAATTTTACTTAGCCATTAAAAAAACTCAATGACATAATTTTCAGAGAAATTGATGGAACTGGAGGACATTATGCTAAGTGAGATTAGTCAGTCAAAAAATAAAAAAAAAAATTGAATGCTTTCCCTAATATGTCCGAGTTAGGGAGAAATGGGTCATAGGAGGAACTCTAGATGAAAAAGGAAATCCTATAGAGGAGCAAACAAGACAACCTAGAGGAGAAAGGAGGGGGGGTGAGGAAAATCTCTAAAACACACAATGTACTTAAACATATCGAAGTCAACCACTAAGCCAAGCAAGGGAAGTGGGGATGGGGAGGGAATGGGGTGGGAATTGGGTAGGGGGTAAATCAGTGATATGTAGATGTATGTACACACAAGTCCATTGCCCCAACATAATGTATGCATATATTGCACCAATAAAAAGTTAAAAATAAATAATAATAAAACAAGCACACAAAATAACAAAATACTAAGACTTGATACAAAAAAATCACAAATAATTCAATTAAAAAATGGGCAATTCAACTAAACAGACACTTATAAAAGTTAGTCATCCCAGAGTGTACAGTTACCTAACCATCACATGACAACCCACCAATGCATCCAATTGTGACTTATCAGTTAAAAATGACATAACACAAGCATATATATATATATATGAATATATATGTATGTATGTGTACACACACATATACATATATACATATATACATACACACACACACACACACACACACACACACACACACACACACACACACACATATATATATATCCTCTGGAGTGCATTACCTGTTGGTGTCCATCTCAGCAGTCTACTTTTGCTGGAGTCACATTATAAGTATATAATACAGAGCATTTTAATTTCTTTTTTACTAGATGTTCTTGGGTGAATGCAGGGCAAATCTTTGGAGCCTGCAGGCAACAGCAACAGGTCTTTATGATCTGAGTAACAATTCTCCCAAGTTACCTGCTTCTGCCACAATTATTGTTCATGGTAGTGGAAACAGGTTTACCTCAAGGTTGCATAGTGGAGAGAGAGTCTTTTTGTGGCAATCACTCTTAGGAAAACAAGCTGACTTTTGGACCTCAAAGTCATGTTGTAGGGTCATGCTGATAGTGAGGGTGATCTTATTGGAGCCTCACAGAGGGACAGTTGGCAGTGTCTATCTACTTTTTCCCAAGCTGTACAGGAGAATGACAGGCAGGCTCTCAGCAGTTTCCTCTAGGTGATGCTAGAGAAAGAAGAGGCTTGACTGTGTCACTGGGGAACAGCATATGGGTTCTTTCTATTCTGCCCAAGGGAATGGCAGGAAAGCTGTCTCTTCCTTCCTGCAGACTGCCCAAAGGAATGGCAGGCAGGCTGTGGCTTTTGACCCCACCCTCTCCTGATTCTGTGTCCTCCATGGCCAGGGAATGCTCAGAGAGAAAGAAGGGGGAGGCCTGAAATGAACCCTTAGTTGCTCTCCACTTTGTAGGGAGAGAGAATGCAGGAGAATTTGCTGGGGATAGAACTGGCTTAATGTTTCCCCTAAACTGAAGTGCACCTGGGCTCATCAAGTTTGCACTATCTGGTAGTTGTGACCTAATATTCTGAGTGTCCTAATATTCTGGTGGACACAGACAATGAGGTTCTATGCATGATGTACCTGAACCATGTATGAATCTCATCATCATGGGGTTCAGTTATTGGGGAGCAACTCTGAAGAATTTTTGAATACTCACCCTAGATCAGCCCCCTCAGGAGTCTCAGGATTAGTTTGTTTGATGATCTCTGTGTTGTATCTCAGTCAACATGTGATGCATGATGTTTTACACATCTACAGAAGGGTGAATGGGAACCTTGTAGCTCCTCCCTGCAGGGCCAGATCTTTAATCAGAAAAAAGTGTTTTTGATTAAATAGTGAGGGAGGACTCCAGGCCCTTGATGTACATCCTGGAGCTTTATTTGCAGTTCTAGTAGAGTTCAGGGTGTAGTGTGGAGAACACCACAAGAGGAATGCAATTGTTGCCCAGTGGTGATCTTGTGGCTTAGCTCTAAGTCATTAAGTTCAAGAATCTCAGTCTAGCTACTGTCTGTCAGAGTACACTGTGGTCAAAGTCAGAGCCCAGGGAATTGAGAAATAGGTTATTTAGACGTCAGCCATTTCACAGTGAAAGGAGTTATCTAACAATCACACTTCAACACAAAGATGCATTCATTTGAGATTTATCAATTGTTAAGCACCATAATCCAGACATACATGAAAGAAGATTCTGGAGTGCATTACCTGTTGGTGTTTTCAGCAGCCTTTTTTTTGCTGAAGACACCTGGGAATTACTTAAAACACAGCATTTCTATTCCCTTTTTATTGGATCTACTTGGGTGGATCCAGGTAAAATATTTGGGGCCAGCAGGCAACAGCAAAAGGGTCCTTATGATGTATGTTGCAATTCTCAGGGTTACCTGTTTCCAGCCATGATTGTTGTCTATGGTGGTGGCTTCAGGTGCACAACAGGGTTGCCTGGTGGAGGGTGAGTCTTTTCCTATTATTTTTCTCACAGTACATGCTGGTATGGGAGGCCTAAATGTCATACATGAGGGCCATGTGAGGAGTGGGGGTGCTCTCACTAGGGCCTCAGAGAGGAACAGCAGGTAGACTGTCTACTCTGCTCGATGGCTCAGAGCTGTGCAGGAGAATGAAAGGCAGGTTCTCTGCAGTCTCCTCTGGGTTAGGCTGTAAGAAATATGGGGAGCCTGCCTGTGTCTTTGTTTCCGAGTTCTCAACTGGAGTACAGTAAGCAGGCTTTCTCTACTTTCCTCCAGGCTGGGCAGGGGAGTGGCAGATGGGCTCTGTCTCTTGCCCCCTCAGCCCTGATTCTGTGTCCTTCCTGACCAGGGAACGCTCAGAGAGCAAGAAGGAAGAGTTGGGTCATGATTGAGGGAAGTGAACGCTCACTGGATTTCCACTTTGGGGGAGAGAGAAGGCAGAAGTATCTATGGGGATGGAGGTTGCTCAATGCCTTGATGCCCCTGCCTAACCTGGACTGCACCCTGGCTTACCCTGTTGTACTATCTGTTAGGTGGCCATTGTGAGGTCTAATATTCTAGTGGACACAGGCCGGTCTGGTTTGGGTAAGCACATCACTCTTATGATCAAGGGGTTTGATTTTTGGAGAGTAAAATGTGAGAAATAGGTGAGTATTCACCCTGAATCAACCAGGGGTGACTCAGTATTGGTTGGGCTGACAATCTCTGGTTTGCATCTACAGTGAACAGGTGATAGATGATGTTTTGTACATCTGGAAAAAAGAGGAATAATTCCATAGCTTTCTGCATGTCCTACTCCTTCAACTCTTCAAAGGTGGTGTCTTGAGGAGAGGACGTTCATGAGCAAATAGTGAAAAATTATGCCTAGGTCCCAGATGTCTGTCTTAGAGCCATACCATGGTCCTAGAAGTAGTTACATTGCAGATATGGAGAACGTCACAGGACTGCAGCTGATGCTGGGTAGAGAGCTTGCTGCTCAGCCCAAAGTCAATGAGTTGGAGCATCTCACTCCAGCTGCTATCTGTTGGGGCCCACTGTGGTCAAAATATGGGTCCAGGAAGCTGAGAGATATGTTAATTATGACCATTACACTAAACCCTACAAATCCATATAATTATGATTTATCAATTGAAAACAATAAAATACAAACATGAGCCAAATAAAACTCCGTAGTGTCCACCTACTTGTTGGGGTCCATCACAGCAGCCTGTTTTTACTGGAGACACCTTGTAAGTCTATATTACAGGACACTTCTGCTCCCCTTTCACTAGATCTACTTGGGTGGACCCTTGGCAAAACTTTGGGGCTAGTAGGCAATAGCAACTGTCCTCATGATCTGATTCACAATTCTCTGCATTACCTGTTTCTAGCCGTGACTGTTTTCCATGGTGATGGCCAGGGAACCCAACAGGGTTGCTGCATGGAGTGGGAGTCTTGTTCTGTCAGTCGTTTCTGAGAGGAAAAGCTGGATTGGTGGACCTCAAGGCCATGGTGCTGGAAGTGGGGGTGCTCTCACTGGGGTTTCACAGAGGAACAGCAGGCAGGATCTGTCTCCTCTCTTCTGAGTGTTTAGGAAAAATGGAAGACCTGCTCTCTGTATCTCCTCTGGGTGGGTATGGAAACAGAGGGGCCAGGCTGTGTTTGGCTCCCAGAGTTCTTCCCCTCCTTCAAAATGGGCAGGGGAGGGGCAGGTGGGATGTTGCTATTGCCCCTCACACTGCCCAGGGGAATGCTAAGCATCTTGTGTCCCCTGCCCCCTTCTGCCCTGACTCCATGTCCTACCTGCTTGGTGGTGTCCACCTGCTTTCAATGGAGGCACCTTATTACCAAGTAGTTCAGGGCACTTCTGCTCACCTTTCTCTTCAGTCCCTTGGGTGGATCCAGGGTGGACCTTTGTGCCATCAGGTAATTGCAGAGGGTCTCAAGATCCTGGTCGCAATTCTGCAGCTCACTCACATGTGTGGCCAGGGGCAGTGGCTGCAGACTTAAAACGGGGTTACCAGGTGGAGGCTGAGTCTGCCTTTCCCAATAGTTTCTGGGAGCACAAGCAGGGATGGGGTGCCTCATTCTGTGCTAGGTACCATGATGGGAGTGGGCATCCTCTCATTAGATCTGCACAGAGATACAGCAGCCAAGCTCTATCCACTCTGGTACAGGGGGCTCAGGTAAGTCACCACATAGATGAACAGAAGCCAGGCCCTGTCCACTCTGCTGCGGGGTGTGCAGGTAAATCACCGCACACAGGAACAAGTGCTCAGGTAAAAGACCAGCAGGTTCTTCACTCTCTTATCTGCAATGGTTAACAAAAGAGGGACTGGGCTGTGTCTTTGCTCCCTATGGCAAGATTTTGCTGGGCAGGCTCTTGATGGCCAGGCTCTCACTGGGCAGGATCTCACTGGTGTTGCTGGGAATGCTCTTGTTGGGCAGGCCTTTGGGACTCTCCTCCATGGTGGGCAGTGGAGAGTCAGGTGGGCTGTTACTGCTTAGGGTTAGGGCTGGCAGGCTGTGTCTTCTGTGCCCCTCATGTTGCTCAATTGCCTGTTTTTTATGGGGACACCTTAGCTCTGAATGTTTTAGGGCACCTCTTTGCTTCTTGGCTGATTCTAGGGTGAGTCTTCTTGGCCATCAGGCTGCTGCAGCAGGCTCTAATGATGCTGCCCATAAATCTCTTGCCAGCCTGCCTCTAGCCCCAGGTGAAGTCAGGGACTGTGTCCTCAAGATCGTGCAGGGGCCCCATGCTGGGAACGGGGGACTTCTCACTCATGCTTCCCAGGCTCTGTGAACTCTGCTGAGGGGTGTGCACCTCAGGCACTGGCATATTCTCCTCTCTGTGATGGTCAGCAGAAAGGGGGCCCAGCTGTCATTTTCTTTTTTCTGGTGCCAGCGCTGAATGGTAGGGAGCCTGTGCCTTCTCCCTTTTTAGCTCAGCAGGTGAAAATTCGGCAGGCACTTCCTGGGCAGTATCTTGCTGGGCAGGATCTCCCTGAGCAGGATCTTGCTGGGCAGGCTCTCTCCTCTCCCCTCTGGGCTGAGCTGGCTCTTGCTGGGCAGTCTCTCCCTGGGCATGCTCTCACTGGGCAAGCTGTTGGCACTCTCCATCAAACTGGCACTACTCCCTTTCATGCTGCCCGGGGGAATGGCTAGGAGGCTGTCTTCTGTCTGTCTTTTGCCCTAACTGTGTGTCCTCTTGGTCAAGGGAATGCTCAGAGAGCAAGGAGCTGGTGGGGTGCACAGGCTCGCTAGCTCTCCACACTGGGGGGAGAGGAGAAGGGTATGCTGGTGTTGGAGGTGATGCGCTTCTCTGATGTTGTTTCTGCCTCACCTGGACTGTACCCTGGCTCACCCTCTGTTATACCATGAGGTAGGTGGCACTCACATTAACCATCTGAGTCTATTGGACACAGACATCCAGGTGAGGTGTGGGTCATATCCCAGGCAATGCATGACCCTTAAAGTCTAGGAATTCAGCTCCTTGGAGAGAGGCTTGGGAGGAGGTGGTATGTCTTCACCCTGAACCAGCCATTTGTGCCCTAGAATCTCTTCAGCTGTTGACCTCTGGGCTGGGTCTACTGTCAGCACCTGCTGATAATATCCTGGGCCTCAGGGGAAATGTGAGTGGGCTCCTTTTAGTGTCCCCACATGACCCACTATTTCTTCTCCTTAGATTAGGATTACAGATAGCATTACGACTATCTGTAAATATAGCATTTAGTTTAATTTCTTATATGAGTTAGTTAAGTATGTTTTAAAGGTCAAAAAATGTTTTACATGTCATATATGTCCAATTATATTCTTTTTAAGTGTATTGTTAGTTTCACATACATTTAAAATTAGGATTACAAAAAGTGTTAGGACTAATATTGCATTTAGTTTAGTTTTTATATGAGGTAGTTTCGGCTATGTTTAAAACTTCGGAAAGGTGTTTGATATGTCATATATATGTGCAACCATGTTCAATTTCAGTGTATTGTCAGTTTCAAATACATTTAGATGAAGGATTACAGAGAGTGTTACGACTAATAGAGCATTTAGTTTAATTTATTATATGAGTTAGTTTTGGCTATGTTTACAACTTTGGAAAAGTGTTTTACATGTCATATATACACGCAATTATGTTCAATTTTTGTGTATTGTCAGTTTGACATACATTTCCAATTAGAATTACAGTGAGCATTTGAGTAATATAAAATTTAGACACATTTCTTATATGCATTAGTTGCAGCTTTGTTTGAAAGCTTGGAAAAGTGTTTTGCATGTCATATATATGTGCAATTAGGTTCACTTTCAGTGTATTGTCAGGATTTCACATAGGTTTAGAATTAGGATTATAGAGAGTGTTAGGACTAATATAGCACTTAGTTTAATTTCTTATATGTGTTAGTTACAGCTATATTTGAATACTCGAGAAACTATTTTACATGTCATATACATGTACAATTATGTTCAATTTTTGTTCATTGACAGAGTTTCACATACGTTTAGAATAAGGATTACAGAGAGCATTAGGACTAATATAGCATTTAGTTTAATTTCTTATATGAGTTAGTTCTGGCTATGTTTAAAACTTCAGAAATGTGTTTACATGTCATATATACATGCAATTATGTTCAATTTTTGTGTATTGTCCTTTTGACATACATTTACAATTAGGATTACAGTGAGAATTTGAATAATATAAAATTTAGACAAATTTCTTATATGCGTCAATTACAGGTATGTTTGAAAGCTCAGAAAAGTGTTTTGCAGGATATATATATATATATATGTGCAATTTTGTTCACTTTCAGTTTATTGTCAGGATTACACATACATTTAGAATTGGATTACAGAGAGCGTTAGGACTAATATAGCACTCAGTGTAATTTCTTATATGCGTTAGTTACAGCTATGTTTGAAAGCTCAGAAAAGTGTTTTGTATGTCATATAGTTACACTTCTTATATCGTTAGTTACAGCTATGATGAAAACCTCGGAAAAGTGCTTAATACATCATATATATGTGCAATTATGTTCAAGTTTTGTGTATTGTTTGAGTTTCACATACATTTACAAATAGGATTACAGTTAGCATTAGGACTAATATAACAATTTAATTTCTTATATGCATTAGTTACACCAATGTTTAATATCTCAGAAAAGTGATTAACATGTCATATATGCTTATAATTTTCACATACGTTTAGAATTAGAATACAGATAGCATTAGGAATAATGTAACATTTAGTTTAATTTCTTATATGCATTAGTTACATGTATGTTTAAAAGCTCAGAAAAGTGTTTTACATTTCATATTATGTGCAATTATGTTAAATTTCAGTGTATTGTCATAGTTTCACCTACATTTAGAATTAGGATTACAGTTAGCCTTAGGAATAATGTAACATTTAGTTTAATTTCTTATATGCATTAGTTATAGCTATATATAAAAGCTCAGAAAAGTGTTTTACAAGTCATAAATATGTGCCATTATGGTCAATTTCAGTGTATTTTAAGAGTTTCACATATGTTTAGATTAGGATTACAGATAGTGTTAGGACTAATATAACATGTACTTTAGTTTCTTATATTCACTAGTTACATCTAGGTTTAAATGCTCGAAAAAGTTTTTTACAGGTCATATATATGTGCAATCATGTTCAATTTCAGTGTATTGTCAGAGTTTCATGTACATTTAAAATTAGGATTACAGTTAGCCTTAAGACTAATGTAACATTTAGATAAATTTCTTATATGTGTTAGTTACAGCTATGTTCAAAAGCTTGGAAAAGTGTTTTACATGTCATATTATGTGCAATTATATTAAATTTCAGTGTATTGTCATAGTTTCACCTACATTTAGAAATAGGATTACAGTTAGCGTTAGGAATAATATAACATTTAGTTTATTTTTGTATAGGTGTTTGTTACAGCTATGTATAAAAGCTCGGAACAATGTTTTACATGTCATATATATGTGCAATTATATTCAGTTTCTGTTTATTTTAAGAGTTTCACATACATTTACCCTTTGGGTTACAGTTAGGTATAGGACTATTATAACATTTAGATAACATTTTTATATGTGTTAGTTACAGCTATGTTAAAAAGCTCATAAAATTGTTTTACTTGATATATATATATATATATATATATATATATATTATATATATATATATATATATATGTGTGTGTGTGTGTGTGTGTGTGTGTGTGTAATTATGTTCAATTTCAGTGCATTGTCAGAATTTCACATATGTTTACAATATGATTACAGATGGCATTAGGACTAATGTAACATTTAGTTTAATTTCTTATATGCGTTAGTTACAGCTATGTATAAAAGCTCGGAAAAGTGTTTTACAAGTCATATATATGTGCTATTATGTTCCATTTTAATGTATTGTAAGAGTTTCTAATACATTTACAATTAGGATTTCAGTTAGCGTTAGGATTAATATCGCGTTTATTTTAATTTCTTATATGTGTTAGTTACAGCTATGTTTAAGGTCTCAAAAAAGTGTTTTACATGTCATATATGTGTGCAATAATGTTCAATTTCTGTGTTGTAAAAGTTTACATACATTTGTAATTAAGATTACAGTTAGCATTTGGAGTATTATAAATTTTAATAATTTTCTTATATACATTAGTTGCAGCTATATTTAAAAGCTCGGAAAAGTGTTTTTCATGTCATATATATGTGCAATTATGTTCAATTTCTGTGTATTGTAGAAGTTTCACATACATTTACAATTAGGATTACAGTTAGTGTTAGGACTAATGTAACATTTAGTTTAATTTTGTATATGAATTTGTTACAGCTATGTAATATTTTGGCCCTAATTAGTAGGTTCAAAGTGGGAGGTTACATTTTGGCCCTAATGAGTAAAACGGACACTGCTGTGGGACCATCTGATAAGCCAAAGCTATCTTGATGAGGAGAAATGGAAGGAATCCAGTAATGACAGTGGGCCTTTTGAGTGGAGAATGGCAAATGGCGGCCCATTCTTTTTTCTTGCTGTTATATGTAAACATTTACTCTGATTTTATATCAGAGGAAAGGACCACTTTAGTTTTATGTTAGACATATGTATCAGAATAACATATAAAGCAAAATGTTGGACACATGGAATATTTATAGCTACTTGCTTCGAAGCTATAAAAAATTTATAAATTTATAAATTTATAAATTTATAAAACTAAATTTTTAGTGTTTGGACTGGACCATATGATGGCAAAAAGTATTAGACTATGTTTTAAAATAAAATTATAAAACATTATATACCTAGTATATGTTCCAGTATGGTACATAAATAAAAATATATTATTGATTCTATAGTGTATTAATATAAAAATTTATTTGAAACTTTATCTAAGGCAAGATGTGGTGGCGCGCACTTGTAATCCCCAAGCTAGGGAGGCAGAGACAGGAGGATCACATAGGTTTGAAGCCAGCCTTGCTGGTTTAAGAGACCCTGTTTCCAAATAAAATATAAAATAGGTCTGGGAGTGTAGCTGACAGTAGAAGGGTTCCATCCCCACTACCATTAATAAAAAAGAAACTATATCTTAGAACTGTGTTGTGCATGTTTTGTTATATGCATCTTATCTCCTATTGACTCATCCATAAAAATCTGTGCTTATGTTGAATGTAGAGTTGTACACTTATAATCCCAGTAGTGGGGAGGCTGAGACAGGAGGATCACAGGGTAGAGGACAAACTCAACATAGAGGGAGACTCAGCAACCTAGCAAGACACTGCTTCAAAACACAAAAATATGAAAGGCTAGGAATATAGCTTGAAGGTGGAATGCCCCTGGGTTCAATCCTCAGTAACACACACACACACACACACACACACACACACACACACACACACACACACACACACACACACAAACTGTTATTAAGTTATTAATATCTCTTCTTAAATTTGCGACATACCAACCTCTCTCATGCCCATACATATTATTCACTTGCACTTATGTCTCCTGGAATGTGCTCCCCCAAGAAGATCACCTGCCTGTTTCTCATCCTGCAAAACTCAGCTGCACTGACTTCCTATCAGAATTGTTACACTTTCAATTTTTTACACATTTAGTTATCTATCACCTGCCTCTCTCCCTGATAGACTTTAAACTTCATAAATGGCAGTTCAATGTTTAATTTTTTGACCTTATTTTGTTTTATTTTTACTCAAACAAGCAGCAGCAAGCACATTTACTAAATTAATGTGCACATTATTTTTTCTGTATTGTAGATTGGTGCAAAAAGTTTATAGTGGTTTCCAGATAATCCATTTTCTTTCATACATGGCTATCTTTTCCAAATTTCATTAAAACAAATACATATTGCTTATGAAACCAATAAAAGATCTCCCTTTTAAAGGGAGCTATTCCTTTCTAGTGCTATTTTGAGGCCTTTAGTTGTGTGATATACTATTGATACTAGGCCACCTTTGCATTAACTGAAAGCTACAGCAGAGTTTTCAGTGGAGCAACATTAACTTACTGTGAAACTAGTCCAGCACTCAAAGTCAGAAAGGTGATAAGAAAAACCGCCCATTAGAAAATGCACTGCAGGAGCCAAAGGCAGCGGCACACACCTGCCCTCCTGGTACCTGGGGGGATAAGACAGGAGGATCACAGGCTCAAGGTTGGCCAGGAGGACTTAGTAAGATGCTCCCTCAGAAACTGAGTGAGAGCCTGTTTCAAAACAAATAAATAAAAAAGGGCTGTAGGTGTAGCTTTTAGGTGGAATACTTTTGGGTCCAATACCCCATATAAAAAATAAATAATAAATACATAAGTAAGTACATAAATAAATAAGTAAATAAATAAATAGCTCTAAAGTATGTTCACAAGTGCAGCTTTTTGGAAAGGCAGACAGCCCCAAAGAAGACAACACAGGGTGGGTGAAATAAAGGAATGAAGATCCATGCCTCAAAAAGGTGCAGACGCCTCAGTCAAAGTCCTAGGGAGTCCCACCATTTCAGGGGCTGGATTTCAACCCCTGGGAAAGAAACTATAAGTGAGCTAATATCTCTGTTAGCATTCCATGTATGACCCTAAAGGATCCTCTGAGATGCAGCAGAATGATCTGCTGTTCAGAACAAGGATCCTGGCACCTTGAATATCAAGGTGAAGTCAAAATATTTGAACAACGTTGAAAGTAAAGGACAGAGTGTCAGCAGGCATAAGCCACACAGGTGAAGACAAGGACAGCCATGTCCATTGGTCACACTTGCTGAGGAAGGGCTGGGACTGGCCAAAAGAAATCAGTGGGACTGACATAGTTGGAGCAGTCCCCAGGCAGGAGCTACAGGGTTGGGGGTGGGGGTCAGAGGCCTGGAGCCAGCCAGGCCTGGTGTCAACTATAAGCAAACCAAGAAAACTATCTTTCTTGCCTTCAGTACTAGGGGTTGAACCCAGTGGTGTTCTACCTCTGTGCTACACCACAGCCCAATTTAAAAAATTTTGAAACAGGTCTCACTCTATTGATGAGGTTCTTGCTAGGTTGTTAAGACAGGGTCAGCAAGATGTCAAAGCCTTGCTACATCGTTTAGTCATGCTAAGTTACTGAGGCTGGTCTAGATCTTCCTGTCTCAGCCTTCTGAGTACTGGGATGGTGAGTTCATGCTGCCACTTTGGGCTTTAAGGGAACTCTTAAAACTGGCTGGGAATTGAAAAGCAGAAAGACCATTTTAGAAAAAAATCCATAAATAGATGAGCAACGTGACATCCATGTCTTACAGTGTGCACCACTATGCCTGGCTTAGTCATTTTGTTTTTAAAACAGGGTCTCAATGAGTTGTAAAGGGTCTCGCTAAGTAGCTGAAGTTGTCCATGAACCATGATCCGATCCTCTGGTCTCAGCCTCCCGAATGCTGGGATTACAAGCATGTGCCACGACACCTGGCTTGACCCTAGTTTTACAACACTTCAAGAAAAGACCCAGGGCTCTTTGGAGAAATAAATGGCTTCTAGGGCTCTCTGTGGCAGAAAAAGCATGAGCTGAACCAGGAATACCTTTCTAGTGCCCAGAAATAAGGGACTTGAAATCTGCATTTCAGTTCCTATGTGTGAGAGTTTGTGTGTATGAGTGTGTGTGTGTGTGTGTGTGTGTGTGTGTGTGTGTGTGTTTTGGTATTGGATCCAGGGGTGTTCTGTGTTGCTGACGGGCTCAGTCCTGTTGGGGCGCGAGTTCACTTGCGGCCGGGAGCCTCAGAAAGATGGGGAAGGATTAGAGTGAAGTTCTGCAGCCTCTTGTCTGCAGCGATACTTTCCCTTTAGGGACTGAATTTTCTTTAGGTCCCTAAATGACGACGCTTTGGAAAGAACCTAAGGTGGACAAAGGCTTTTTGAGCCAATGACACTTTATTCCAAAAACCCCAAGAAATTTATACCCTTCACCAGTAAAGTTAATAATAAGAGAAAGGGTGTGGGTGTCTTTCAGCTGGCTGTTGGCCTTCGAAAGATTAACTCCTGATCCTCTCCAAGTTCTCACAGATAAGCAGTTCCAGGTGGCAACCTCCCAGAAAAAACTGGCATAGTCAAGGCTTGGGAGCTTCTCAGGGAATCTTCTTTAAATTTTCCTGGAACTTTCCATCTTTTGGGCTCAGTTCATATAGCAAGTGTGGGGAAATGTGGTGATTTAGGTGGATGTGATGGAGTTTCTTCAGGTGTTGGCATCTTATCTTCTAAATCGGAAAGCTTAAGCATACTCACAACACAGTTTGGCAGACAAAATACCACAAACAACACCACAAGGTTCTTAGTTCTAATTGTCAGATGTATTTCCTTAACTGCTGAGCACTCTTCTTTAGACAACAAACCTATTAAAAGCCTACTCATTTTTTAATAATCCACTTCCCTGTCACAAACTCTGCAGCCTGCTTCTAACTTTCTAATTCCTTTCTTTCCCAGTTGGGACTTTCTTATGATAAGCTCTTCTTCATGCAAAAATGCTTTTCTTACTCTTACGGTATTTCCTTTCCTTCATACATATATATTTAGAACGTCTGTCCTTTTTTTGTCATATTTATTTCTAACCATGCGGCCAGTCTCCCTATCTCCAGGAATGCTCACACTGAGGTAAAAGTCAACAATCTTTTCCCTTGGGTCTATTGTATTTGGGCAGCTAAGTTGTTTATCAACTAAATTGCTTTAAAGTCACACACAAGGTTTTTATCTTCTCTGTCTCTAGGCAGGATTTCAAGGGTAAACAATTACTTTGAACTGAGCTAATTTACCGGAGTTAATGGCTTAACCTAAATTAGTGATAGAAATGAGGGTCGGAGGCCATTTGTGATTGCTGCAGCTGGAATGCTTATCACAGCATCTGAGTTTTGGCCAGTTTTTCATTATTTTTGAGCAGAGCCAAGGATGTTTCGACAAATTATTAGAGAATTTATTTCCACGGACTCAATTTCATAGTCCTGATCTCACATCACTGGAGCAATTCGTGTAGAGAGTTAAAAGGAATCATTACCAAGAAAATAATAGTCATGAAGGGTATCTAAAAGTGGGGGGTACTTTGGCCTGAGACGACACCTCCTTCTTGGGGCTTGTTGCCGATTAACTATGTGGAGTGGGGTCTCAACACATAAATGCCAAGGCGGCAGGCGGTCTTGGCAGTTCTGCCTCTGAGTTACACTCCTACCCCTATTTGGCTTCACATTTTATGTCTTGTTAAAGTTAGCAAGCACTGGTCTCCAACCTGCATCCCTCCTTTCTCAGCCTCTCAAGCGCTGAGATTTCAGGAGTGTATTGCCAAGCCCAGCCACATTTCAACTCCTGATTATTTATCATAAGATAATTTCCTTTCGGAAAAGGGACATTGAGTGTGGTGTCACACAACTGTAGTCCAAGTACTTGAGAGACTGAAATGGAAGGGTCTCAGGTATGAGGCCCTTAGCAAATTAGAGACCAAAATAAAAGAAAATAGGGTTGGGGTATAAGGGTATAACTAGTAGTGGAGAAGAAGAAGAAGAAGAAGAAGAAGAAGAAGAAGAAGAAGAAGAAGAAGAAGAAGAAGAAGAAGAAGAAGAAGAAGAAGAAGAACATAGGTTTTCCCTATGTAAAATGAATAAAATTACTTACATTCTTTGCTCCAAAATATGCGACTCTACATTCCCTAACCAGAAAGCATACAGAGAGGGGACACATAGTAAAAGCAAAGGTGGTTAGAGGTTAGTTACAAAAAAACATACCGTGCAAAATTCAAGCTTTTTACCAATCTATCTAATATGCAGTTACTTCTCAGGTCGGGCTCTGTGACTGTCTAGGAGAGTAAAACAGGAGGGAAAAGGTCAAAAGCAGTAACTAACATGCCACTGTATAGTGAGCCAACGTCCCCCTGAGGTGCTCTGGCCCCCACCTCTTCCAGGAAAGCTCAAGAGAAAGTCCACTTACGCCGACATGGTCTTTTCAAACAGTGAGTCAGTACCTGCCAAGTGGAACTCGGATGAGGCTCTCAAAGGCTTCCATGAAAAGCCTATCTCATTTACCCTGCACTGACTAAGATAAAACCTCATATGAACAAGAACTGTTCTTCAAAATGCCAGCAGAAGTCAGCTCTTCCCAAAATTCCCCTGGTAAAGAAAAGAGGGATGCTCTTTTTAGTTCTCACTCTGAGAGGGCCGCTAGGGGTCACAGAGTGTAGAGTACCTGGGTTTCAGGGACACAAGGGGCAAGTGTTGAGCCAGATGTCACTCAGCAGGAAGCTACTGAGTCCATCTCAGGCAGGAGGATGCTCTGACTAAGCTCAGGGCCAAAGTCTGGAGACCTCTCAGGCAGAGACACTCTCAGGCTCTTACGTACTAGGTATATAGACATGTGCCACCATACCCAGCTTCTTTCTTAATTATTAAAAGTGTGTGTGTGTGTGTGTGTGTGTGTGTGTGTGTGTGTGTGTGTGTGTTACTGCGGATTAAACACAGGGGCATTCTAACTCCAAGCCACACCCCAGCCCTTTCAAAATTTTTTTGAGCAGGACGTGGTGGTGCATACTTGTTATCCCAGTACTTGCGAGGCTGAGACAGGAGAATCTCAGTTTTCCACCAGCCTCAGATACTTAGGGAGCAACTAAGTGAGCTCTTGTTTCAAAAATAAAGAATAAAAATAGGGCCGAGGATATATCTTGAATTTAGAATGGTCTTGGGTTCCATCTCTAGTACTAAAAGAAAGAAAAGGCTTTTTTTTCATTTTGAAACAGGGTCATACTAAGGTCATTTCTGAGGCTGGACTTGAACCTGCAGTCCTCCTGTCTCAGGCTCCCAAGTACCAGAGTGACAGGTGGCACCACCACGCCCACCACGCCTGGACCCAGCACCCTGTCAGATCTTGCTGTCTCTCCTTTATTCTCAGTTATGTTCCATTTATCTCTAATTTACTTTCCCATCTAGTCACACTACTCAAAATGCTTCAGAAACTTTTAGAAATAAATTTCCTGGTGTCCTCTTGAAGGTCTGCCTTGAGAAAGTGGCATGAGGCCAGTAGACTGGCTCAGCCTACTGACCCAAGTCACTGCCTTCTGCGAACACTTATACCATCAGTCCCTGCAAATGATTCCACACAATCAGAGTTCCCACCAAAACTGAGAGACTTAAAAAAAAAGTAGAAGTGCGGGGTGTGGTGGCACACTCTTGTAATACCAGCATTCAGGAGGCAGAGACTGAAGGACCATGGTTTGCTACTTAGTGAGGCCCTCTGAAACTCAGTGAGACCCTGTTTCAAAAATAAAAAAAAGAATAAAAACTAGGGCTGAGGGTGTAGCTCAGAGGTGCAATGCCCCTGGATTCTATCCCCAGGACCACAAAAAAAGAAGCATAGAAAAAATTCATAAAAAATTAATGCTATATATTCCAGTCTTAATATTTGTTTTTACTTCCTAAAACACATTTTGGTTATCAAGAATCCTAATGAGAAACAACAAAGCCTAGTTCTGTGTACTTTCTGGGGAAAAATTTTGGGGGGGGGATACAAAGGATTGAACTCAGAGGCATTCTACCTCAGAGTTATATCCCAAGCCCTTTTATTTTTAATTTTTAAACAGGTTCTCAGAAGGTTGAAGCTACCCCTAAAGCGGCAATCCTTTTGTATCAGCCTCCCAAGTACTGGGATTGCAGGTGTACACCACCACATCTGGCTGAAAATGTCTTTTGTATAGTTTAATTCCACAACCACACATATTCTCATTGGTTTTTGGTACACATGAAGCAGAAATATTTTGTATCAATAAGTTTTAAAACAGGTAAACAATAACTCACCACCCAACAAGTTTGACATTGAGATTTATAGGATAGAAATTTTCTTATAGAGAGGGAATAATCTGCAAAAACACAAAATAAAACAAAATACATTAAGCTACGTTCATAGAGTAGGACTCTAAATTTTAACAAAATACACCTAATGCCCTGAATATTTCTGTCATCTATGACACATTATTATAATCATAATTTCTTGTAAGTACATTTAAACATGTAATTAAACAATATTTTTGGAAAAGGAAGTACATCAAAAATAATGAATCCCTGGGTTACTACAACTCTATATGCACTATGTAAGGCTGTTTTCTCCATTCATAAATCATAAGAACATGTGAGAAGACCTGGGCTGCGAACTGTATAAATTTGCCAGAAAGCTCTACTTCTTATCACCTGAAAACATAAATTCTCAGCAGGGTGCACTGGTGCATGCCTGAAATCCCAGTCCTTGGGAGGATGAGGCGGGGGCACAGGAGGTTCAAGGACAGCCTCAGCAACTTAGTAAGACTGGTTTCAAGACAAAAAGCTAAAAAGGACTTGCAGGATAGCCTGAGGTAGACTGCCCCAGTCTGCCTAGTAATGTAAAAGAAGAATAAAAGGGGAGGGAGAATAATGAATTTCTCAGACAAAAATTGAAGATATCTTTTACCAGTAGACAAGCCTTCAAACATGCTAAAAGTTCTTTAGAGAGAAGGAATATGAGTTGGGCCAGAAATCCAGACTGGAGGTATGTTCATCTGAAGGCAAAAATTTCCTCTCCATACTCATTACTTTAATTAACAGTGTCACTCTCTCCACCATAAGTTTCCTGAGCAGTCTTGAAAATGAAGAATTCCTGCTGGGCGTGGTGCCACAGACCTGCAATCATAGTTACTTAGGAGGACAAGGCAGGAGAATTCCAGGTTTGAGGCCAGCCAGGGCAACATACCAAGACCCTCTCCAAGTGAAAAACTAAAAAAAGAGCTGGGGTGTAGCTCGGAGGTAGGGTGACCCTGGTCATGACACTCTCTTATCCCTCAAAAATGAATCATAAAAGAAAATAAGAGCTGGGCATGGTGGCACACACTTTAAAAAAATTTTTTTTTTGCGTGTCTGGGGGTGGAACCCAGGGGTCTTTGAACTCTGAGCTACACCCCCTGCCCTATTTTTTATTCTTTATTTTGAAACCAGGTCTCACTGAGTTGAAGTGAGCCTCACTATGTAGCTGAGGCTCTCCACGAACCATGATCCTCCAGGTCTCAGCCTCCCAAATGCTGGGATTGCAAGAGTGTGCCATCATGCCAGGTTGGCACACACTTTTGATCACAGATCACGGACAGCCTCAGCTACTTAGTGATGCTCTTTGCAACTCAGAGAGACCCTATGACCCTATTTCAAAAAATAAAAAAGACTAAAAAATAGAACCAAGGGCATAGCTCAGAGGTAAAATGCTCCTGGCTTCCACCACCAGTACTGAAAAAAAAAAAAGAAAAAAAAGAAAGAAACAAAAAAGAAAATAAAAGAAGAAAGGAATCCAGGCATGTCACAAAAAACAAATAAATTAAACACAAAGAAAGAAAGAGAAGGATAAGAATTAATGAACAAATAGCAATATTAAATTATTACTTAAGTACTTAAGGGCTGGGTGTGATGTCACAGGTTTGTAATCCCAGGATATGGTGACAGCACAGGCTTGTAATGCCAGTACTTGTGAGACTGAGGAGGATTGCATGTCTAATCAGCCTTAGCAATTTAGTGAGAACCTGTTTCCAATAAAAACTAATAGAGGTCTAGGGGGGCAGAGCCAAGATGTAGGAAGCCTAGATGTATAAAGCCTCCCACCGCCATCACAACTAAATAAATAAATAGTTTAAAATTAGGAAGTACTTTAACTACTCACTAGTAACTACTTCAAATGTAAATGGAGTTAGCATCCTAATAAAGAGATACAGAGTAGTCAGGTGTGGCTGGCTGCACATTTCTCTAATCTCAGTACTTGGGAGGCTGAGATGAAATCGCAAGCTCCCAGCAGCCTCAGCAATTTAGTCAGACCCTGCTTCAAAATAAACAATAAAATAGGGCCGGGGTGCAGCACAGAGATAGAACGGCCCTGGGTTCCATCCCTAGTACCACACACACAAATATGGTAAATTACTAATACTCTACATACCATATTGCACCATACTGCTGGCCTGCAATGGTTGGAAGCTTGGGTATATTTTTAACTTATGGTATTTTCAACTTATTCAGGGTATAGGAGGATGAAACTCCATTGTAAGGAGAGAAATATCTTTAATTGTAACAGATGTTTAAACTTTATGATCATATTCCAAGTACCACTTGTTTGGCTCACCTATTATCCTATTAAAAGCAAAATTCTTAGCTGGGAAGAGTGGTGTGCACCCGCAGTTCCCGCTATGCAGGAGGCTGAGGTGGGAAGATTACTTGAATCATTAATTTGATACCCGTCTACAAACTGTAGTGAGACCACATCTCAAAAAATAAAGTGTGCTTTAAGTTTTAAATTTTAGTATAGCATCTAAAAGTGCTTACTAAATAGAGAACCACATATTTGTGACAAAAATCCTTACTCCTGTAAATGGTATAAAAGTCAGGCTTTTATACCATTATAGTGTTTGGGAGGCTGAGATAGGAAGATCACAGGTTCAAGGGCAGCAACCTCAGCAATGTAACAAGAGTCTTGACAGTCTAGGACGCTCTGTTTCAAAACAAAAAAAAAAAAATTAAAAACGGCTGGGGAGGTAACTGAGAGGTAGAATGCCTCTGGGTGCAGACCCCACTACCGTAAAAAATCCTATTAAAAGCATAAACATAGAAACAGGAGGGTAAAAGAAAATATTGAAACATTGTAGAAATAACTTCCATATTCAAGGGGAAATAGCAAAGAATTTAAAGCTTTAAGACAGAGAAGCTATTTATGCAAAACAAATATGTTTTAATGTTATCTCATGTAAATATGACAAAGTTAAAATATACTTAGTTATGTGAACACTGAGGAATAATCATTGCAATGTTGAAATAGTCAAAGTAAATTCCACATTGCACCAAATCAATTGTCTGAAATGCAAAAATCACCTATATGTGTATCAGAAAGACACCAAGATTGGTGTATCCATCAGAGCTTTTTATCCATCATCTAAAAAAATTTGACTTCTGGGAAGATGACGACAGAGAAAAGTGGCACTTATGAGTCCCCCTAACAATCGATCTCTATTACCACAAAATCAGTGCCTCTCATAGTCAAAAATCACCATCAGCAGTGAAATAAAAACTGTAAATACAAGGGACAGAGAAAAAGAGGGCTGCAAGAACAACCAGACACCAGAAAGAAACCAGCCCACAGTGCCGTGGCTGGAGCCGCAGTGCAGAGACGTGCTGGCACCATCTTCTCTTGCAGCACCAGTCTCCAGAGAGGAGGGAGACTTAGACCTGAGCTCAAAACCAGAGAGGAGATATGCCAGCATCACAGATGAGGATGTGGCAGCAGCGTGATACTGATGGCGGCAGCGGCAAATTCACTGGATGGCTTCAGACGAGCGCACTCAACAAGCCAACAGGCTCTAGAGAGGAGGGGTAAACAGTGAGCTGAGCTGAGCAGCCGTAGAACAGCCAGGCTGAATTCAACAGGGTTTTTTTTTGGCACAAGGAGTGTCTAAATCTCCCAGGGGCCAGGCTTAGCACACCCTGCAGGGACTCAGAGTGGAGCTCAAAACCAGAGAATCTGATATGCCAGCCTCACGGCCGAGGGTGTGGCAGCAGTGTCATATTGCCAGTGGTGGCATCAGCAAGTTCAGCAAGTCCACTACAGCTCCTTCAGTGCACTCAACAACCATGAATTAAATTGTGGCCCCTAGAGAAGAAACCCCAGTACTGCACTCCCAGGGACTTGTGCAGATAGTCTCACTGGGTCAGAGATTTTTGCAGTCCAAATGAGTGGGGGAGTGGCGGTGGCAGAGATATCATGCCATAGTTGCAGCTACCCATAGGAGATTGCCTACTCTGGCACCCCCATGGTCTAAAGCAGCCTCAATCGACTCCTTGGGTATGAGACTTTACAATACAACCCAGTAAAGGAGTAGTGGTGACTGAGATACCACAGACTCGAGATCCAGAGCATCTTAAGTGAAGTCGTAGTCACCCGGAGAAGAACCCAGATGCCAAAAGCCAGCTAGTCCAATGGGGCGCGAGTTTGCTCGCGGTCGAGGGTCTCAGTAAAGGTGGGGAAGGACAGAGTGATTTTCTACAAATTCTTATCTGTAGTGTTTCTTTCCTAGGAAAATAATCCTATGATCGGCGCTTTAAAAAGAACCTGACATGGATCGATGATGGTTCTTGTGCAATCGAACACTTTATTTTGGACACAAGATTTTTTATATATTCCCCTCTCCCAGTGAATTTCTAGTAAAAAGAAGTGCAAAACACCCAAGGTACAAAAGAGATACACATGCAAATTACCAACCCTGAACAAGACAAAAGTAAAGACCTGGGATATCCCAGGTCTTTGTGTTTGAAATCAGTCCAATTATCTCAGGTGGGTCTTGTGTTCGGTAGCCCAGCCCCCTTTGGCCTTTCAGCTGCAGAGGCTTCTATTTGGCTAAAAGTCACACCCAAAATCACTTGAAGAATTTAGTTTTTAAGATCACTCGAAGAATCCAGTTTTTAAGAGTTTTCATTCCTAGGGCTTAGTCCAATGTCCTCCTTTATATATAATGGGGGATGAAGTCCGAGATTCCAGCTTTCATATAATAATATAAGGAAAATCCGTGTTCCTTCATGATGATCTAGGGAATTTCGATGAATGTCTGCTGGATTTTGTCTTCAATACTATCCGCTGTCTGAAAACTTAAACAAACTCATGACACAGTTTAGCAGGTAAACACCAAAAAATAACATGAAGCCTTTAGATTTAGTTGTCAGATATATTTCTCTAGCAGCTGAGCATTTTCCTTCTTTTAATAATCCATATTCCTATCACTAACCTTCTGCAACTTTCTTTTCTTTTCTGATTACCCTAATTCTCTCTTTCCCATTTGGGCCAATCTCAGGATAAGCTCTTCTTCATACAAAATACTTTCTTATTCTCACCATAATTTCTTTCTTTTCATCTTTACACATCTATTTTATCTGTCCTTTGTTTTGACATAGCTATTTTTAATAAGGTGGTGTCGCTGTATTGAAGGTCGAAGGTGGACTGGAATGCTGCTTCTAATTACCATTTGAACAAGGCTCATCTAATTACCATTTGAGCAAGGCTGAAAGTTTACTGGAAGGACATGGATTCAGTTTTCACGCACAGTCTGATCTTTTTTCCACCGGAGCAATTTCAAGTCGAAAGTTAAAAGAATAATTACCAAAAGGATAGTAGTTATGAAAGAATATCTAAGAGTGGAGGAGTTTTTTGGCCAGAGATGATGCCCTCTCTCGGGGCTAATCGCCGATGACTACATGGATTCTCACACATGTAGATGCCGAGATGGAGTGGGCAGCAAAGTCTTGGCACCCAGAGAAGGCACAATCTTCCAGAATCATGGGAAAGAGGCATAATAATGGAGCAATGAATTTCCACACCCCCACATCAGAACCTGATAACACAGAAATTCAGACATCTCTAGAAGATTAAATCAGGAAATAAACTGTAGAAATAATAGAGGACTTTTGAAAATAATTCAGAGAGAGTAAAAAATAGATAAAGGATGCAATCATTGAAATAAAGGCCTCGATTCAAAGTATAAACAACTGATTAGACCACATGAATAATAGAATCTTCTTCCTAAAAGATGATCACTTCAAAAATGAAGGCATAGTCTGTAATTTAGAAAAAAATAATCCAGCAGCAGGAATTTGACATTGAAGAAATATGGGCCCATTTTAAGAGAGCTAACCTAAGAATAATTGGAATAGAGGAGGGAAAAGAAGGTGAAACCAAAGGGACCAATAATTTCTTCAAAGAAGTGATAGCAGAAAAGTTTCCAAACATAGAGCAAAAGGCTGATACACAGGTCCCGGAAACTTTTAGAACTTCCTTTAGACAGGAACAGAGAAGAGAATACTCAAATCACATAATGGTCAAAATGACAAGTGTGGAAGCCAAGGAGGAAATCTTAAAGGCAAAAAAAAAACAAAAGAAAAAGTGACATTCAGAGGCAAACCAATACGAATCACTCCAGACTTCCCAAACCAAGTCATGAAAGCCAGAAGAATATAGAGTAACATATTCAAAACTCTGAAAGAAAACAACTTCCAGCCAAAATTTCCTACCCAGCAAAACTATTTATCAAATTAGATGGGGAAATAAGAAGCTTCCATGACAAACAGAAACTGAAGGAATTTATGTCTTCAAAACCAGCACTAGAGAAAATACTCAAAGAGATTAACTACAAAGAAGAAATAGGTAACACACATCAGAACTAGAGAAACAAGATTTTCCATCCAACAGACAAATACATGCCAGAACCAAAGAAACAAGAATTCCCATCCAGCAGACAACTAAGCAAAGAAGAATAAACAGTATCTCAAACAGAAATAAGATCTTAACATGTTGGGAATTAAAAATTTTCTCTCTATAATCACACTGAATGTAAACAGCCTCAACTCCCCAATAAAAAGACATAAAGTTGCAAAATGGATTAAAAGCCAAAATCCATCCATCTGCTGCTTACAAGAAACACACCTTTCAAGTAAAGATAGGAACAAACTCAAGGTAAAGGGCTGGAGCAAGGTTATCCATGCTAATGGTACTCGAAGACAAGCAGGAGTAGCAACTATGATATCAGACAAGTTAGACTTCAAACCCAAACTTATTAGAAGAGACAAAGAAGGTCACATTTTACTGGTAAAAGGAATAGTCCAGCAAGAGGAAATAACAATAATCAACATCTATGCCCCAAACATAGGGGCAGCTACTTTCATAAATCAAACTCTTTGTGACATGAAGTCACACATAAATCCCAACACAATAATACTGGGAGACTTCAACACACCTCTCACAATACTAGACCGATCTTCCAGACAAAGGGTAAGTAAAGATGTCTCAGAACTAAAGAACACCATTAACCAAATGGACCTGTTGGACACATATAGAATATTTCACCCAACTACAGCAGAGTTCACATTTTTCTCAGCTGCTCACAGAACCTTCCCCAAAATAGATCACATCCTGGAACACAAAATGAGCACTAGCAAATTTAAAAAATGTTACATACTCCCCTGTTTCATTTCAGACCATAATGGAATGAAACTAGAAATCAATTATAAGAAGACCCAAAGAAACAACATAAACATGTGGAGGCTGAACACCACACTTCTGAATGAAGAATGGGTCATAGAAGATGTAAGAGGTGAAATCAAAAAAATTCTAGAATCAAATGAAAATAAAGAAACAACATATCAAAACCTCTGGGACACTTTGAAGGCAGTATTAAGAGGAAAATTTATAGCACTGAGTGCTCACATAGGAAAAACAGAAAATCTTCAAATAAATAGCCTTACGGCACACCTCAAAGCCCTTGAAAAGCAGGAACAATTGAACCCCAAAGCCAGCAGAAGATGGGAAATTATTAAAATTAGAGCAGAAATTAATGAAATAGAGTATAAAAAAACAATACAAAAAATCAACAAAACCAAAAGCTGGTTTCTTGAAAAGATTAACAAGATAGATAAACCACTGGCCAACCTAACTAAAAAAAAAGAGAGAATCAACCCAAATTATGAGGATAAGGGATGAAAAAGGAGACATTACTACTGACAGTATAGAAATCCAGAGGATTATCAGAAACTACATTAAAAAACTATACTCCAACAAAATGAAAAATCTGGAGGAAATCGACAACTTCCTAGATAAATACAACCTTCATAAACTGAGTCAAGAAGATATAGAACACTTAAACCAACCAATAACAATCAAAGAAATTGAAACAGCAATAAAGAGCTTACCATCAGAGAAAAGCCCAGGACCAGATGGTTTTTCAAGTGAATTCTATAAAACCTTTACAGAAGAGCTAATCCCAATACTACTCAAATTATTTCGGGAAATAGAAAAAACCGGGACTCTCCCAAATACATTCTATGAAGCCAACATCACACTAATCCCAAACCGAATAAAGACAGTTCAAGGAAGGAAAACTACAGGCCTATATCTCTGATGAACTTGGATGTAAACTATTAAACAGAATACTAGCAACACGTATTCAAAACCACATCAAGAAAATCATTCATCACGATCAGGTAGGGTTCATCCCAGGGATGCAAGGCTGGTTCAATATATGAAAATTAATCCATGTAATTCATCATATAAACAGAATCAAAGACAAAAACCACATGGTCATCTCAATAGATGCTGAAAAAGCATTTGATAAAATTCAACATCCATTTATGATAAAAACACTGCAGAGAATTGGAATAGAAGGAACATATCTCAACATTATTAAGGCAATCTACAACAAGCCCACTGCCAGCATCATATTAAATGGGGAAAAAACTTCAAGAATTCCCCCTAAAAACTGGAATGAGACAAGGATGTCCACTATCACCACTTATCTTCAATATAGTACTAGATACTCTAGCCAGAGCAATAAGGTAAGAAAAGGAAATCAAAGGAGTACAAATAGGAAAAGAAGAACTTAAGCTTTCACTATTTGCTGATGACATGATACTATATTTAGAAAACCTAACAAACTCAACCAAAAGGCCTATAGAACTGATCAACAAATTCAGCAAAGTATCTGGATACAAAATCAATCTTAAAAAATCAGAAGCTTTCCTGTACACCAACCATAAATCCACTGAAAAAGAAATTCAGAAGACACTTCCACTCAGGATCTCCCACAAAAAAATAAAATACCTAGGAATAAACTTGACCAAGGAGGTAAAAGATCTCTACAAAGAAAATTATAAAACACTGAAAAAAGAAATCAAAGAAGATCTTAGAAGATGGAAAGATCTTCCATGTGCATGTATTGGCAGAATAAATATCATTAAAATGGCCATCCTCCCAAAAGTGATCTACAGATTTAATGCAATGCCCATTAAACTACCAAGATCATTCCTCACAGACATAGAAAAATCAGTCCTTAAATTTATCTGGAATAACAAAAAGCCCAGAATAGCCAAGGTAGTTCTCAGTAACAAAAACCACACAGGAGGAATCACAATACCTGACTTTAAACTATACTACAAAGCCATTGTAATAAAAACAGCATGGTACTGGGAAAAGAACAGATATATAGACCAAGGAAGCAGAATAGAAGACCCAGAAACAAGCCCACACACTTTCAGCCACTTGATTTTTGACAAAGGGGCCAAAAACATACACTGGAAAAAAGATAGCCTCTTCAACAAATGGTGTTGGCAAAACTGGTTAACCATATGCAGAAAATTGGATGTTAATCCCACTTTTTCACCCTGTACAAAAGTCAACTCACGATGGATCAAAGACTTGGAAATTAAACCAGAGACTTTGAAGCTCCTTGAAGAGGGCATAGGTCCAACACTACAACACATAGGCACAGACAAACATTTCCTCAATAAGACCCCAAAGGCACAACAAATTAAAAGGAGAATCAATACATGGGATTGCATGAAACTGAAGAGCTTCTGTTCATCAAAAGAATCTATCAAGAACCTCAATTGAGAACCAACAGAATGGGAGAAGATTTTTGCCACCTACCCCTCCAATAGAGGACTAATATCTAGAATATACAGAGAACTCAAGAAACTCAACACTAAGAAAACAAAGCATCCAATAACAAAATGGGCAAATGAACTAAATAGACACTTCACAAAAGAAGAAATTCAAATGGCCAATAAATGCATGAAAAAATGCTCAACATCACTAGCAATCAGAGAGATGCAAATCAAAACTACCCTGAGATTTCACCTAACTCCAACTAGAATGGCCATCATTCAAAACACAAACAACAACAGATGCTGGCGAGGATGTGGAGAAGTGGGAACTTTAAGACATTGTTGGTGGGATTGCAAATTAGTGCAACCACTTTGGAAAACAGTATGGAGAATCCTCAGAAGAATGGGAACACACCTACCATTTGATCCAGCAATACCATTGTTGGGTATCTACCCAAAAGAAAAGAAACCAAACTACCAAAGTAATGCATGTGTATCTATGTTCATAGCTGCACAATTCACCATAGCCAAACTATGGAACCAGCCAAGATGTCCATCAACAGATGAATGGATTACAAAACTGTGGGATATGTACACAATGGAATTTTACTCAGCCATCAAAAAAAAACTCAATTACATCATTTCCAGGGAAATGGATGGAACTGGAGGACATTATGCTAAGTGAAATTAGTCACTCACAAAAAATAAGAAATCAGATGCTTTCCCTAATATGTGAGAGTTAGGGAGAAAAGAGGAGCAAACAAGATAACCTAAAGGAAGAGAAAGGTGGGGGAAGAGAAAAATCTCTAAAGCACACAATGTACTTAAACATATCGAAGTCAATCACTAAGCCAAGCAAGGAAGGGAGGGATGGGGAGGGAATGGGGTGGTATTTGGGTAGGGGTTAAATCAGCGATGAGTACATGTTTGTACACACAAGTTTTTTACCCCAATAAGTTGTATGAATATAATGCACCAATAAAAAAAAAAACTATACTCCAACCAAATGGAAAATCTAGAGGAAATCAACAACTTCCTAGATAAATACAACCTTCATAAACTGAGTCAAGAAGATATAGAACACTTAAGCCAACCAATAACAATCAAAGAGATTGAAACAGCAATAAAGAGCTTACCATCAAAGAAAATCCCAGAACCAGATGGTTTCCCAAGTGATTTCTAAAACACCTGTATAGAAGAGCTAACCTCAATACTCCTCAAACTATTTTGCAAAATAGAAAAAAGGGACTCTCCCAAATACTTTCTATATCACATTAATACCCAATATCACATTAATACCCAAACCAAATAAAGACAGTTCAAGGAAGGAAAACTACAGGCCTGTATCTCTGATGAACTTGGATGAAAAACTATTAAACAAAATACTAGCAACACGCATTCAAAATAACATAAAGAAAATCATACACCATGACCAGGTAGGGCTCATCCCAGGGATGCAAGGCTGGTTCAACATACAAAAATCAATCCATGTAATTTACCATATAAACAGAATCTAAGTCAAAAATCACACAATCATTTCAATAGAGGCTGAAAAAGCATTTAATAAAATTCAACATCCATTTATGTAAAAACACTGCAGAGAATTGGAATAGAAGAAACATATCTCAACATCATTAAGGCAATCTACAGTAAGACCACCTCCAACATCATATTAAATGGGGAAAAAATTCAAGAATTCCTCCTCAAAACAGGAACAAGACAACGATGTCCATTATCACCACTTCTTTTCAATATAGTACTAGAGACTCAATCAAAAGGCTTATGGAACTGATCAATGAATTCAGCAAAGTATCTGGATACAAATTCAATCATAAAAATCAGAATCTTTCCTGTACACCAACCATAAATCCACTGAAAAGGAAATCCAGAAAACACTTCCACTCAGGATATCCCACAAAACAATAAAATACTTAGGCATAAACTTGACCAAGGAGGTAAAATATCTCTACAAAGAAAATTATAAAACACCAAAAAGAGAAGTTGAAGAAGATGTTAGAAAATGGAAGGATCTTCCATGTTTATCAATTGGCAGAATAAATATCATTAAAATGGCCATCCTTGCAAAAGTGATCTACAGATTTAATTCAATGCCCATTTAACTACCAAGACATTCCACACAGGCATAGAAAAATCAGTTCTTAAATTTATCTGGAATAACAAGAAACCCAGAATAGCCAAAGTAGTTTTCAGAAACAAAAAACATGCAGGAGGAATCACAATACCTGACTTTATACTATACTACAAAGCTGTTGTAATAAAAACAGCATGGTACTGGAAAAAATAAAACAGATACATAGACTAATGGAGAAGAATAGAAAACCCAGAAATAAGTCCACACACTTTCAGCCAATTGATTTTTGATAAAGGGGCCAAAAACATACACTGGAGAAAAGACAGCCTGTTCAACAAATGGTGTTGTCAAAACTGGTTAACCATATGCAGAAAACTGGAAATTAATCCCACTTTCTCACCCTGTACAAGAGTCAATTCAAGATGGATTAAAGACTTGGAAATCAAATCAGAGACCTTGAATCTCCTTGAAGATGGCATAGGTCCAACACTGCAACATATAGGCACGGATAAATACTTTCTCAACAATACCCCAAAGGCAAAACAAATTAAAAGGAGAATCAATACGTGGGATTACAAGTAACTGAAGAACTTCTGTTCAGCAAAAAAAAATCTGTCAAGTACCTCAATCGAGAGCCAACAGAATGGGAGAAGATTTCTGCCACCTACACCTCTGAGAGAGGACTAGTAACTATCTAATATAATATCTAATAATAATATTTAAAATTTATAATATGCAAGGAACTCAAGAAACTCAACACTAAGAAAATAAAGCATCCAATAACAAAATGGGAAAAATCAAATAGCCAATAAATACATGAAAAAATGCTCAACATCACTGGCAATCAGAGAGATGCAAATCAAAACTACCCTGAGATTTCACCTAATTTCAAATAGAATGCAATCATTCAAAACACTACAACAACAGGTGCTGGCGAGGATGTTGGGAAGTGGGAACTCTAAGACATTGTTGGTGGGATTGCAAATTAGTGCAACCACTTTGGAAAACAGTATGGAGAATCCTCAGAAGAATGGGAACAAATCTATCATTTGATACACGAATAACACTTCTTGGTATCTACCCAAAAGTTAGGAAACCAAACTACCAAAAAAATGCATGTGTATCTATGTTCATAGCTGTACAATTCACCATAGCCAAACTATGGAACCAGCCAAGATGTCCATCAACAGATGAATGGATTACAAAAGTATGGGATATGTACACAATAGAATTTTACTCAGCCAGACAGAGCAAAACGGGGCTTAAGAGCCCCGCTAACAACCAATCTCTATTACCACAAAATCAGCGCCTTTCACAGCCATAAAACACCATCAGCAGAGAAACATAAAATGTAATTTTAAGGGACAGAGAAAAAGAGGGCTGGAAAAACGAGACACCAGAAACCAGACCACAGTGCTGCAGCTGGAGCCATGGCATGAAGCAGCAGGCGCCATTTTGCCTTGCAGCACCAGGCTCCAGAGAGGAAGGAAGTTCATAACAGAGCTCAGAAACCAGAGAGGAGATACGCCGGCCTCATGCCGGAGAACACAGCAGCAGCGCCTTACGGCTGGGGCAGCGGCGAGTTCACCAGACAGCACCAGACCAACACACTCAACAGCCCACCAAGCTCCAGAGAGGAGCAGCGGACAGCGAGCCAAGGTGAGCCGCTGTGGAACAGCAGGGCGGGATTTGGCAGATTTCTCGGTGCAGAGAGCAGCTAAAGCTCCCAGGGGCTGGGCTCAGTGCACCCTGCAGGGACTCACAGTGGATTTCAAAAACAGAAAAAAAAAAATGCCAGCCTCATGGCCGAGGGCGTGGAAGCAGCGC
Organism: Muscardinus avellanarius; assembly: GCF_963383645.1. Taxonomy (NCBI): domain Eukaryota; kingdom Metazoa; phylum Chordata; class Mammalia; order Rodentia; family Gliridae; genus Muscardinus; species Muscardinus avellanarius. The sequence continues at coordinate 1,665,779 of NC_137809.1, forward strand.
CATATTGCAACCGGCAGCAGCAGCAGCAGCAGCGAATTCACCGAGTCCATGATAGCTCCATCTATGCACTCAACAGTGAGTCAAATTGCGGCCCCTAGAGGAGAAATCCCAGTACTGTATTCTCAGGGACTTGACCCAGTGGGGGAGTGGTGGTGGCAGAGATATTACACCATAGGAGAACGCACAATCTGGCACCCCCCCATGGTCTAAAGCAGCCTTGACTGACTCCCTTGGTCTGAGACTCTGTGATACAACCTAGTAAAGGAGTAGTGGGAACTGAGATACCACAAACTCGAGATCCAGAGCACCTTAAGTGAAGTCATAGTGACATAGGGAAGAACTCAGGGAAGGCACAAATTTCTGAAATCAGGGGAAAGAGGAATAACAATGGAGCAATGAAAGTCCACAACCCCACAACATCAGAACCTGATAAAACAGAAATTCAGAGATTTATAGAAGATCAAATCAGGAAAATAACTGTAGAAATAATAGAGGTGTTTCGAAAAGAATTCAGAGATAGCCAAAGAGAGATAAAAGATGCAATTAATAAAGTAAAGGCCTCAATTCAAAGTACAAACAACCAATTAGACCACATGGAGAATAGAATCTCACTCCTAGAAGATGATCATTCAAAAAATAAACGCATAGTTTCTAATTTAGAAAAAAAAATCCAACAGCAGGAATCTGACATTGAAGAAATATGGGCCCATTTTAAGAGAGCTAACCTAAGAATAATTGGGATAAGGAGAGAAAAGAAGGTGAAACCAAATGTATTAACAATCTTTTCAAGAAAGTAATAGCAGAAAATTTTCCAAACATAGAGCAAGAGGTTGATACACAGGTCCAGGAAACTTATAGAACCCCAGTTAGAGAGGATCAGAGAAGAGAATCCCCACACCAGATAATTGTCAACATGACCAATGTGGAATCCAAGCAGAGAATATTAAAGGCAACAAAAAAAAAGGGCCAAGTGACATTCAGAGGCAATCCAATTAGAATCACTCCAGACTTTCCAAACCAAGTCATGAGAGCCAGAAGGGCTTGGAGTAACAAATTCCAAAATCTGAAAGAAAACAACTTCCAGCCAAAAATTTACTATCCAGCAAAACTTTCTATCAAATTAGATGGGGAAATAAGAAGCTTCCACAACAAACAGAAACTGAAGGAATTTATGTCTTCAAAACCAGCGCTAGAGATAATACTCAAAGAGATTAACTACAAAGAAGAGATAGGTAACACACACCAGATCCAGAGAAATAAGATTTTCCATGCAACAGACAACTAAGCTTGGTTATCTGTGAATATTCATTATGTTAGTCTTTTACATATCTCTAAATTATATTGTTTGCCTTTATTGTTGTTAATTTTTAGGATGTCTAGTTGTAATATTAATATACCTTCAGATATAGCATTTGGAAATATTTTATTCCATTCTATCAGTAAATTTTAACTCTGTTTACATTGTCTTTGGATATACATTTTTTTTTTTTATTTTTAGGGAGTTTGCATACTCTTCTGTTGCCTGTGCCATTGAAATTATATCCAAGAAAACACTGCCAATTTCAATGTTTTGAGGTTTTATGACCCAGATTTTCTTCTAAAAGTTTACAGTATTAAAATTTATATTTAGGTCTTTTATCTATTTTGATATAATATTTGTATATGTGTTAGGTAAGTGTCCAATTTTATTATTTTTCATGTAATTTTTATTTTCAACAATATTTAGTTAAAAGATTATTATTTCCTCCACCAAATGTTCGTGGATACCTTGTCAAAAATAACTTGACAATATATGATAGAATTTATCTCTAAGCTTTTATTTAACTCCAATGGTTTGTATATCTGCCTTTAGAACAGTACTATACTGTTTCAATTATTGTAGCTTTATATGGTTTGAAATCAGAAAATATACATCTTCTAGCTTTGTTCTTCTTCGAGATTGTTTTGGGTATCTAGAGTCCATATTCCATATCAGGATAGATTTTTTTTTCTGAAAAATAAATAAATAAATGTAGGATAGCTTCACCTAAAAAGAAAAAAGAAAAGAAAAAAAAATATTCTCTGGTAAGAAAGAAAGCAAAAAGAAATATTGAACTGTTATATTTTCATCATCAAAAGCTTGGCATCAGACAAATGAAACTGTTTTGTGCGATTATCATCATTAATATTGGATAAATTGCTATAAAATTAGATGTCAACCACTAAGCCAAGCATGGGAAGGACGGATGGGGAGGGAATGGAGTGGGGAACGGGTAGGGGCTAACTGGGCGATGTGTGCATGTATGTCTACAAAAGTATTTTCTTTATATCATTATGATGTATGAATACATTGCACCAATGAAAAAATAAATAAATTAAATTAAATTAAAAAAAGAATTTTACTCAGCCATTAAAAAAAAACTCAATTACATAATTTTCAGGGAAATGGATTGAGCTGAAGGACATTATGGTAAATGAGATTAGTCAATCACAAAAAATAAGAAATCAGATGCTTTCCCTAATATGTGAGAGTTAGGGAGAAATGGGTCATAGGAGGAACTCTAGATGAAAAAGGAAATCCTATAGAGGAGCAAACAAGGCAACCTAGAGGAGAAAGGAGGGGGAAGAGGAAAATCTCTGAAACACACAATGTACTTAAGCATATAAAAGTTAACCACTAAGCCAAGCAAGGGAAGGGGGACAGGGAGGGAATGGGGTAGGAATTAGGTATGGTTTAATCGGTGATGCGTACATATATGTACACACAAGTTATTTGCCCCAACATGATGCATGAATATAATACACCAATAAAAAATTTGAAAATAAATAAAAATAAAACAAACATACACACAATAACAAAATACTCAAAAGACAATACTAAAAACACAAATAACTCAATTTAAAAACGGGCAATTTTAACTAAAAAGACACTTAAAAAGAAGTTATTCATCCCAGAGTGTACATAGTTACCTATCCATCACATGACAACCCACCAATGCATCCAAATGTGACTTATCAATTGAAAATGACATAACATATACCTCTGCAGTGCATTACCTGTTGGTGTATATCTCAGCAGCCTACTTTTGCTGGAGTCACCAAATAACTATATAATAATGAGCATTTTCATTTCTTCTTTACTGGATGTTCTTGGATGGATGTAGGGAAAATCTTTGGGCCTGCAGGCAACAGTGACATGTCCTTATGATCTGAGTAACAATTCTCCAGGTTACCTGCTTCTGCCACCATTATTGTTCATGGTAGTGGAAACAGGTTTGCCTCAAGCTTGCATGGTGGAGGGAGAGTCTTTTTGTGGCAATCACTCTTAGGAAGACAAGCTGGCTTTTGGGCCTTAAAGTCATGATGTAGGGCCATGCTGATAGTGAGCGTGATCTTACTGGAGCCTCACAGAGGAAGAGTTGGAAGTTTCTGTCTACTCTCTCCAAAACTGTACAGGAGAATGACAGGCAGGATCTCAGCAGTCTCCTCTAGGTGAGGCTAGAGAAAGAAGGGGCTTGACTGTGTCACTGGGGAACAGCAAATGGGTTCTCTCTATTCTGCCCAGGGGAATGGCAGGCAGGATGTCTCTACCTTCCTGCAGACTGTCCAGAGAAATGGCAGGCAGGCTGTGGCTTCTGCCCCTCCTCTGTCCTTATTCTGTGTCCTCCATGGCCAGGGAATGCTCAGAGAGAAAGAAGGGAGAGGCCTGAAGGGAACCCTTAGTTGCTCTCCACTTTGCAGGGAGAGAGAATGCAGGAAGATTTGCTGGGGATAGAGCTGGCCTAATGTTTCCCCTAAACTGGAGTGCACCTGGGCTCACCAAGTTTGCACTATCTGTCAGGTGTGGCCTAATATTCTGAGTGTCCTTATATTCTGGTGGAGATAGACAATGAGGTTCTATTCATGATGTACCTGAAGCCATGTATGACTCTCATGAACATGGAATTCAGTTATTGGGGAGCAATCCTGAGGAATTCTTGAATACTCACCCTGGATCAGCCCCCTCAGGAGTCTCAGGATTGGTTTGTTTGATGACATCTGTTTTGTGTTTCAGTCAACATATGATACATGATGTTTTACACATCTACAGAAGGGCAAGTGGGCACCTTGAAGCTCCCTGTAGCGCCAGCTCTAAGCAGGAGTGTTTTTGCGCAAATAGTGAGGGAGGACTCCAGGCCCTTGATGTACATCTTGGAGCTTTATTCATGGTCCTGGTAGAGTTCAGGTTGCAGTGTGGAGAACACCACAAGAGGAATGCAGTTTCTGCCCAGTGGTGATCTTGTGGCTCAGCTCTAAGTCATTAAGTTTGAGAATCTCAGTCTAGCTGCTGTCTGTAAGAGTACACTGTGGTCAAAGTCAGAGCCCAGGGAGCAGAGAAATAGGTTAATGAGAAGTCAGCCATTCCACAGTGAAAAGAGTTATCTAACAATCACATTACAACACAAATATGCATTCAATTGTGATTTATCAATTGAAAGCACCACAATCCAGACATACATGAATGAAAACTCTGGAGTGCATTACCTGTTGGTGTCTTCAGCAGCCTGCTTTTGCTGCAGACACCTGGTAAATACTGAAAAAACATGGCATTTATGTTCCCTTTTTACTGGATCTGCTTAGGTGGATCCAGATAAAATCTTTGGGGCCAGCAGACAACAGCAACAGGTCCTTATGATGTATGTCACAATTCTCAGTGTTACCTATTTCCAGCCATGATTGTTGTCCAAGGTGGTGGCTACAGGTGCACTACAGGGTTGTTTGGTGGAGGGTGAGTCTTTTCCTATCATTTTCTCTCACAGGACAAGCTGGTTTTGGAGGCCTCAAGGTCATGCTGGAGGGCCATACGAGGAGTGGGAGTGCTCTCTCTGAGGCCTCACAGAGGAACAGCAGGTAGGGTCTGTTTGCTCAATGCCTCATAGCTGTGCAGGAGAATAAAAGGCAGGCTCTCTGCAGTCTCTTCTGGGTTAGGCTGGAAGAAATAGGGGACCTGGCTGTGTCTTTGTTTCTGAGTTCTCTACTGGAGTACAGTAAGCAGGCTCTCTCTACTTTCCTCCAGGGTGGGCAGGGGAGTGGCAGATGGGCTCTGTCTCTTGGCCCCTCAGCCCTGATTCTGTGTCCTCCCTGACCAGAGAATGCTCAGAGAGCAAGAAGGGGGAGTTGGGTCATGCTGGAGGGAAGTGAATGCTCAGTGGCTTTCCACTTTGGGGGAGAGAGAAGGCAAAAGTATCTGGGGGGATGGAGGTTGCTTGATGCCTTGATACTCCTGCATAATCTGGACTGCACCCTGGATTACCCTGTTGTACTATCTGGAAGGTGGACATTATGAGGTTAAATATTCTGGTGGACACAGCCTGGACTAACCAGCACATGACTCTCATGATCAAGGGGTTTCTATTTTTGGGAGTAAAATGTGAGAAATAGGTGAATATTCACCCTGGATCAACCATGGGTGACTAAGTATTCGTTTGGCTGACAGTATCTTGTTTGCATCTACAGTGAACATGTGATGGATGATGTTATGTATATCTGGAAAAGTGAGGGGAAATTTCATAGCTTCCTGCAGGGCCTGCTCCTTCAGCTCCTCAGAGGGGGTGTTTTGAAGAGATGGAATTCATGAGCAAATAGTGGAAAATGATGCCTAGGTCCCAGATGTTTGTCTCAGAGACATATCATGGTCCTGGAAAAAGTTAGGGTGCAGATATGGAGACTGTCACAGGAGGACTGCAGCTGATGCTGGGTAGGGAGCTTGCTGCTCAGCCCAAAGTCAATGAGTTGGAGCATCTCACTGCAGCTTCTGTCTGTCAGGGCCCACTGTGGTCAAAGTCAGGGTCCACGGAGGTGAGAGATATGTTACTTATGAAGAGTTTGTCATCCTACAGTGTAAATAGTTGTCTAACCATCACATTAAACCCGACAAATCCATATAATTATGATTTATCAATTGAAAACAATAAAATACAAACATGAGCCAAAGAAAACTCTGTAATGTACACCTACTTCTTGGGGTCCATCACAGCAGCCTGCTTTCACTGGAGACACCTTGTAAGTCTATACTACAGGACACTTCTGCTCCCCTTTCACTAGATCTACTTGGGTGGACCCTTTGCATAACTTCAGGGCCAGTAGGCAATAGCAAGTCCTCATGATCTGAGTCACAATTCTCTGCACTACCTGTTTCCAGCCGTGACTGTTGTCCATGGTGACAGCCATGGGACCCTACAGGGTTGCTGCATGGAGTCTTCTTCTGTCAGTTGTTACTGAGATGACAAGCTGGCTTGGTGGACCTCAAGGCCATGGTGCTGGAAGTAGGGGTGCTCTCACTGGGAATTGACAGAGGAAGAGCAGGAGGCAGGATCTGTCTCTTCTGAGTGGTGAGGAAAAATGGCACACCTGCACTCTGCATCTCCTCTTGGTAGGAATGGAGACAAGAGGAGCCAGGCTGTGTCTTTGCTCGAGAGTCTTTCCCCTCCTCCAAAATGGGCAGGGGAGAGGCAGGTAGGATGTCATTATTGCCCCTCACACTGCCCAGGGGAATGCTAAGCATCTTGTGTCCCCTCCCCCCTCCTGCCCCAGCTTCATGTCTTACCTGCTTGGTGGTGTCCACCTGCTTTCACTGGAGACACCTTATTTCCATGTAGTTCAGGGCAATTCTGCTTGCCTTTCTCTTCAGCCCCTTGGGTGGATCCAGGGTGGACCTTTGTGCCATCAAGCAACTGCAGAGGCTCTCAAGATCCTCGTCCCAATTCTGCAGCTCACTCACAACATGTGTGGTCAGGGGCAGTGGCTGCAGACTCACAATGTGGTTACCAGGAGGAGGCTGAGTCTACCTCTGCCAATAGTTCCTGAGAACACAAGCTAGGCTGGGGTTCCTCATTCTGTGCTAGGTGCCATGATGGGAGTGAGTGTCCTCTCACTAGATATGCACAAAGAAACAGTAGCCGGGCTATCCACTCTGGTGCAGGGGGCTTAGGTAAATCACTGCTTAGAGGAACAGCAACAGCTCTGTCCACTCTGCTGCAGGGTGTGCAGGAAAATCACCACACAGAGGATCAGCAGCTGGGCTCTGTCCACTCTGCTGTGAGGTGCTCAGGTAAAAGACCAGCAGGTTCTTTACTCTCTTACCTGCAATAATCAACAGAAGGGGTACTGGGCTGTGTCTTTACTCCCTATGGCAAGCTTTTGCTGGGCAGGCTCTTGCTGGCCAGGCTCTCACTGGTGTTGCTGGATATGCTCTTGTTGGGCAGGCTCTTGCTAAGTTGGTGTTGCTGGAAAGCTCTTGCTGGGCAGGCCTTTGGGACTCTCCTCCATGGTGGGCTGTGGAGAGTCAGGTGGGCTGTTACTGCTCAGCCTAAGGATTGGCCGGCTGTATCTTCTGTGCCCCTTGATGTTGCTCAATGGCCTGTTTTTGATGGAGACACCTTAGCTCTGAATGTTTTAGGGCACCTCTTTGCTTCTTGGCTGGTTCTAGGGCCAATCTTGGCCATCAGACTGCTGCAGCAGGCTCTACTGATGCTGCCCAGAGATCTCTTGCCAGCCTGCCTCCAGCCCCAGGTGACTTCAGGGACTGTGTCCTCAAGATCATGCAGGGGTGCCATGCTGGGAACTGGGGACTTCTCACTCATGCTTCCCAGGATCTGTGAACTCTGCTGAGGGGTGTGCACCTCAGGCACTGGCATATTCTCCTCTCTGTGATGGTCGACAGAGAGGGGGCCCAGCTGTCATTTTCTTTTTTCTGGTGCCAGTACCGAATGGTAGGGAGCCTGAGTCTTTTCCCTTTTTAGCTCAGCAGGTGAAAATTCGGCAGGCACTTCCTGGGCAGTATCTTGCTGGGCAGGATCTCCCTGAGCAGGATCTTGCTGGGCAAGCTCTCTCCTCTCCCCTCCGGGCTGAGCTGGCTCTTGCTTGGCAGTCTCTCCCTGGGCATCCTCTCACTGGGAAAGCTGTTGGCACTCTTCATAAAGATGGCACTACTCCCTCCCATGCTGAAATGGCTGGGAGGCTGTGTCTTCTGTCTCTCTTCTGCTATAACTGTGTGTCCTCTTGGTCCAGGGAATTCACAGAGAGCAAGGGGCTGGTGGGACAGGCAGGCTCACTAGCTCTCTGCACTGGGGGGAGAGCAGAAGGGTGTGCTAGTATTGGAGGTGGTGAGCTGCTCTGATGTTGTTTCTGCCTCACCTGGACTGTACCCTGGCTCACCCTCTGTTATACCATGAGGTAGGTGGCACTCACATTAACCATCTGAGTCTATTGGACACAGACATCCAGGTGAGGTGTGGGTCATATCCCAGGCAATGCATGACCCTTAAAGTCAAGGCATTCGGATCCTTGGGGAGAGGCTTGGGAGGAGATAGTATGGCTTCACCCTTAACCAGCCATGGGTGCCCTACAATCTCTTCAGCTGTCAGCCTCTGGGATGGGTCCTCTGTCAGCAGCTTCCTGATAATATCCTGAGCCTCAGGGGAAATGTGAGTGGGCTCCTTTTAGTTTCCCCCATGACCCACTCTTTCTTCTCAGAGTTGAGACTTTGGAAGAAGGGGAAAGTCTGTTAAAATTAAGTGTCCCTGTACTCAATGGACAAATGCCCAGTAACAGCCAGGTCTTTATATACCCAGTCCCTGACACCTCATAGAGGCTCTTTGTGAGGTCATGGATAGACATGGCCCAGTCAGGGTGAGCCATGGCCTGCTGGAGCTGTCTTACCTTTGCCCTTCTAGACTTTTCCCAGTTTAATAACAAGAATAAAAAACTCTAAAAGCTTTGTTGCTTCCATATGATATGGAGACTAACTTGTTTAGAAGTTAAAATTTATGGTGTGCTTCAGTGGTTTTATCAGTTTAAAAAAATGTGCACTTTTGGGCTGAAACAGGAAGATAATGGGTTGGACAACAGCCTCAGCAAGTAGTGAGACTCTCATCAATCTACTGAGATCCTGTTTGTAGATAAAAACTTAAAAAACTGGACTAGGGGTATAGCTCAAATGTAGATTACCCTCGGTTCAATATACAGTAATACACGCAAACACAAATAAAATGCTCATCATATCTATACTCAATGTATTCAATTACCTTTTTTTCACTGGATCATTGGTACTAAAAGGTTGGTAAACAAGGTGTTTGATACCTGGCAGGAAGTTGATACCTGGCAAAGAGGTCCTCTCACCGGTGGTTATGTGGGGTACCTGCCAGACACTGTCTTTTTCCTCCCCCCCAATCTAATGCAAGGACAGGAGCCAACAGCCAGGCCAGGCTACCCAGGTGTCTTAGAGACAGCGATGCTCTTGTCTCAGCCTCCCAAAAGCTGGAATTACAAGCATGCACCACCATGCCTGGATGCTTTTTAGTTTTTATTTTGAAATAGGGTCTTGCAGGCCAGGTAAGGTGGCACACACTTGTAATCCCTGCAATTGGGAGGCGGAAACAGGAGAATCGCTCTGGTTTGGAGCCAGCCTCACTGGCTTAAGAGACCCTGTTTCCAAATATATATTTGTTTCCTGAATGTCTTACAGTGTTTCTGTCCCTCAATTCCACATGATTACCTTCTCTTTGTAGTTGATTTTTGTTGCTGAAACATTTTAATCCCCATCCCTTTCATATGGGTGTCTGTTCCATACCTATTTCTTTGACATTCGGTGAGGATTCAATTTAACATGAAACATTGACACCACTGATGTGAATCTGCAGCAGGACAGGCTCAAGAACATACAATTTCTTCTTCTACACATCTCAAATCCCACCCCAACAGTGACAAAAGTCACAAATCTATGTGTATGTGCTGTGTGCTCAATAATATAGACTGGTAATTAGAGTCTTTTCTACATTATTCTCTTAAATCATGTAGAAAACAAAAGTCACACTAACTTTTCTGTCTCATGAAATTGGCTGGATCAGATATCTTTCTGCCTTCATTCAGCTCTGAGTTTCTATCTAATGTCCTTCATTTTCACCTGAAGGATTTCCCTCATGCAGGATAGGTCTAGTGTCCAACTCCCTTGGATCTTGCATATCTGCTGCTGTGTTTTGAATGTGTGTGTCCCTCAGCATTTGTGTTGAGACTTCAACCCCAGTGCAACAGTGTTGAGATGGGGATTCAGGAGCGGTTAGTCTATGAAGCTCCAATTTCCTGGATAGGATGTGTACCTTTAGGAAGGACTGAACATGTATAAGTCCCTGGGTTGAAATCCAGGAATACACACACACACACACACACACACACACACACACACACACACACACACACACTTATTTATTAAGCTAGCATGGTGACAAATAACTGTGATCCAAGCTAGTCAGGAGGTTGCAAGTTTAAGGCTAGCCCTAGTCACTTAGCTCATTGGTAGAATGGATAGAATCCAAATTATTGCCCAAAAAATAAAAAGGAAAAAAAAGAAAGAAATGGAAAAGAAAGGTCTTGTTATAGTGAGTTCAAGTCATCCACCCTCTCCAATGCAGAATGTCCTTGGACTTACATCCGGAGTGTCTAGAAATCGACTTTTGTTTTTAATCAATTACCTAGCCTATGGTATTTTGTTAAAGCAGCATGAAAGGACAATGGGATACAAGCCACTTTCAATATATTGACCTATTGCCTCCTGGGTTTTAGGTTTTCTAATGAGAAATGTGATAAGGACCTTATAGAATGCTCAACATCAACACTCCTAATCCATATAGTACTTGAAATTCTAGCCAGAGCTATAAGGCAAGAGAAAGAAATTAAAAGAATACAAGTACAGAAAGAAGAAGTGAAATTACCTCTGTTTGAAGACGACATGATTCTATACTGAGAATGAAAAAATATGTATTATATAAAATATATATTTAATATATATTAAGGTAATATAATAAAAATGCATTATATATTATAGTCATATTATCTATCTATCTATCTATCTATCTATCTATCTATCTATCTATCTATATATCTATAGTGTGTGTTATAAATATATAACACAAATATTCCACCAGAAGACTTCTAGAGCTGATAAAATTAAGCAAAGTACCCAGATATTAAATCAATTTAAAATATTTATAGTTTTTTTCTATTCCACAGCCACAGACACACTGAAAAATATCTGGAAAATAATTTAGTTCCCAATTCCTTGAAAAGGAAAATACTTAATAATAAAACACCAAGGAGGAAAAAGTCCTGTATATATACAAATGCATGCTGGAATTCTATGTCTATATACTTATATATCTGTGCATGCATACATATATGCCTATATGCCTATATGCATACATACATACATACATACATACATACATACATACATACATACATACTTACATAAATACACACACATATATATTTTTTCTTTCTTGCAATAATGAGGATTAAACCCAGAAGCATTATACCTCTGAGCTACACCCCAGTTCCATGTTTTATTATTTACTTTGAATCATGGTCTCACTAAGTTGCAGAGGACCTTATTAAGTAGCTAAGACTGGCCATAAAGCAGCAATCCTCCAGTCTCAGCCTCCCACACACTGGGATTACAAGCGTTTCCCACTATTCCTGGCTTGAGGTTCTATATTTAATTCAAAACTTTTTTTCATAATTTATAAGATAGGCCTCTTCCAGGTTTATATTTACATTCTGAATTTGTATGTGTTGTGTACGAGGTACCGAGGATTGAACCAAGAGGCATTCTACATCTGGGCTACAATCCCAAACCTATTTTATATTTTATTTGTCAACAGGGTCTCACTAGGTTGACGTGAGTCTAACTACTTTCTGAGGCTGTCCTTGAACCTGTGATTCTCCTGTCTCAGCCTCCCAAATACTGGGATTACAAGCATGCACTACCATGCCTGGCTTTTATTTTCATATTTTGAAGTACTGGGGATTGAACCTAGCGGCATTTCTACCTTCATGCTACACCCCCAGCCCTACTTTTTATTTCTTATTTAAAACATGGTCTCACTAAATTGTGGAGTGCCTAAGTCGCCGAGGCTAGCTGGGAACCTGTGATCCTTCTGCCTCAGCCTCCTAAGTACTGGAATTACAAGTGTGTGCTATCACATCTGGCAATATTCAGTATTTAAATTAGTATGCCAAGATGTCCATCAACAGAAGAATGAATTGCAAACGTGTGGAATATATACACAATGGAAATTTACTCAGCCATTAAAAAAAATTAATTACATCATTTTCAAGAAAATAGATGGAACTGGAGTACATTATGCTAAGTGAGATTAGTCAGTCACAAAAAATAAGAAATCAGATGTTTTCCCTAATATGTGAAAGCTAAAGAGAAATGGGTCATAGGATGAACTCTAGATGAAAATCCTATAAAGGAGCAAACAGGACAACCGAAAGGAGAGGGGAAGAGGAAAATCCCTAAAACTCAATGTACTTAAACATATCGAAGTCAACCACTAAGCCAAGCAAGGAAAGGAGGGACAGGGAGGAAATTGGGTAAGGGTTAAATCAGTGATTTGTACATGTATGTACACACAAGTTTTTACCCCAAAATGATGTATGAGTATAATGCACCAATAAAAATTTTAAATAAATAAATAAATAATTTAAATAAATGGCCAATAGAAACATGAAAAGATGTTCAACATCATTAGCCATCAGGGAGATGCAAATCAAAACTACACTGAGATTCCATCTAACCCCAGTTAGAGTGGCAAGCATAAAGACATCAAATAACAACAAATGCTGGCAAGGATGTGGGAAAAGAGGAACTCTTTTACACTTTTGATGGGAGTAAAAACTAGTTCAGCCACTATGGAGATCCATGTGGAGATTTCTTAGAAATTGGGAATGGACCCACCATATGATACAACCATACCATTCCTGGTTATCTTTACAAAGGGGTTGAAATCAGCATACAGCAACATATGCATACCCATGTTCATAGTAGCACAAAATATGGAACCAACCTAGGTCTCTATCAACAGATGAGTGGATTGTAAAATTATGGGAAATATACACAATGGAATTCTCCTCAGCAATTACAAACAAAATCATGCTATTCACAAGAAGATGGAAAGACCTGGGGAACATTATGTTAAGTGAGATCAGCCAAGCCCTGAAAGAGAAGAGACATATGTTTTCTCTAATATGCTCGAACTAGGGAGTATTAGGGATACCAGAGGGACTTCAGATAATTGAGGGGAAACCCCAGCAAATCTAGAATGGCAGGGCATGAGAGGGAGAAGGCTGAGGTTGATTAATTGAGGAGCTACATCTGAATATATTTAAAGTATGAATATAACATGGTCAGCCTGGACACTCATTGTTGGGAGGGGAGGAAAAGGGCAGCACCAACCTAGGAAGATCCTGTTTTAAAGTTTAAAAAGAAAAATAAAGTAGGGCTGTACATGTAGCCCACAGGTAGAATGCCCCTAGATTCAATCCCCGGTAAACAAAGTAAAAGAAAACAAAAATAGTTGATCACAATGATTCTCACAAAACAATTACAAATGACAGCATAGATAAATATCTTGAATAGTGTCTCAAAATTCAGCTCTACAAGGTACCCTTAAACTGGCAAGATGTATTTTAAAAGGTCAAATTTGAAAATAAAAATGTTACATAAGCTTCTACGGTGGCATACGCTTGTAATTTTAGTACTTCAGAGGCTGAGACAGGAGGGTCATGGGTTTTTGGCCAGTCTCAGCTATTTAGTGAGAATCTCTGGAACTTAGTGAGACTTTTTTTTCAAAATAAAGAATAAAAATAGGGCTGTGGTTATAGTTCAGAGGTAGAATGTCCCTGGGTTCACTCCCCAGTACCTCATAAAAAGACAATGCTACAAATAGCTATGTATTCATAAGTAATTTATGATCTAAGCAAAGAAAAATAATAAAATTTTTAGTACTGGAGTTTGAACCCAGGAGCATTCTACCTCTGAGATAAACAGCAGCCCTTTTTATTAATCATTATTGAAAGAGGATTGCACTAGGTTGCTGAGTATCTCACTATGTTGCTAAGACTGTTCTCAAACCTGGGATTCTTCTCCCTCAGGCTCTCAAGTACTGGAATTATAGGTGAGCACCACCATGCCCAGATAGAGGTGGTCATTCTTGAAACATGTCAAATTCTATACCAGCCATGTAAACACTGCCCAGGGTGAGATGGAGTTGGATTTTACAAAAACCTCTAGCTAGATTAATAGTGTAGCTTTTATCATTACCTGTTGATCTGAATTCACAACTGTTGTTTATTTTTTCTTGTTTGTTTTGTTTTGGTTTGGTTTTTTGGTATTGAGTATGAAACTCAGGAACATTCTACTTCTTAAGTACACCCCTCAGACCTATTTTGTAATTTTCAATTGCCACTTTAATGATTTAGTGGTAAATCTTTTAAATACTTAGTGTATTTTCAATCAGTGCATATTTGTTAGAAAGATGGACTATGCCCTTCTCTAGAATTTTAAAAATCTATGATCTAATTTCTAGGTCTTTGCTCCATTTGAAGTTAACTCAAGATTAGAGGTGGGGGATTTATTTAATTTTTCTAAAGAAAACCAGTTTTCCCAACACCATTTGTTGAAAAGGCTGTCTTTTCTCCAACATATGTTTTTAGTTCCTTTGTAGAAATTCAATTGCTCTGGCTATTCTAGGTCTTTTCTCTATATAAAGTTTAAGACTGGTTTTGCTAGGTCTTTGAAGAATGACAGTAGTATTTAACAGAGATTGCATTGACTGTGTAGACCATTTTTGGTAGAATGGACATTTTGATAATATTCATTCTGCTTATCCAGTTGAATGGGAGAGCTTTCTATCTTCTAAGGTCTTCAATTTATTTCTTTAGTGTTTTATAATTTTCATCATAGAGATATTATTCCCTCTGCCCTTTGTCCTAATCTTTACTCATAGTTAGAATGGAAATCCAGCTTTTCCAACACTATTTGTTGAAAAGTGAGCATATTTGTTGAAATAGTAGGAATCTAAAGGCAATTAAAACTTAAACCTTGAAGATACATAGAGACAGTTGAACACCCTGAGATCACAGTGACTGCCTTGCTCTTTGAGATTACACATAACTACACTGTCTCTAATCACTGCCTCTTTTCCTCTTATACTTTAGTACACAACCCTATCTTTTTTTTTTTTTTTTTTTTTGGTGGTGGTACTAGGGGTGAAACACAGAGGCTTTCTACCTCTGGGCTATACTCCCAGACATATATATATATATATTTTTTTTTTAAACAAGCTCTAAGTTGCTGAGAGCCTCACTAAGTAGCTGAGGCTGGCTTCAAACCCATGCAATCCTCCTGTCTCAGCCTCCCAAGTGCAGGAATTACAAGCATGTGCCACCACTCCCAGCAAATCTGGGGCCTTTATTTTTATTTTTATTTTTTGGGGTACTGGGGGTGGAACCCAGGGTCTTTTCTACCTTCGGGCTTTACTCCCAGACCTATTTTATATTTTGTTTTGAAACAGGGTCTCACTAAGTTGCTGAGAGCCTCAGTAAGTAGCTGAGGCTGGCTTTGAACCTGTGTGATCCTCCTGTCTCAGCCTCCCAAGCGCAGGGATTATAAGTGTGAGCCACCACACCCAGCCTTATTTTTTTTTATTTTGAAATGGGGGTCTCACAAAGTTGCAGAGGGCATTAATATGTTGCTGAGGCTGGTCTTAAATCTGCTAGCCTACTGTCTTGGCAACCCAAGTACTGAGTGAAAGATATTTGGCGCATCCCGCTGGTGCACAGAGACATGCGGAGATCCATTATATGATATGGATGCCTTTATTTGTGGGAAGTCAGCCACCATCCCCCGCGTGCCTGTGGGGGCTTGTGGGGAGAGAACCCATCTCTCTGTCTTTCTCTCCGGGCTCCTCTCTGAACTCTGAACTCGCTTCTTCCTGATGGGGAGGCGTGGTCCCCTCTTGGAATCACCAGGCTCCGCCTCCTAGCCTCCAGCCTTGCCCCCTGTGGGGCAGGGGCAGCTGGAACCTTTCACTGGGATTATGGACATGTACTACAATCCTTGGCTAAAGACAATATCATCTCTTTTAGAAAATAATATCCATTTGGGGGGACTCACAGAAGAAATTTAGGTATAATGGGGATGAACTCAGGGCCATTTTGCCTTAGAGTTATACACTTAGCCTTTTTTTTTTTTTTGAAAGAGGGCCTTGCTAAATTGATGAGGCTAACCTTGAACTTCAACCCTCCTGTCTCAGCCTAACCATCTCCCACAGCAGATAGAGGGCAGTGTCCCAGGATGACTTTATAAGTGATTTGAGCCTCAAGGCCAACTGATATTCCCCACGCTGCTAACACTTGATTTTTTTCTTCTGTTTTCCTTTATTTTGTGACTTCTCCATTGTACTTTCAACACATTTTTCTTATTTAAGGTAGCTAAACTGGGCAACAAGGTGCATGCTTGTAATCCCAGTTCTTGGAAATTTGAGACAGGACAGCTGCAAGTTTAAGGCCAGCCTCAGCATTTTAATGAGAATCTGTTTCAAAATAAAAAGTAGATGAGTGCTCTATTCCCAGTACCACCAAAAATAAATAAAGTAACTGAATCAGTCCCAATTTGCAGCCCAAGTACCCAACAGCACCCCTGTCTCCCTAGTTGAGTTTAAGGCTGAGGCTTGTGGAAATAATCTGTTACACTCACATCATTAAAAAGGCCAACTTGAGACTCAACATGGAGAGGTCATGGTCTGACACCATGCAGCCTCATTTGGCAATGTTGGGGCTGGAGTCAAGGTGGGCACAAATAGTTATTGATTAGCAGGGAAAGGCTGGCCTTACAAACAGGCTGGAGTGCACAAAGCTAGACAAAGGCAGAGGGCCAGGCCCTGGGTACTTCTGCCTGAAGAGAATCTGCTAAGGGTGCCTCAGAGCCTGGAAGGAGCCAAGTGGATTCAAAGAAAAGGGCGAAGCAACTGCCCAGGGAGCAGAAGTGTGGGCTGAAACAGAGAACAAATACCAGAGGTGGAGAATGGAGACAAAAGAGCACAGGCAATCTATGGTGGGCCCTGGGGCCCAAATAGAGCCAAAGTGATGGGTGGGGGTGGGAGGGCCCAATAGGAGGGGCATAGCTGGAGGGCAGGGCCTATCAGCATGGGATGCAATAGCTGGTAGTAGAAGCCTGTGGGGATCTGGAGGGGCAGGGTCGAGAAGACCAGGTGGAGGCAACTGATAAGAGGAGCTGGTGGGCAGGGCAAAGCCCGTGGGGCTTGAGGTCTCCATAGGGAAAGATGAAGCCAAGTGAGGAAACCAGTTGGAAAAGTGAAGTGCGGAACTGAGAGAAACCCTTGGAGTGGGGCTAAGCGGCTGGGGTGATGATGAGTGGGAGGGGCTAAGTGGAGATAGTCTAACAGGCAAGTGGTCCTTTCTGGTATGCGGAGCTGGTGGGTGGATCTGGAGGTGAGGCAGAGCCCAGAGGGGCCATTAGAAAGAACCAGGGGGAGGGTCAGGGCCAATGAGAGACTGACCTGTTGGGAGAGCAGAGGGGTTCTGAACAGAGCTGGTTTAGTGGTGCCAAAAGGTAGGAGCAGTGGTTGTGGCAGGGCTGAGGGGGGCGGGGCCGAGCAGGTAAGTGGCCAAGGAGGAGCAGTTGGGGCTGTGCAGGGTGGAAGGAGCCAATGACGCCTACTGGTAGGAGGAGCATCTGGTGCAGAGCTGAGGGGTGGTAAGTGTTGAGCAATGGGTGGGACTGAGCAATTGGGACTGAGCTAAGTAGTGGGGGGAGCTGAGCACGGGCAGGGCTGAGCAATTGGCAGGCCTGAGCTGTTGGGATGGAGATAAGCAGTAGGTGGACTTGAGCAGGGGGCAGGGTTAAGCGGTTGGGATGGAGCTCAGTATTTGGTGGGAGCTGAGCAGTGGGCAGAGCTTAGAAGTGGGCAGTGCTCAACTGTTGGGATGGACTTGGCCATTGGGCAGAGCTAAGCAGTTGGTGAAGCTGAGCAGTGGGGCTTAGCACTGGGTGAACCTGAGCAGTTGAGATGGAGCTCAGTATTTGGTAGGAGCTGAGCAGTTGGGTAGAGTTTAGTAGTGGGCGAGGCTGAACTGTTGCTATGGAGTTGGCCACTGGGCGGAGCTAAGCAGTTAGCAAAGCTGATTGGGGGTTGGAGCTGAGCAGCAGTAAGAGGTCTGCTCATGGCCTCCATCTACCTTGTCACTGATGTCAAGAAATCTGCTGCTCTCAGGTGGAGAGGGTGCTGGTCCCCCTGAGGCACCTGGGGGACACTGACCCTGGGACAGGTGCTGAGAATGTCGCTTTGAGGACTTGGCCTTTCCCATGCTCTCTGCAGAGTGCTATGTAGACAGTGTCACCTGGGGGTGCAGAGAGAGGACGCATGTGAGCACCTGACTCTGCTGGACCCTGGTGGGTCCCACTGTCCCCATATTGATGTCTGGGGGTGGCAGAAGAGGAGCAATGGGAAGGGAACCTCAGGAGCCTCCTGCCCTGATAAAGGGGGAAACAGGCAAGGGACTCCAGGCTCTCAGGCTGTCATGAAGCTAAGTCCACCTGCCTCATTCAGTTGCTGAGGCTGGTCGTGAACCTGTAATTCTCCTATATCCACCTCTCAAGTACTGGAATTACAGGCATGTGCTTCCATGCCCCACTCCATATAGTGTGTGTGGGTGCATGTGCAAAGTACTGGGGATGGAACCCAGTGTCATGCTACTTCCAAGCCATACCTCCAAGGACTGTTTTTCTTTCTTCTTTTTCTTTCTTTCTTTTTTTTTTTTTTCCTGTGGCACTGGAAACTGAACCCAGAGGCATTCAACCTCAGAGCTACACTCCCAGACCAATTTTATTTTTATTTGGAGACAGAGACTTGCTAGGTTGGTGAGAGTCTCAGTACTTGCTGAGCTGTCTTCAATCAGCAATCCTTCTGCCTCTGCCTCCCAAGTACTGAGATTATAGGCATGTGCCATAATGCCCCAATTTGTTTAGATTTTATATGAAAAAATATCTTGGGGTGTGTGTGTGTGTGTGTGTGTGTGTGTGTGTGTGTGTGTGTGTGTTACTAGGGATTAAATCCAGGGACATTCAACCTTTGAGCTATACCCTTGGGCCAATTTTTTTATTTTTTTTATTTTTTATTTTGAAACAGGAACTCACTAAGTTGTTGAGGGCCTCAATTAGTAGCTGAGCTTGGCTTCAAACCTGTGATTCTCCTCTCTCAACCTCCCAAGTACTGGGATTACAAGCGTGCAACACCATACCTGGCCCTCTCTTTGTATTTTGTGTGTGTCTGTGTATGTGTGATACTGTCCATGAACACAAGTAGATCATTTTGCTTCTGATCTCCACACCCAGCACCTTTCAGTTTTTATTTTGAAACTGTCTTACTAGGTTGCCCCGGCTGGCCTCAAACATGTACTATTCCTGCCAAATTTCCAACACCTGGCTCCAGACCTTCCCTCTACTCGAATTGTGGTTTTAACTTCTTTTAGGTGCTAAGTTCACATTAGACAGCAGATGGAGCCATAACGCTACTTAAAAATTTGCTACCCCCCATCTTTTCACTGACTTGGTTATTGAAACTTTATAAGCAGCCTATATTTTTCAGATATCCATATATATATATATATATATATATATATGATGACTAATATCGAGAATATACAAGGAACTTTAAAAACTCCACTAAAAACAATGCAGAATATCCAGCAAGACAGTATTGTACTGCATGCACACTGCCTGACTTAAAACAAAAATGGCCAATTGCTACAGCATATCTTGCAAATCTTGAGAAAGCTCAATCAGGGGATCCACAATGAATATCCCCCATGAAGATCCACATGGGCATAGATCCCCCATGAAGTATGTCTAGCATTCCTTTCTTCATAAAATTATTTTATGATTATTTGGATTAATATGTATAATTGGAATTTTATGTATAAATATTATAACTAAAACTGATGGGCAGCAGCTTGTGAGAGACTCAGGCAGCAAAGATTTTTTTTTTTTCTCAAGGATAAAGTAATTGGGCCAAACATTAAGTTCAAACTGACCTTAGTTTGAGCTACTGTATAAGATTAAGTTTGAGTCAGGCTTGTGAAGTGAGACAAAGCATACTATGATTACTTAAATGTCTGGAACCCTTGCCCTAAACTTTATAAAAAATAATATTTTTTTCCATCCTTGGCAATCTTGCTTGCTTGGCTATGTCCTTGTTTTTCTGCCAAAAGAAGTATAAAAATTATAACAAATCCTGAAAAAAATGGAGATTGATCTCATGTGGCTTCTTCACTCATCGACTTCGGCTTTCCCTCATCAACACATGAACCTCGACTCTGCTAGGGCTGGACCCTGACAGCCAATAGATGTGAATGAATGTTCAACATTATTAACAATTGGGGAAATGCAAATCCAAACCATCTTGAGATTAATTCATCTGACTGCAGTTAGAAGGTCAATCCTCAACATACAGAAAATAATCAGTTTCTCATTTTCTCCAGTCCAAGGGGACAACAGGACCTTCAGCTGGTCTTCATCCAGTTACCTGGTCACCACAGTCACCATCATGCAAGTGATGACCACCACCAATGACACCGGGCTCAGTGTGATCCAGGCATATGATGTCCAAAACCTGCCCCATTTTGGTGAGAGGAAGGTGAGACACCTGGGCTGTGAGGCCAGGGCTGTGACTCAGCTGCCCCGGTCACCAGACCTCAGGCCTCACCAGAGTCACCTTTCTGTGTTCAAGCCTGTGCGAAGGTTGGTGGCACATGATGGGGAGGGTTTCAGCCCCAGATCATGGCCTTTAAGACCCCACAGCCCCAATTAAGAGGTGGACACAGGACCAGATGGGCAGTGCCCCCAGAGCATAAGGTTCTGGAGGGGTGCCCAGATCACAAAAGATGCAAGAGAATCATAGAGCAGTTCAGAAAGCCCAGCCTCAGCCCCAGAGATATAATCTTCAAGATGAAGGGTCACTGAGAACTGGATTGAATATTCACAGTGAGAGAGGACCCAGGGCTTCCAGAGACCAGCCAGACTCCTGGGTACACAATAACAGATGTCTGAGTGCTCCACTATTCCCCAGGTAATCACCCTCTGGGTGGGGTGCCATCCCAGCCCCACCAACACCTTCTCTGCAGTGGAGCCTGCCATTGTAAAGCTCATCTGTATCCACCACCCAGGTTGACCCTAATGCCTGTCTACCCCAGAACCCACCTTGACCTGTCCTATTCCTGCTGTAGCAGAAAAAGCTGGTGGTGAGTGTGGGGTGCTCTCAGGAACAGAGGGATGTTGTACCCTTGACAGCCAGCCCTGGAATTTGTGGCTTTTACTCATCAAATCAGGCCTGGAGAGGAGGGATGGCCAGCCAGAATACAGCTAGTGCAGAAGGTCCTGACTTACAATGGCTCTACTTAACAGTCTACTTTATGGTGCTGTGAAAGTGGTGTGCAGTCATGGGAAGCCACACTTGGAATTTTGAGTTATTATTTTTGCCTGGTTAGTGATATGTTGTAGGATCCTCCCTGATACTGGACCCTGGCTGCACATCTCATCTCCACTCAGCCCCATATATATTATTATTCACCCCATCAGTATCAAACAGACTTTGGATTCAGTGGTTTCCTAGCTCTAGGCTATGGGCTATCAGCTATAGGCTGATGTTAGTGTTGGGTCCCTCCATAGGTGGGTGAGGCTGAGCTGTGGTATTAGGTTGCTTGGATATAGGGAATCCATTTTGAGTCAAGTGCAGTAGAATATTCCTTTGATCCCAGCCATGTGGGAAGCTAAGGCTCAGGCATTTGGGAGCCAGCCTGGGTAAATTAGGAATATGTTTTCTCAAAATAAAAATTAAAAGCATTAAAGTATATTATATTTGAGTGCTCCAGGTTAGATCTCCAGGATTTTCCCCCAAACACTTACAAAATAGCCAATTCAGCTGGGCATTGATAGTACAAGCCATGACACAGGGGTCTGATTTCACTCTTCCACATGTGGGTTTCCATTATCCTCAGCACCTCTTGTTGAAGAAACTCTTTCTTACCCATTACATGTTCTTTACTACCTTGTCAAATATCAGCATACTGTGCATGTCTGCAAGAATCCTGGCTATCTTTTCTGTGTTGTTGGCCTGCCTGTTTTCTATTATTTCAAGACTGTAGTGTTTTAAGTACTATTGCTTTAGAATATTTTAATTTTATTTTTAATTTATTTTTATTGGTTCATTGTATTCATACATCACATTGGAATACAAGACTTGAGAGGATATATAAGCACACATCATCCAATTAGCCCTCATCCAGTCCCCATCCCATTCCCTCCCCCTCTCTCGATCCCATGTTTGTTTGGTGATTAACTTTGATATATTTGTTTATGTACCTTCTCAGTTTTAAAGAGGCTCCATCCTCCCCTATTCCATACCCTCTGACTGGTCACCTTAATTGCTTCACTATAAGACCCTTTCTATAGCTTGACCTCTTCCTGTTGCCCCTTTCCTCCTAGTTACTGCTGATTAGGGGAAGCATCTTGCAGACACCAGCAAAAGCCACACCCTCTCAGCATCTGCATTATTATTATTCATGCAGTCCATAGGCAGAATCTCAAAGTGAGAAATAGCCCCTTGAGAAGGTGTGGTCGCTGGCCAAAAGTACTTTCCACTTTTAGATATTCTTTCATAACTATTATTCTTCTAGTATTCTTTTAACTCTCCACATGAATTGCTCCAGTGGTGTAAGATCAGGAGTGTGAGAGAGACTGAGTCCGTGTAAAATAAAATTTTTGGTAATTTGTCCAAGCCTCTAAATGTCCTTGGCTTTGTTCAGATGGTAAAAGAACTTAGTTTGAGATTAGATGCAGTGGTAGTGTTCCAGGCAGTAATTACAAACGCAGATTTCCTCTCAATCTCTGACCTTCAACCTAATTACTAACTAACCTAGAGGGGGAGGCGATCGGATGCCTCCACTGACCTCTCTTTGTGATCCTGCCCAGATACGGGAAGACAAATGTTGGGTGTAACATCAAAGCAACCCAGTTTATGAGCAACTAATACTGCCTAATACAAAGGATCTGAAGGCTCGGAAGATTCTTGACCTTTACACCCAGTATGAGCCCTGCCTGAGATGGGAGAGGCACCACGTGGCCCAGGAAAGGATATTGCAAAGGGTCTGGGACAGGAATATGGATTATTTATAAGATGAATAGGTTTCTAATAAGCCTATCATTTGGGAAAAAGTGTTTCATAGCTAAGGAAGTATATCTGACAACTAAATCTAAAAACTACATGGTATTTTTGGTGTTTGTCTGCCAAACTGTGTTGTGAGTTTGCTTAAGCTTTCAGATTTAGAAGGTAAGATGGCAACACCTGAAAAAACTTTATCACATCCACCTGAATCACCACATCTCCCCACACTTCCTATATGGACTGAGCCCCAAAAATGGAAAGTTCCAAGAAAGTTAAAGAAGATTCCCCGAGAAGCCTCCAAGCCTTGGGCATGCCCATTTCTTCTGGAAGATTGCCCTTTGGAACTGCTTGTCTGCAAGATCAGGGAGAAGATCTGGAGTTAATCTCTTGAAAGCCAAAAGCCAGCTGAAAGCCAGACTAGATTTTATTCCTTTGTTTACATGTCATTCATTATTGTTTCACAGTGATTGCATTCACTTCCTTTTCTCTTATTATTAATTTTACTGGTGAAGGGTATAAATTTTTCGGGGTTCTTATAATAAAGTGTCATTAGCTCAAAAGGCTCTTGTCCATATCAGGTTCTTTCCAAGAGTGCCATCATTAGGGACTTAAAAAAATTTAGTCCCTATAAGGGAAAGAATCACTGCAGATAAGAGGCTGCAATATTTCACTCTATCCTTCCCCATCTTTGCTGAGATTCTCGATCGCGAGTGGACTTGCATCCCGATTGGACTAAGCTGGCCTTTGGCAGCATCTGGTTTTTATTTTCTGCGATATTTCTCTGTGCATGCTGCATTGCATGTACCGATCCCACTCAACGGCCTCAGTAGTGGCCTGGCTACCCGGTGGACTGATCCAGATCTCACTGGCTCAAGCAGCAGCCTTGCCTCATGGGAGGCCCTGATTCTGGCCTCGCTGGCCCCCACACCGGCCTAACCGCTTGGCTGGCTTTGATCCAAGCCTCGGTGACACCAACATCGGCCTAGCCTCAAGGCAGGCACTATCCCAGCCTCGCTGACCCTGGCACTGGCATAACCCCTTGGCAGGCTTCAATCCTGGCCTCGGAGGCCACAGCACTGGCCTTGCCTCACAGCAGGTTTTGATCTCAGCCTTGCTGACCCCGGTACCAGCCTAACCCCGCGGTAGTCTCCAATCCTGGCCTCAGAGACCCCAGCACTGGTCTTGCCTCATGGCAGTCTTCGATTTTGACCTTGCCAACCCCAGCACCAGCCTAACCCTTCAGCAGGCTCCGATCCTGGCCTCGGAGGCCCCAGCACCAGCCTTGTCTCTAGACAGTCTCCAGTGCTGGCTGCTTGCCCTGCCACCGGCCTGCCCATCAGCAGGCTCTGATCCTAGCCTGAGGCCCCAGCACCAGCCTTGCCTCACAGTCGGCTCTGCTCCCAGACTCGCTGGCCCTGGCACCAGCCTATCCCCTCAGCTGGCTCCGATCCCAGCCTCAGAGGCCCCCGCACCTTGCATCATGGGAGGCTCCGATCCCAACCTCTCTGGCCCTGACACCGGCCTACCCTCTCAGTAGACTCCAATTCTAGCCTCAGAGGCCTAAGTAGTGGCTGTGCCTCATGGCAGGCTATGATCCTGGCCTCGCTGGCCCCGGCACCCACCTTACCCCTTGGCAGGCTCCAATCCAGGCCTCAAGGGCCCCAGCACCAGCCTTGCCTCATGGTAGACTCTGATCCTGGCCTCGCTGGCCCCGGAACTTGCCTATCCCCTTGGCAGGCTCAGATCCCAGCCTCAGAGGCCTCAGTAACTGCCTTGCCTCAAGGCAGGCTCTGATGCTGACCGCTGTCCCCAGCACTGGCTTACCCCTCAGCAGGCTCCGATCCTGGCCTCGGAGGCCTTAGTAGCAACTTTGCCTCATGGCAGGCTCTGATCCCAGCCTCGCTGGCCCTGGCACTGGCCTACCCTCTTGGCAGGCTCTGATCCCAGCCTCAGAGGCCTTAGTAGTGGCCATGCCTCATGGCAGGCACTGATCCCGGTCTCACTGCCCATGGCACAAGCCTTATCCCTCAGCAGGCCCCAATCCCGATCTTGGAGGTCCCAGCATTGGACTTGCCTCATGGCAGGCTCTGATCCCGGCCTCGCTTGCCCCAGCACTGGCCTAACCCCTCGGCAGGCTCCGGTCCCAGCCTCGGAGGCCTAAGCACTGGCCTTGCCTCATGGCAGGCACCGATTCTGGTCTTGGTGGCCCCAAAAGTGGCCTAACCCCATGGAAGGCTCCAATCACAGCCTCAGAGGCTCCAGCACCGGCCTTTCCTCATGGCACGCTCTGATCTGGCCTCGCTTGCCCCAGCACTGGCCTAACCCCTTGGTAGGCTCCAGTCCCAGCCTCGGAGGCCTTAGCACTGGCCTTGCCTCATGGCAGGCACCGATTCTGGTCTTGGTGGCCCCAAAAGTGGCCTAACCCCATGGCAGGCTCCAATCTCAGCCTCAGAGGCTCCAGCACCGGCCTTGCCTCACGGCAGGCTCCAAACCCAGCTTTGCTATCTCTGTCATCGGTCTCACCCGTCAGCAGGCTACAATCTACTAACCCTCTTCACCTAGCCATTTGTCCCACATTCTCGAGGGTACATAGTGGTATCATTCTGCCTCCAGGTTTATTACTTCAAAAGTTCCAGGTGTAATGCATCAGATCTCTGCCTCCCCTGAGCACTGGCTACTGCCTCCACCATTTCAAATCTTTCCCAAGCTATTTTTCCATTCTGAATGTCATCCAGTGTTCCTTAGCATGCACGATGGTAGCATTCAATGTTTGGTGTAATTTCTCCAAAAAATAAGGTTGGTAGGATCAGATTTCTGCCTCTCCTGGAACCAAGTCTCCACCGCCATCATGGAGACTGCTTCCGACACCACCTTCCTCCTAGATCTCCGCTAAACTCTCTCCTTACAGCTGATGTCCAAGAATCTTAAGAATGTAGAGAAGAAGCAATCCTTCTTCGTGGGGAATTTTTCCAAAAGTTCCAGTTCATTTGGATAAGTTTTGTCTGCATCTCCAGTATCCTGGTATCCGCCATGGCCTTCTTGACCCTCTCTGATATTTTTCTTATTCCTTTTTTCTTTTCCTTTTTCTTTTTTTTTTAATAAGAGAAGACAGTATGTGTGGTTTGAGAAGGTTGTGGGATCAGGCACTCAGTAGCACTGTGACCTGGGCCTGGTTTCCCTGGGGGTCCAGCATGCTCCACATGACTCTGCCCAGGGCCCAGATTTCTGCAACATAGGCCCTGGCTCTTCTGGGCATCCAGCGAGTCCCACCTGATCCTCACCTGGGGCCCAGGGCCTTGCAACTGGGCCCCAGTTTCTCCAGGGGTCTGACATGCTTCACGCAATCCTGTCCAGAGCCCAGAGTCCTGCAACCCAGGTCCTGGCTCCTCCAGGGTTCGGTATGCCCCGCCTGACCCCAGCCAGGGCCCAGTGGGCCCCAGTTTCTCCAGGAGTCTGTTGTGCTCTGTGCGATCCCGCCTGGAGCCCAGAGTCCTGCGACCTGGGACCAGGCTCCTCTGGGGTCTGGCATGCTCCACCTGACCCCCACCAGGACCCAGGGCCTTGCGACTGGGCCCCAGTTTCTCCAGGGGTCTGGAATGTTCCATGCGATCCTGCCTGGGGCCCAAAGTCCTGCAACCTGGTCCCAGTTCTTCTGATGTCCAGCGTGCCCCACCTGACCCCTGCCTGGGGTCCAGGGTCTTGCGACCAGGCCCTGATTTCTCCAGGGGCCTTAGAATATTTTTTTGTGTGTGGCTGGTACTAAAACTCAAGGGGATTCTACCTCTAAGCTACAGCCCTGCCCTATTTTTTTATTCTTTATTTTGTAACAGCATCTCACTGAGTTGCAAAGAGCCTCACTAAGTAGTAGCTGAGACTGTACACAAACTGCAATCCTCCGGTCTTAACCTGTCAAATGCTGGAATTACAAGCATGTGCCACCATGCCTGGCTTGAAATAGTTTTGAAATGAGAAAGTGTGGTGCTTCTAGCTTTTTTCTGTCTCAAGATTGTTTTGGCTGTTTGTCTTAGTCCCTATTTGCTGCTTTACCATAAGGCAATAAACTGGGTACTTAGAAAAATCAAAATCAATTTTTAAAAATCAGTAGTTTTTCTACACCCCAACCATGAATCCACTAAAAATGAAGTCACAAAAACAATTCCATTCACAATAGCCTCAAAAAATTACTAAGGAATAAATCTCACAAAGGAGGTAAAGGACTAATATAATGAAAGTTATAGTACCCTAAAGAAAGGAATAAATATCTCAGAAGCTGGCAAGACCTCCAGTGTTCCTGCATAGGCAAAATTAATATTATTAAAATGGCCAAACAACTAAAAGTGATCTACAGTTTCAATGTGATCCCTATGGAAATATCAATGTCATCCTAGACAAAACAGTCCTAAAATTTATATGGAAAGAATAACAGACCCAGAATAGCCAAAGCAATTCTGAGCAAATGCTGAAGGCAACACAATACCTGACTTCAAACTATACTTAAAAGCTATAGTAATAGAAACAGCATGATATTAATACAAAACAGACACAGAGACCAATGGAATAGAATACAGAGACCAGTCTTCATACTCATAGCCAGTTGTTTTTTGCCAAAGAAACAAAAAAATGCACTGGATAAAAGCCAGTGTTTGCAGAAAATGGTGCTGAAAAACTGAAGATTCAGAATATATTACATATACTCAGAGTAATATTATTTCAGAGCTATCTTTATTTTGATTGCTTTATTTCCAAACCAAATATTCTTTTTTCTGGGGGGGATGGGATTTAAAAACAGTGGCATTCTATTTCCAAGCCATACCCCAGAACCTATTTTTACTTTTGAAACTACCAGTTCTTGCTAAGTCGCGGAGGCTGGACTTGTGCCTGTGATTCTCATATCTTAGCCTTCCAAGGATTGGTATTACAGGCCAAATATTCTCCATATATTAAAAGGACAAATATTGATCAATATGGGCAATGAGATCTGGGCATGGTGGCACACGCTTGCAATCCCAGCATCTGGGAGGCTGAGACAGGAGTATTGTGGTTCATGGCCAGTCTCAGCTACATAGGCCCTTTACAACTCAGTGAGACCCTGTTTCAAAATAAAGAATAAAAAAAATAGGACTGGGGGTGTATCTGAGAGGTAGAATGCCCCTGAGTTCCATCCCCAGTACCTCAAAAAAATATGGGTATTGAATTCAGACTTTGCTGTGATCTGTCGTTTACCAATTGTGTAATCTTGAGTTGTCTACCCCATGAGCTGTACTCATCTTTTCTGTGATATATGCACAGCCATATTTTATTATTTTTATTTTTATATAATGTGCTTTTATTGGTGCATTATAAACAGACATCTTAGATAGTAGATGTGTGATAAATAAAGTTTACCTATATGTACCAAAATGATAGTGTTTCTGGCACACTCTAATCTCTACAGAAATGTTGACTATCATTTTTATAATTGTGCAGTTCCTCATATATATATCTTGGGACACTTAGTATGACTCTTTTAATAATTGAAGAACTCTGTCTCTGCCAAAAGAGAGAAGACAAAAAGTTATCAAAATAGGATATGTTCACTATCTCTGTTAAGAGAAAACTGATGGAATTTTAAATCTTTATCACATTTTTGCAAGAAAGCTGTTTTTTTTTATCCTTATGCCAGAATAACTAGCCTATATGAGCAGGTTATCACTTAGTAGAATCACATGCCATTTTTTTTTCTTTAGGCATTTGAAATCAAGGTTTTAAATATAACTATATTTAAGAGTCAAATTGCCACATATGATAGTGCATGTTTATAATCCCAGTACTTGGGAGGCTGAGAAAAGAGAATCACAGGTTCACAGCCAGCCTCCAATACTTAGTGATCCCCTCTGCAACATAATGAGGCCCTGTTTAAAAATAAAGAACAGTGCCAAATGTGGTGGTGCACGATTGTATTCCCCACACTTAGGAGCAGAAACAGGAGGGATCGCGCTGGTTTGAAGCCAGCCTCACTGTCTTAAGAGACCCTGTTTCCAAAGAAAAATATAAAGTAGGTCTTGGAGAGTAGCCCAGAGGTAGATGGATTTCCAGGAACCCCAGTACCACCAAACACACACACACACACACACACACACACACACACACACACACACACACACACACACACACACTGAATGAAACTGAGTCTAAGTTACTAATTGCCACACTAAAAATTGCATGGCTGGTCTTGAACCTTGAACATCCCATCTCAACCTCCCAAGGACCTAGATTACAGGCACATGCCACCCTCTATGGCTAAAATATCCCTTTTGTATAAGAGAACATTTGCATTAAGAGCACAGAAGTTTACATGTTTCTAGAGTGCCAAAAAGGTGGTACAATTTGATGCATTGATGAGTATTCACTTCTATTAGCACCCTGAAACACCAAGAGAGACCACAGAAAATATGGCTCCAATCACCCAACAGTTTCCAAGGGTTGTGTACCATATACCAGTTTATCAGTGAAACAAATTCACCAAGTATTTATGCTTAGTAATTTTTAAGTATTCAAAGCTAAGGTATGTAGCAATTTCTGTGATATGTTATTATTATTATTAATATTAATAATATTATTATTATTTTATTATTTTTATTATTAATTATTTTGGTGGTACTGTAGATTGAGCTCAGAGGCATTCTACCTCTACACTACACTCCCAGCCCTATTTTTTAAAATTTAAAATAGGATTTTGCCAAGTTGCTGACAGCATCCGTAAATTGCTGAGGCTGAATTCAAACCTGGAATCCTCCTGTCTTCAACCTCCCAAGCATTGGTATTACAGATGTGTGCTATGATACCGAGCCTTATAAGTTTTTTTAGAAGACATATTTTAAGCCAGGCACAGGGTACATATTTATAATCCCAATACTTAGGAAGCTGAGCCAGTAGGATCACAGGTTCCAGGGAAGCCTCAGGAACTTAGCCAGACCCTCAGCAACCTAATAAGGTCCTGTTTAAAAGTAGAATATATAGGACTAGCAGTGTAGTTCAAAACTGGAATGCCCCTGGTTTAGTCCCTAGTACCAACACACACACACACACACACACACACACACACACACACACACACACACGCACACACACACACACACACAAAGAGAGAGAGAGAGAGAGAGAGAGAGAGAGAGAGAGAGAGAGAGAGAGGATAAATAAGAGAGAGAAAAAGAAAGAAAAAAGAAAGAAAAAGAAAAAGAAAGTAAAAGAAAGAATGAATGAGTGAAGTGAATTAAAGATAAAGTAACATGGATGTGAAACATGTCCCATTTGCAGAGGCCACCTCAGGGCAGAGGAAGGAAAGGCCACCTGGGCACATCAGGAAACAAGACACACAAGAAGAAAAATATGTCACAGAGAAGTCTAAGCAATCCTTGATAAGAGGGAATAGTGGAGGATGGGACTGTCTGAGGAAGGACATCCCAGTCAAGATTCCCTTATTAGGTGAATCAGGAGGCAGACATGGAAGACGCCCTGTATTCTGCCATTTCTGAGTGGATGAACAATCGTGTGACAGAGGTGTCATCAGATGGGACAAGAGGGTTGGTATGGTGGCCACATCTGAAATCCTAGTACTTGGGAAGGTGAGATAGGAGGATTGCAGGGTTGCGCCCAGGCTCAGGAACTTAGCAAGATCATGTTGAAATAAAATGTCAAAGGGCTGGGGTGCAGCTCAAAGAAGATGCTCCTGGATTTATGTCCCATTGACAAAGACATAAGAGAGTAATAAAAATGAGAATGGGTATTTTTTAAATGAAAGGCAATATAGGAGAGAAGATTAGTGTACACCAATATTAATATTTCTTCCCCAAAGTATTAGAAATTGTCGTGGTGGTGCATGCTTGTAATCCCTGTGCTTGAGAGGCAGAGACAGGAGGATTGCACAGGTTCAAAGCCAGCTGCGCTGTCTTAAGAGATCTTGTTTCCAAATAAAAATATAAAAAAATAGGTCTGGGAGTGTAGCCCAGAGGTAGAAGGGCTTCCAGAAACCCCAGTACCACCACCAAAAAAAAAAAGAAGAAAGAAATTGTATTTCCAGGTCTTTTGAAGACAAGGCATGGAACACATCTATCATTCCTTGTTTTTCAAATCATGGTAGCACACGCTTGTAATTCACATGCTTGGAAGGTGGAGAAAGGAGAATCATGCTGGTTGGAAGCCAGCCTTGCTGGATTGAGACCGTTTTCAAATTAAATATATATATTACACACACACACACACACACACACACACACACACACACACACACACACAAAAGGAAAGCAGTATTTATGACTTTACTCTTGTCTTTCTGGAATGGCATGAGGTTACATGCTGTAGTGGTTGTTTCTGTTGTTGCTGCTGTTGTTGCTGCTCTTGTTGTTGTACTGGGGTTTGAACCCAGAGGCAGTCTGTGTCCAAACTGCACCCAAGCCCATTTAATTTTTTTTTATTTTAAAACAGTGAGGTTTCTGAGAGTTTTGCTATTTCTCTGAGGCTGGCTTTGAAACTGTGATCATCCTGTCCCGGCATCTTAGGTACTGGGATTACAGGTATGCATCACCATGCCTGGTTATACCATCCTTTATTGAAGAGTTTTTAGTTAAGACAAACTATTGAAATAAAAAAAATATGGAAATGATAAAAGTGGTGCTTTATATGTGTGGTACTGGTGATGGAATTTAGGGGCATTCTATCTCCAAGTACATCCAAACCCTAATTTTTATTCTTTATTTTGAAACAAAGTCTCACTACATTGCAGAGGACTTCACTGAGTACCTGAGGCTGGCTGCAAACCTGTGATCCTCCTGTTTCAGCCTTCAGTACTGGGATTACAGGCACCTGCCACTATACTGTATAAATAATGATTATTTAAGCTTATATTTTAAATTATCTGTGGCCATGTAATGTGACAACCACAATAATTCAGTTGTATCAACCCCATGTTTCTTCAGATGAAGAGATTGTTGAGTGAGGTGTGGTAGCTCATACACACCTGTTAACAAAATACTTGGGAGGCAGAGATTGGAGGATTAGTATTTTACAGATATCCTTGGTAATTTAGAGAGGCCCTGCTTCAAAATAAAATAATAGGGCAGAGGCAGAATTTTCCTAGGTTTAATCCCCAGTAATAAAAATAAAATACAGACTGTCACAGGCCAAATGTTCACGAGTCTTGTTGGGGCTTCCCAGAATGTTTTAGCACAAAGCAAGGCCCTGGGGTATGAGGGGCCCTTTTAGGACTAGATCTTGAAGGATTTTGTCTTTTCCTACATATCAGCCTAAGTTTCTTCATCTGCCACATGGTGCTCATAATACCTATTTCATGCAGCCACAAGACTTTCATGAGATTTTCTTTGAAATTGTGCTTCTGGGGCAGGATAGAGGGAGTTCTTGTTAGACTCCATGGCTTCTTCAGTTGTTGTGGGGAAGATGCCTCTTCCTCCTGTGGGAGAAACCTGTGTTTGGGAGCCTAGCTCAGTGAGGTAAGATTAATTATATCTCAGCTTTTCTTATACCTTTCTCCTGGCCTTTGTCACAGCACCTTTGTGGATAAATTTCATATGTATACAGAGGAGCCCATCCTGACTGCCTGACCCATGCACTCACCCTGTGTCTCTAGTTATGGGAGGCAGGTGCCAGTTCCTAGAAAGCAAAAGATCACTTTAAGATCATTTAAAGATCTTTAAAAAAAATTTGAGACCCTATTTTTAAAACAAAACTAGAGAGTGCTGAGAGTATAGCTTAGATATAGAATGCTCCTGGGTTCAGGCCCCAGTAAAACACACACACACACACACACACACACACACACACACACACACATCACTTTTCATCACTTTCCCTTCTACAGTGTTGTGTGTAGAAGTGTGGGTGTCTCTGGCTCACCTGGGCCTTCCCTTCCTCTTGGTGCTCTTGATGAACTCCTACTCAGCCATGAAAGTTGCCTTGACCAAGTCTTTCTGACTTGAGTACTTTCCCTCTGTGTCCCCCTAAGCCACCTGCTGAACCCACGGTGCTGTCCTAGCCCTGAGCACTGAGCTGCTTTGTGCAGCACCTCTGCCAGTTTTGGACACACTTGACACTCAGAGAGTGAACCACCTCAGACCCTGCATCAGCCCACTTGAGCTTGTGAAGGCAGCAGGGGTTTTGTCACTCTGTGAAGAAATGGCCAGACCATGGACTGTTCCAGGCCAAAAAATATACCTCTGCAGATTGACTTACTATGTTTCCGAGTGTTCCTACAGGAAGAGTAGGGGGTACAGATATTATTATATATTTCATTGTTATCTCTACCTGAAATATGTAAATTCATTAACATTGTGTAAAATCTTAACAGTTGAAGTTCATGTGTTTAAGCCATCCAGTTGAAGGACATCTGCTGTTCTCAGTGGCTTAGCCTCTGCATGGGGTTTATTCTTGTGTCTATTCAAGCACCTTCTGGCTTCAGGGCAGGCAAAGCTCATGGAACTCAGTTGATTTAAGTGCCAAACTTCACTTCTAAATTGCTGCTCAGTACCACATGTGGGAGCAGGTTCCTCTGGAGAGCTGCCTCTGATGGTGTCTCAGGGTCTGGGATAAAAGAGTTTCCATCCCTCATTTCTTGCTTCTGGTTCTTGAAACATTTGAGTGGCAAAAAAAATTTTTTTTGGTGGGGGGCTGGCAGGAGGTAGTACATACTAATTCCTTTCAATCCCTGCTTCTGGGTCAGGAGAGGTAGTTTGAGAGGCACATTTTGGGAGCTTGGCAGAGAGTAGTATAGAGTACTTCTTCCATACATCAACAGGAAGAACTCAGTCCCATGGCTTTAAAATCATGGCAAGGGAGGCTAGGAAATGTAATCTTGTGCAAGAAGGACTTGGAAACCTTGAGCTGTACTTGGCACCAGGGACATGTGTATCAATAGAATGTACATTGTATAACACAATGTCATGACTAGGCTGCAGAAGAAATGATGGCATTATCCATCGCTCTGCCAGCCTATACTTTAGCATCTACATGAAGGTGACAGGATCCCACAAGGGGTAGAATCTGTGTCAACTCCACTGAGACATTTTACCTGTCTCTTGATTTTACTCTATTCTCTGGTGGGTAACAGCCTTCTGAGGATACCTGTGCTGAAAAATTTTCTCCATGTTTCCTGACACATCTGTGTGGATAGAGCAGACATCACAATGAGGTCAACACCAGCATCTGCAAAATTCTGTGTCTGCAGATGAACTCATACTTTTCTGGCTCATTTCCATCCTAAAATCAAAATAGTCCAAACCCACTGAAATTGAGGTTGTGTGAATTTGGGCAATAGTATGGAAAAATGACATCTAAGCAATTTTAAGTTTTCCCAGCAATAACTTTGTATGTTTCTCTATGTAGTGAGGTCTCTTGAGATGTCTCAGCAAGGTTTGTAGCTTTTACTGTCAAAGTTTTGTGTTTTCTTAAAAACTATTTCTGAGTATTTTAGGTTCTCTTGATGCCCTTCCTC
The DNA here is from genome assembly GCF_963383645.1 of Muscardinus avellanarius. Classification (NCBI taxonomy): domain Eukaryota; kingdom Metazoa; phylum Chordata; class Mammalia; order Rodentia; family Gliridae; genus Muscardinus; species Muscardinus avellanarius. Next base: position 1,700,303 of record NC_137809.1, read on the forward strand.
CATCTACATGGAGGTATAACTGACAATTAAAATTGTATATATTTCAGTCCATTGTGGTAATGCAAGCCTGTAATCTAAATGGTTGGAAGGCTAAAACAGGAGAAGGATCAGAGATTTGAGGATAGCATCAGCAACTTAGTGAAATCCTCTTTCAAAATAAAAAGTAAAATAGGGCTGGTAGTATAGCTCTGAGATACAACATACCTTAATTCAAACCTCAATACAAAAAAAAAAAACAACAGTTGTATATATTTCAGGTGTAACATGGTGTTTTTAAAATATGTGCATGTGAAATGGTTTCCACAGTCAAAATAATTAACACATGCATTGTTTCTTACAGTTATTGGTAGAGTAGTAAGAACATTTATCATTTATTCTCAACACATTTCAAATACAAATATGTAATATATTATTAGTCATCATCATGCCATAATAAGTTCTCTAAAACTTAGTCATCCTGCACAACTGAAATTTTGTACTCTTTGACCTATATCTCTCACATTTCCTTGACTAAGCCCAGGTACTTCTACCTCTGAAATATACACAAAAAGCCCTATTTTAGTTTTTATTTTGAAACAGGGTCTTATTATGTTGTTTGGGATCTGACTAAGTTTCTGAGGTTGACCGCATACCTGAGATCCTCCTGTCTCAGCTTCTCAAAACTGGGATTTTTAAGTATGCACCACTGGGCCTGACTTCATGTTTAATTTTTATAGTATTTAGTGTAGGCAGGTGTGGTGTCCTCACACTTGTAATCCAACACTTGGGAGGCTCATATAGAAAGATCACAGGTTTAAGCTCAGTGTGAGTAACTTATCAAGAACCTCAAAAATTTAATGAGACTGTGTCTAAATTAAAATGGCTGGGAGTGCAGGTCAGAGGTAAAACACTTGTGGATGTATTCATAAGTAAATAAATACATTAATTAATTAATTAATAACAGCATTATAAATTCTAACTAATCAAGTGCTAAAGTCTGTGGTCTGACACCATCCATTTGTAATTTGTAGTTAAATGTGGGACAAGGAAAGTTAAATGAGGAAATAAAATAGATACTTGGCAGTAATCCTATGGAACCTGCCTCACACGAGCTGGGATTATAGACTCCAATGTACATAAAATTATGTTTTTAGTTTCTAAATACTTAGAAACCACATATAAATAATATATTTATTTTACAATTATGAAAAGCAAATATGAATATATAATATTAAAGATATGATATTTAAAGTTATCAAATTTTGTGATACTAGGGATAGAAACAAGGGCCTTCTACCTCCAATATACATTACACCCCTGACATTTTTTTTAAAGGTAACAGGTACTGCTAAGTTAGTAAGCACCTCAATAAGTTGATGAGACTGGTTTTGAACTCAAAATTATTTTTTCTCAGCCTCCCGAGTATTAGAATTACAAGCATGCACCACCAAGCCTGGCTATCAATTTTTGATTTGTGTATTAAAATAAATAATGAATAAAATCACTGAATAGCTTTTAACTTGAGAAACATAGAGAGCTGGTCAATGAAAGTTATTTTACTCGGAAGAATAAATGCATTTCTGAAATAACAGGTATTTTCTGTGAATAAAAATGATTAGTTTGAGCCAGGTATGGTGGTGCACTCTTTAATCCCCATGCTTGGGAGGCAGAGACAGGAGGAACACGTAGGTTCAAAGCCATCTGCACTGGCTTAAGGGACCCTGTTTCCAAATGTAGTTAATATAGGTCTGGGAGTGTAGACTGGAGGTAGATGGGCTTCCAGGAACCTCAGTATCACACAAAAATAATTAAAAAATAAAAAATGATTAGTTTACTCAGGAGGTATTGTTTTATATATGGAAAGATAAAAACATAAAGATATATTTCAGGGAGTTTGTGTCCAGATATTTCCACCTGCGTGATGCTCTATCTCACCTTTTTTGAGTAGGAAAGAGTTTGAATTTGTTGACTACTTTTGTTGGGGTAGTTGGCCATCAATCTACTTGCACTTTAGAGGCTAAACAGCTTGGTTTATTTGATGGATTTTAAAATTTGAAAGTCAAAGTGAAATCTGAAATTTTTCACCTGAGAATCACCTGCATGGTTTTATTTTTTTATTTTTTTAGGATTTTTATTTTTATTTTTTAAATTTATTTTTATTGGTGCATTGTAATCATACATCACATTGGAATACAAGACTTGAGAGGATATACAAGCACACATCATCCAATTAGTCCTCATCCAGTCCCCATCCCATTCCCTCCCCCTCCCTCGATCCCATGCTTGTTTGGTGATTAACTTTGATACATATGTTTATGTACCTCCTGCTTTTTAAAGAGGCTTCATCCTTCCTTATTCCATACCCTCTGATTGGTCACCTTAATTGCTTCACTATACGGCCCTTTCTATAGCTCGACCACTTTCTGTTGCCCCTTTCCTCCTAGTTATTGTTGATTAGGGGAAGCATTTGGTTTTAATTTTATGTGATATTTCTTTGTGCATGCTGCGTTGCAAATACCGATCCCACTCTTGACGGCCCCAGTTTTGGCCTGGCTACCTGGTGGACTGATCCAGACCTCACTGGCTCAAGCAGCAGCTTTGCCTCATGGGAGGCCCCAATTCTGGTCTCGCTGGCCCTGACACTGGCCTAACCCCTTGGCAGGCTCTGATCAAGGCCTCGGAGGCCTCCGTAGCAGCTTTGCTTCACAGAAGGCTCCAATGCCAGCTGCTGGCCCCAGCACTGGCCTAACCCCTTGGCAGGCTCCGGTCCTGGCCTCAGAGGTCTCAGTAGCAGCCTTGCCTCATGGAAGACTCCAATGCTGGCCAGTGGCCCCGGCACCAGCCTAACTCCTCAGGAGGTTCTGATTCTGGCCTCAGAGGCCCCAGCAACAGCCTTGCCTCGCGGCAGACTCCGATCCCAGCCTCGCTAGCCCCAGCACTGGCCTAATGCCTCAGCAGGCTCCAATCCTGGCCTCGGAAGCCTCAATAGCGGCCTTGCCTCATGGAAGGCTCCGATGCTGGTTGTTGGCCCCGGCACCATCCTAACCCCTTGGCAGGCACCAATCCTGGCCTTGGAGGCCCCAGCACCGGCCTTGCCTCACGGCAGGCTCTGATCCTGGCCTCACTGGCCCCAGCACTGGCCTAACCCCTCAGCAGACTCCGATCCTGGCCTCAGAAGCCTCAATAGTGGCCTTACCTCACATAAGGTGACTCCAATGCCAGCTAGTGGCCCCGGCAATGGCCTAACCCCTCAGCAGGCTCTGATTCCAACCTCAGAGGCCTGAGAACCAGCCTTGCCTCGCAGCAGTCTCCAATCCCAGCCTCGCTGGCCCCAGCACCGGCGTAACCCCTCGGCAGGCTCCAATCACAGCCTCGGAGGCCTCAATAGCGGCCTTGCCTCATGGAAGGCTCTGATGCTGTCCGTTGGCCCCGGCACCGACCTAAACCCTCAGCAGGCTCCGATCCTGGCCTTGGAGGCCCCAGCACCAGCCTTACTTCACAGCTGGCTCCAATGCTGGTCGATGGCCCCAGCAATGCACTAATCCCTCGGCAGGCTCTGATCCTGGTCTCAGAGGCCCAAGTAGCAGCCTTGCCTCACAGCTGGCTCCAGTGCCGGCCATTGGCCCTGGTACTGGCATAACCCCTTGGCAGGCTTTGATCCTGTCCTCGGAGGCCCCAGCACTAGCCTTGCCTCACAGCAGGCTTCAATCCCAGCCCTGTTGGCTTTGGCACCGGCCTAACCCCTCAGCAGGCTCCAAACCCGGCCTTGAAGGCCCCAACACCGGCCTTGCCTCACAGCATGATCCAATTCCAGCTTCACTGGCCCCAGCACTGGCCTAACCACTTGTCAGTCTCTGATCCTGGCCTTGGAGGCTCCAGCACCGGCCTTGCCTCACGACATGCTCCAATCCCAGCTTTGCTCTGTCCATCGCTGGCCTCACCCCTCGGCAGGCTCTAATCTGAGTACCCTCTTTGCCCAACCATTTGTCCCATGTTCTCAAGGGTGCGTGGTGGTAACATTCTGCCTCTGGGGTCATTACTTCAAAGGTCCCAGGTGTAATGCATCAGATCTCTGCCTCCCCTGAGTACTGGCCACTGGCATTGCCACTGTCTCCATCATTTCAAATATTTCCCAAGCTCTTTTTTCACTCTGAATGTTTTCCAGTGTTCCTAAGCATGTGTAATGGTAGCATTCGACCTTTGGTGTAATTTCTCCCCCCCCCCCAAAAAAAAATAAGCTTGGTAGGCTCCGATTTCTGTTTTTCCTGAATACAAGTCTCCACCTCCAACGCAGAGACCACTTTCAGCACCGCCTTTCTCCTTGGTCTCCGCTAAAGTCTCTCTCCTTACAAGTGATGTCAAAAATTCTTAACAATGTAGAGAAGAAGCAGTCCTCCTTAGCAGAAAATTTTTCCAATAATTCCAGTTCATTTGGATAAGTTTTGTCTGCATCTCCAGTATCCTGGCATCTGCTATGACCTCCTTTACTCCTCTCTGATATTTTCATTTCTTTTCTTTTTCTTTTCCTTTTTTACAGGGTCCTTCTGGGTGGAGAGGGTGTCACCAAAGTGCCCCGCCAGTGCCTGCCCACCCGCCTAGGGTCGGGGCCAGAGGCCCAGACCACCTGCATGGTTTTAAAGAAAGGGGTCTGTGAGCTCATCTCACTACAGTGCTGCAGTTTTAATGTTTTTGGAAAGGTGTCAAGGAATAATGATGGTGTAAGGAATACAGGGTTGGTGATGGGATGGGATGGGAATGCGGTAAGGAGTACAGAGATGGGGATGGGATGGAGTGAGGATAGGGTGATGGATATAGGGTTGGGGATGGGATGACAATGGTATCAGAGATGCAGGCTGGGGAAGAGATGGGGCCTCAAGAGAACATCAGGCTTCCCTTTGTTGGGTGAGTGTGTGGGTTTTGTAGTATAATATGGGAAAAGGGTCAACAATGCAGGAATGGGGGTGTGAGGGGAAACAGATATTTTTAATGGGGACACTCAAATGTTCTAAACAGAAAGAATCTAGCTGTAGGTGGGCATGGTGCTCCCATTAAGGATATGATGGTCTGTGGACAAAATTTCCCCCAACAAGTTTGTGTTTGACCTGGTGGGTCAAGCATGAGAGGGTAGAAGGGTTCTGTATTGTATTTTCCTGTTTCCCTCTTATGACATATATTTCTAGCTTTATGATGTATGCCATTACAAGGCTTGGAATGTAAGGAAAAGTAATAGAGACCCCTTCTGTGTGTGTGTGTGTGTGTGTGTATATATATATATATATATATATATATATATATATATATATATATATATATGAAAGTAAGACATATATACATAGAAAAGAAGGAGAAAGGTGGGCAGGACAGGAACTTTTGTCCAGATATTCTTGCGATGGGGATGTCATGTTGTCAGTGTGGAGAGCTTCACAGCGCCACTCTTCCAGGTAATGTTTCTGAACCCCTCTCATTAAGAGAATGTGGTTTTGTGTTGCAATTTGTACCACTGCCTATGATTTCTTGGGAAAAGGTGCACAATCAAGACTTGAAATGCAGGGTTTTGTGGGGGAGGATATGTGGATGTAGGCCTGTTATCCCAGGAGTTGTGAGGCTGAAATACAAGAATTACAGGTTGGAGGCCAGCCTCAGAAACCCTAGAGGATCTGCCTTCTATGTGAGCAAGAGGCAGACCTAAGTAGATTGCTCAAATACACAAGTGTAAATAAACAGGAGCAACTGACTGAAATTAACAACACCATCCAAATAAAATTCTTGATTCAGGCAAGGATTAAGAACAAATAAACTGGATGATAAAGAGCTGGATCGTTATATAATATCAAAGGTGGAGAAATATAGAATGTCAAAGCTAGATAACTATATAATATCACATATACACAAAGAGGTCTGTGTAAAATCTGAATAAATGATGTCAGAGTTGGATAGTTATATAATGCCACACACATACAAAGTTATATGTGCAGAACCACACACATCACTAGTAGAGATGAAAAGGAAACACACACAGTGGAGGAATCAGCTACTTTCTTTGTGATCCAAGAATTAGCCAGATGGTATATGTTTTCTGACATAATAAACAACACCCAGGATGTTCTCTAGTCAAGAAAACATACTAGAATCATATAATAAGGAGGTCTAAAAGACAGAAAAAACAGCCAGATATCACCACAAAGATGCAACTAGAAAATTTATAAATATGAGACATCCTACTGAACAGCTTGCCTGGTCTCTTCTGTATAGAAATGTCTGCAAAAGAGACTTTAAAAAGGAACTGGGGAAGCAGAACCAGATGGCTTGCTTGGATTTCCATATGGCACTTTTTTATTGATGTAAATAAAAAGGACATTCCTGACAGGAGTGCCAATTTTTGTAAACAGATATTTGTTTCAAAGATATTAGCAGTATTTTTGTTTAAATGTCCTTAGGCATATATTTCTATGACCTGCAAAAGTTTCTTCCCCGGTTCACATTTTATTGACCATCAGTTTTTAGTACCAGTGCAATCCACTATGCTTATAGATGTCTGTGGCAGACCTAATGGTGTTGACTAAAACAAAACTCCAACATTGTTTATTATAATTCCTTGAAAGGTAATTGTTAGAAAAAAAAAGAGTAAAAATGTGTCACTTCCCTCTCTGTTTTTAGTTTTTTTTTTTTATTGTTTCTACCTTTGGGGCTAAAGTTGCAAATTTTTCATGTTGCTGAGACAGTCCATAAGAAGAGTAGTATTACTTGTTCCAGGTCCCATAGCTAGTGTCATATGAAATTGAAATGCCATCAGACTGATTCTAGAAGCCAGGTTCTTATCCAATATACTAAAGGGCCTTCAGCTATTGACCTCATATGAAATGTAGAGTCACAATTCTACAGAACACAGCAAAATAACAAAATAAAAAATAAGAAGCCAGACATTACTATTTCTCTTGGAAAATATCAAACCAAAGCCAGGTGTGGTGGCACAAGCCTCTAATATTAGTACTTGGAAGGCTGGGACAGGAGGATTTCAAGATTGAGTCCAGCCTCAGCTACTCTAGCAAGGCCCACAGGAATGTAGTATGGCACCCTGTTTAAAAGTCAAAAATAAAATAGGGCTGGGGGTATAGGTCAGAGATAGAATGGCCCTGGGTTCATTCCCTAGTACTATATAGGAGGAGGAGAGAAATGGGGAGCAAGAGGGGAAAGAGGTGGAGGGGAAGATTATCACTAATGTTATGTTTTTTCTATCCCGTATTATACAAACAGTGCATGTTCATTTTTAGAAAGTAGAAAGAAAAAAAAAAAAAAAAAAAAACTACACAACCAAATCCGAGGCAATTAGTCTTCTATCACCAAGAGATTACCACCAATGCTATATTGGTGTTATCTACCCATTTTTTTTTCCTTGTGCTTGTGCTGGCATAAGCACACATAGTTTCTCTTTTGAATATTTTCTTTAATTTTATATTTTTATTGGTGCACTATAGTCTGACATCATAGTTGGTTCACAGTGATGGTGACATATGTGCATACATCACCTAGTTATATACTGTGACCATCTTCTAAGTTAGGAGATATAATTCCCCATGGTATTACTAACCAAATGTAATCCCCTTGTGGATGTTCATAGTATCTTCAATCTCTCACATATGGCTAAATACACGAATCAGAATTTCAGATTCAGGGCCTTCCAGGAAGATGGCGACCAAGTAAAGTGGAGTTTATGAATCCTGCTAGCAATCGATCTTTATTACTAAAAAATCAGCACTTTTCATAGCCAGAAAACACTACCAGCAGAGAAATAAAAACTGCAAGTACAAGGGACAGAGAGAAGGAAGGTTAGAATGGCCAGAAACCAGAGAGGAAACCAGCCTGCATTCCAGTGGTGGTGGAGCCACGCTGCGGGCACCATCTTCCCTCACAGCACTGGGCTCCAGAGCAGAGGGGGACTCAGAATGGAGCTCAGAACCAGAGAGGAGATATGCCGGCCTCATGGCCTTGACACGGCAGCAGCACCATAATGCAGCTGGCAGCGGAGAATTTACTGGAAAGCTCCAGACAAGCACACTCAGTCACCAGCCTCCAGAGAGAAGGGGCGGACAGCAAGCTGAGGTGAGCAGCTGAGGAACATCCAGGTGTAATTCAGCAGTTTCCTTGGCGCAGGGAGCATCTAAAGCTCCCAGGGACCAGGATCAGCATGGCCTCCAGGGATTCAGAGTGGAGCTCAAAACCAGAAAAGAAATATGCCAGCCTTATGGCCGAGGGTGTGACAGCAGCGCCATAATGCCTTTGGTGATGACAGCGAGTTCACTGAGTCCGCTGCAGTGCACTCAACAACCATTGGCATTGGCTACTGTTTATTGTCATTTTGTGAAATAGAGAAACAAAATTTTGGTGTCCAGGGTTCCTGACTTCTGACCCTTGCTACTACACCATTACCCAACCCTCACCACTCAAAAAAGTACTGTTTACCTTTTTAACTCTTCTAAATCCATTTTACTAAGACTGGACTATACAAAATACCCACAATCAGTGGGAAGACAACAGAAGAACAGGCCTGAGAACGTTGAAAATATGAGAACCAGGAATAGTGGAGAAACGACAGAAGTCATGAATACTACTGACCTATAAGAAATGCAAGAAGGTGAGTTCCAAATCTTGGTTTACAGTATGATGAAAGGATTTAAAACAAGTCTAGAGGAGATGGAAGATGAGTTAAAAACACTAAGAAAGAATTAGAAAGAGGTCTGGAATGAAATGAAAGAATCAATAAGTGAAATGAAGACAGCAATAAAAAGGAATTCTGGAACATTATATGAAATGGAAAACAGAATATCAATGTTAGAAGACAGTACATCCAAAATCAAATACATGGTCAGCAATATACAGAAACTTTACAGCAACAAAACCTAAACATCCAGCAAATATGGGATAATATGAAGTGTCCTAACTTACATATAACAGGCATTGAAGAAGGGATAGAGGTACAGACCAAGGGCATTAATAATCTCTTCAAAGAAATAATTCCAGGGAATTTTCCAAACATGGAAAGAAACTTAGATCTTCATGTCCAGGAGGCATAAAGAACACCATTGAGACAGGACCAAAGAAGGACTTCCCCACACCACATAATAGCCAAAATGACAAACATAGAGGCCAAGGAAGGAATCTTAAAAGCAGTGAGAACAAAAGGATGGGTGACATATAGAGGCAAAACAATAAGAATCACCCCAGATTATACATCCCAGGTCAGGAATGCTAGGAGAGACTGGTACAAAGTGATTCAGACCCTGGAAGAAAATAACTCCCAACAAAAACTAATCTATCCAGCAAAACTATTATTCAAAATCAATGGGGAAACAAAAGTATTTCAGGATAAACATAATCTTAAAAACTCCATAAATTCAAAGCCAACACTAGAGAAAATTCTTAAAGAAACAAGCCATAAAGAAGAAAAAAAAAAAAAAAAAAAAGCAGACTTCAAACCAGAGAAGAGAGGAGTTAAGTAAAGTAAAAAAATAAGATGGCCATTTAAGTAAAGAAGAAAAAACAAAACCACCCAATAGTAGACAGAACACAAAATGGCAGAAAACAAAAATAATATTTCAATAATATCTCTTAACATCAAATGACTTAACTCACCAATCAAAAGACATAGACTGGCAATGTGGATTAAAAAAACATAATCAAAATATATGCTGTCTGCAAAATACCCATCTTATAGCCAAAGACATTCACAGACTGAAAGTGAAAAGATGGAAAAAGATATACCATGCTACTGGAGACCAAAAAAGAGCAGGGGTAGCAACCCAGATATCCAACAAAATAGACTTTAAACTAAAACACATCATAAGAAACAAACCAGGGCACTTCCTTTTATTAAAAGAAATAATACACCAAGAACATATAATGATAGTAAATATTTATTCCCCAAATGTGAGTGCAACCACATTTATAAAACAAACCCTTCTGGACATCAGATCCCAAATAGACCCAAATACAATAATTCTGGGAGATGACTTTAATATACCTTTCACACCACTGGATCGATATTCAAGGCAAAAGATGAGTAAAGACTCCTTAGAACTAAAGAAAACCATAAACCAAATGGACGTAATAGACGTTTACAGAATATTTCAGCCAGGAACTACAAAATATACATTCTTCTAAGCAGCCCATGGAACCTTCTCCAAAATAGACCACATCCTGGGTCACAAATAAAGTGCATGCAAATTCAAAGAATGTAATATCATTCCTTGCATCTTTTCAGACCATAATGGAATAAAAGTAGAAATCAACAACAGGAAACTCAAAAGAAATTACTCAAACACATGGAGATTGAATGATACACTATTGAATCATGAATGGGTAAGAGCAGAAATTAGGGAAGAAATAAAGAAATTTATGGAAACAAATGAAAACAGAGACACAACCTACCAAAATCTATGGGACACTATGAAGGCAGTATTAAGAGGAAAGTTTATTGCATTGAGTGTCCACATAAGAAGGACAGAGAATCACCAAGAACCTGATGACACAACTAAAGGACCTAGAAAGACTGTAACAGTCTATTCCCAAAGCCAGCCAAAGGCAAGACATTATTAAAAATAGAGCAGAAATAAATAAAATAGAGAACAAAAAAAATTCAAAGATTCATTAAAACAAAAAGTTGGTTCTTTAAAAAGATTAATAGAATTGATAAATGTCGGGGCCCACTCGGCTAGACCGGGATGGGGCGGTGGCAAAAGATGGCACCTAGGCATGTTGGCAAGTCACAAGTCTCATGAGGCTGGCAGTGCCCTGAGCCTGCGCAGTGAGCCCTATCAGGCGCCCTATGGATGATCAGTGATGCAGCACCTCGTGTTACTACCTGCCCGCCAATGAGAGGGTTAGAAATGTGCATGACCTAGCTGTGGGAATTTTGGGGTTGGTAGGGTATAGAGGGAGGGGTTATGATACTGATATATATTTGCTTGCTGTGTGCATTAAAGGAAAGAAGCATCATCAACAGACTTGGCATTTGTGTGTTCTTTCCCAGGGCTCTGCAGGATGGAGCCTTAGGGACGCGACAAGTGGAGCCGAAACCCGGCAACGCCATGGGGTAATTTTGCAGGTAAGCAATGAAGGGACAGCACTGTGTAGGTTCGTAGGATTTAGCGATGAAGTAGAAAGCTCATGGATTGTGACAAAGCAAGACTTATCATGGGGTCTAAGGTTACTACTATGAAAGGCAAAGAGGCTCTCTGTAAGATTCTTTTTAAGGGAGGAGTGAAAGTGAAAGCAGCCACCATCAAAAATTTTCTTAAAACTGTTAAAACTGTAGCTCTGTGTTTTCTAGGGGAAGGATATGTTAACATTCCTCAGTGGGAGCATCTAGGCCATGATCTCCATAAGGCCAATGCCGAAGAGCCTCTGCCCCCAGGGATGCTGGCCATCTGGAATTTAGTTAAATCCTGCCTGGCTGATAAAACAGGGCAGTCTGCCTCTAGGACTGCAAATCAGACAAATTCCCAGGTTTAAACAGGCTCTGCCGCCATTCGGAGAGCCACCCCGGGAAGTGCAGGATTGGACGTCTGTGCCACCACTAGATTCATATTAATGCCTAATATGGATGCCTATTGCTCTGCCTTGGCCTGTTAGAGTGGATGAGAATTTCCTCCTGGTCCTTTTGAAATGAGAAAGGAGGGACTTTAGGGTGAGTGCTCTTATTGCAATAATTATGGTCTCCGCTGCTGCAGCCTTAGCAACATCAATTAATATGGCTGCTGCTGTAAATACGATATACTCAAGTACAGCTACTGCCATAGCATAACAAGCTCAAATAAATGGGCAGCTTAAAGCAGGCATAATGATGGTAAATCAAAGAGTGGACCTATTACAAGAACAGGTTGACATGTTGGAACAGATGGCCATGGTACCATGTATTCAAAAATCATCTGGATTATGCATAACCTCCGTGAAGTATCAGAATTTTTCCCATGCAGGCAATCTATCCCGACAGATAGGCAGAATGCTTCTGGGAAATTGAAGCCATACATTTGAACAGAAAATGACAGAACTTTGAGTGTCCATTGTCGCAATCAAATCTACCCGTTTGGAGTTTTCCTCAGTACAACAATGGATGGACCTGATATAGGGGACAGTGGGCTTCTTAAAAGATTGGGGTGGCGTGACATTCTGGGCATTTTTTGCTGGTGGTAGTATGCTGTGTCCTGGTTGGATATATCAGGTGTATTTGACAACAAACTGTGCAACAACAGCATATGATGGTGCAAGCTCTGGCTGCCCTTGAAGCTGGCTCATCTCCTCACGTATGGCTCAATATGCTGCATCGGTAGTCAAAGACAGGTACAATCATCCCTGGGATCATATCAACCTAAGACAGGGGGGTAATCATGCTATTGCTTTCCCGATGATGGGTAAGAATGATCCTTGAGGTTCGACAACCTAAGACAGGCACGGCCCCGAGCCTTAATTTTAATAAAACAAAAAGGGGGAGATGTCGGGGCTTGCTCGGCTAGACCAGGATGGGGCAGTGGCTCAAGATGGTGCCTAGGCATGTTGCCAAGTCACAAGGCTCACGAGGCTGGCGGTGCCCTGAGCCTGCGTAGTGTGCCCTATCAGGCACCCTACAGATGATCAGTGATGCAGCACCTTGTGTTATCACAAGCCCGCCTATGAGAGGGTTAGAAATATGCATGATCTAGCTGTGGGAAGTTTGGGGTTGGTAGGGTAAAGAGGGAGGGGTTATGATACTAATATATATTTGCTTGCTGTACGTATTAAAGGAAGAAAGCATCATCAACAGACTCGGCATTTGTGTGTTCGTTCCCAGGGCTCTGCAGGACGGAGCCTTAGGGACACGACAGATAACCACTGGCCAACCTAACCAAAAGAAATAGAGAATCAACTCAAATTATCAAAATTAGAAATGGAAAAGGAGATATCACCACAGATAGTTAAGAAATTAAAAAGCTTATCAGAAACTACTTTAAAAATTTATACTCCAATAGACTAGAAAACATGGAAGAAATTGATAGATTTGTAAGCAACAATTAACCTACCTAAACTCAACCAAAAGGACTTAGCAAGCCTAAATCAACCAATAGCAATGAAAAAAATAGAAATGGCAATAAAAATTCTTCCATCAAATAAAAGCCCAGGTCCAGATGTGTTTCCAGCTGAATTTTACAAAACCTTCAGTGAACAACTAATACCAATACTTCATAACTTTTTCCAGAAAATTGAAAGAGTCGGAACTCTCCCAAATTCCTTCTATGAGGCCAGTATCATATTAAACCCTCAAATAAAGATACTTCACGAAAGGAAAACTACAGACCAATATCCTTAATGAACATAGATGCAAAAATTTTAATCAAAATACTAGCCATACACATTCAAAACTATATCAAGAGAATAATACATCATGACCATGTTGGTTTCATCCCAGAAAAACAAGGCTGGTTCAACATACAGAAATCAATACATGTTATTCACCACATAAATAGAACCAAGAAGAAAAACCACATCATAATAGCAATAGATGATGAAAAAGCATTCGACAAAATCCAACACCCATTTATGTTAAAAAATCACTGCAGAAAATTGGGATAGAAGAAACGTACTTCAACATCATTAAGGCAATATACTGTAAACCCAAAGCCAACATTATATTTAATGGGGAAAAACTGCAAGAAATTCCTCTAAAATCAGGAACAAGACAAGGATGCCCACTATCACCACTCCTTTTCAATATAGTTCTTGAGACCCTTGCTGTAGCAATAAGACAAGAGAAGGAAATCAAAGGAATTCACATAGGAAGAGAAGAATTAAAATTATCCTTATTTGCAGATGACACGATCCTTTATCTGGAAGACCCAAAGAACTCAACCAAAAGACTTCTGGAGCTGATTGACAAATTCAGCAAAGTCGCAGGATACAAAATCAACCTAAAGAAATCAGTGGCTTTTCTTTATGCCAACAATGAATCCTCAATGAAATAAACAAAGAAAACAATTCAATTCTCTATAACCTCAAAACTAATAAAATACCTAGAAATAAACCTGACCCAAGATGTAAAAGACCTCTACAACAAAAAAACTATAAAACATTAAAGAAAGAAATTGAAGAAGACCTTGAAAGATGGAAAGACCTCCTGTGCTCATGGATAGTCAGAATAAATATCATCAAAATTGCCATTCTGACAAAACTGATCTATAGATTCAAAGCAATTCCCATTAAAATACCAGCGACATTTTTCACAGACCTAGAAAAGCAATCATGAACTTTATATGGAGAAAGAAAAGACTCAGAATAACCAAAGCAATTTTTCAGCAATAAGAAACATGCAGGAGGCATCACCATCCCAGACTTCAAATTATACTATAGAGCAATAGTTGTAAAAACAGCATGGTACTGGCACAATAACAGATATACTGACCAGTGGATTTGAATAGAAGATGCAGAAACAAATCCACACATCTTTAGTCAATTAATCTTTGACAAAAAGGCCAAACTCACATGCTGAATTAAAGATAGCATTTTCAACAAATGGTGCTGGGAGAACTGGCTATCCATTTGTAAAAAGATGGAACTAAACCCCTATATCTCACCATGCACAGGAATCAACTCAAGATGGATCAAACACTTAGAAATTAGACCTGAGACTGTGAAGTTATTAGAGCAGAGCATAGGCTCAACACTACAACATATTGGCACAGGCAATAATTTCTCAATAAAACCTCCAAAGCTCAGGAAATTAAAGCAAGAATTAATAAGTGGGATAGCATCAAACTATAAAGTTTCCTCTCATCAAAGGAAACCTTCAGTAACCTAAAGAGGAAGTCTACAGAATGGGAAAATATCATTACCAGCCACCACTCTGAAAGAGGGCTAATATCCAGAATATACAGAGCTCAAAAGACTTGGCATTATCAAAACAAACAACCCAATCAAGAAATAGGTAAATGAACTGAATAGACACTTCACAAAAGAAGAGATACAAAGGGCCAATAGATACATGAAAAGATGTTCTTCATCACTGGCCATCAGGGAGATGCAAATCAAAACTCCACTGATATTCCATCTAACCCCAGTCAGAGTGGCAAGCATAAAGAAATCAAATAACAACAAATGCTGGTGAGGATTTGGGGAAAGATGAACTATTTTACACTGTTGCTGGGAGTGAAAACTAGTCCAGCCACTATGGAGATCTGTGTGGAGATTCCTAAGAAAGGTGGGAATAGATCTATCATATAATCCAGCTCTACCATTCCTGGGTATCTTTGCAAAGGGGTTGAATTCAGAGAACTACAGTAACATATGCATACCTATGTTCATAGCAGCACAATTCGTAATAGCCAAAATATGGAATCAACCCAGATCTCCATCAACAGATGAATGGATAGCAAAACTTTGGGTAATACACACAATGGAATTATATTTGGCCATAAAGAAGAGCAATTATATCATTTGCAAGAAGATGGAAAGTCCTGGAGAACATTATGTTAAGTGAAATCAGCCAAGCACAGAAGGAGAAGGTACATATGTTTCCTCTAATATGCCCAAACTAGGGAACACAGAGGATACCAGTGAGACTCCAGATAATGGATGGGAAATATCAGCAAAGTTTGAATGGAAAAATAGGAGAGGAGGAAGGCTGATCTTGATTAATGATTGTCTACATCTGAATATGTGTAAAATTATGAATATGACATGGTTAACCTGGACAACCATTGGTGGGATGGGGGAAGGGAAAACAGGGGTGTGGGGGAGAGTGCACCAAATATAGTTTAAATGTTTACCATTTATGTTCAATTAAAAAATGTTTAAAAATTAAATAAATGCATGTAATTTAAAAACCATCATGTTATTGAACACGTAAATGTCTCCTCAGCCTTTCTGACCATTTTTATTAGCATGTTTATATAATGAATAATTTTTAAAGTAAACATATTCAAATAGTCAAGTATTTTTCGTGTTCTAAAAAGCAATTAAAAAAAAGAATTTCAGATTCAAAGATGTGACTCTTTGATGCTTATAAAGTATTAATAAATTTCCCCTATATGTGGATCACTGAGTTAGTTATATCCTGGTTTATTTGTGGTGACATTCCCCTTTTTTATTGACCATTTTTCTAAGGAAAAAAAAAGTATCCCATCTTAAATTCTGAAAGTATGTAGGACATTTAAAACACTGTTTTTCTTGTATTTCTATGTCTTCCCTATTTGTTTGTTTTGCTCTTTCTCTTTTTCCCCACCTGACCCAACATTCAACCTTCTTCTTGTCCTATAACACTGTCCTTGACTCACAGTTACTCCTGCCAGGATGCAACAGGGAGCCTCCCTGTGCAATGCCTCTCTTTTTTGGTTTTCCCAGGGATGGAGACCAATCTTGCCTCCACACTACTAGCCGGGGCCTGCCCCACCTTGTCCTGCAACACCTGCACACAACCTGAACCCATGGGCACAACCTCCCAGTCCATAGCAGTGGATTTTCAGTTTCCAGATGTGGGCAGTGACAACCAGAGCTCATGAAACAAGGGGCTTCCTGGGAAAGTGCCAGTGAATGCAGCCACACCTTGTACTACCAAGCGACCCATGTGCTATCATGGTTTATCTGGGGACCTACTGTAGCTTTCCATAGTACAGCAGCAGCGTAGTCACCCTTTAGCACACCCCAAGGGTTTTATGTACCCAGACACGAACCAGCTCTGAGGCTCTGCCATCAGCAATAGCCATCCATCTGACTGCTCCCACCAAGCAGCAGCATCAGGACAGTTCTCACATGGCATGACCTCCCAGAAACATCCAGGTCAACAAGACCACATTTTCCAAACCCCCACACTTCTGGGGCAGCAGAGCAAGGGCAGCAAGTGTGGCTGTGTTGCCATCAACCAACACAGGCTCTTCTTTCTTCCATCATCAACCCTGCTGTGCACATGACCTGGCACCCACCCTCACATAAAGAGGACATGGCCATGGACACCACTCCTTAGTGTCAATGCTGAGGTTTTTCCATCTCCACCAGGGGCCAGTGGCAGCCCACAGCTGCCCCACCCAGCACCCAGCCAAGTACTTGTCAGGTCACCTGCAGTTGTTCCCCATCCTGCCTTCCAACCTTCCTCTTGTCCACCAACATGGGTCCTAGTTCACAGTCACCCCTGATGAGCTGCAACAAGGAGCCTCCCTGATCTTTCCTGTGATGAACACCAGTGTTGTCTCCACACTCATAGCTCCACTGCACAGCCAAACAGCTGGAGACTCAAATTCATGGGCATCCTGCCCTTAACACCCTCCTGTAGGCTCATCACCAGGACTGACACTAGGTTCCTTTGCAAGGAGCTGCTCTACAGTGGCACCTAACTGCAGCCCTGCAAGAGGAGCTGGGCCTGGAGCTCAGTGAGTGCAGTGTGGTGTGTACAAGGAGAGTTTTGGCAAGTGCAAGGAGCTGCTGGTGCCTGAGCTCTACAGTAGCCCCGAGCCACCTCTATCTAGTGCCTTAACTGCCATCTCATGTAGCCACCGCACAAGTTGGTGGTGCACTCACACAAAGCTATGGAGAATGTGACATGCAACTGGTTTTCAACTAGGCCAACTGGAAGGCCTACCTAATGCTGAGCCAGTACTACACAGGCAAGAAGGGGTTGGCCAGCCTGGGAAGACACCTGGACAACGTGAAGGAGAAGTTCAACTATACCAACAAGTACAAGTGGTGGGTTTCCCAGGTTTCCTCTTGGCTCCCAACTTCCAAAGCAAATGATGGCCCTTTCCAGTGCTCCACTGCATCTGAGAAGGACCAGTGTTCCAGTTAGCTGCAGAACTTGGCTTGTTCATCCGAAAGAGCCTGGGCTATGTGCTCCCCCTACAGCACCTCTCCGCCTTCTGACACTGGTCCGCTGTGGTTTCAGCAAGTGGAAAATAGATCTCCCCACATCTCCCAGTCCTGTTCTGAGACAACTCTTACTCCTTCAAGAGCTTCAAGACAGCCATGGTCTCCAAATTGGACCTCATACAACTCGGCCAGCAGAAGGTTGTGAACAGTATGCCATGCACCACCTTGTCTCATGATTCCCCGAGGTTCTCACCACCTGGTCCAGGTGCAGAAGCAGAGGCTGACTGCAAACACCCCAGGAGCCCAAGAGACAATGGCCCCTGTAACTTCCCCAGAGTAGGACAAGGACTCAGAAACTGAGTTCAAAGTGGAAAGCAGAGAGCTTACCTCCTTTTTGTTTTTGCTGTCTTCGCCATTCTTTACCTTGTCCAGCTTTGCCAAGGATCTGAGTTCCCCAGGCATGCATTCCATGACTGAACCGCCCTTGGTACTGTGGCTACCTGATGCCCTATTACATTAGTGGCAGAGCTGGGGCAAAGTAGCCAAAGAGGTTTCTGCATGAGGTTGTCAAGAAGCACATGAAACAGAAAGAGAAGCTGATCACAGCCCTGCAGGTCAAGTGCAGCCTCCACAGGGAACTGGAGATCCTGCATGTGGCCAAAAGCTATAGGAATCCATAGAGGCCAAGTGCAACCTGAAGAACAGGATTTAGCACCTGCTGCCTGAGAACAAGAAGATGAAGAAGGTAAGGAGTCACTGGTGGCCTCAAGCTGATACAGGTGTGATACAACAGCTGCAAGGCCAGCCTAATGCCATCCAAGGATTCAGCTAAGATCCAAGACCTGCAAGGAAAGCTGAGCAGGCCAAGGCCTTCCATGAGCAGCTGCAGACTAACCCCCTGCAGAAGTGGGAGGCCTAGGCACACCTGCACAAAGTGAAGCTCAACAAGGACCCTAAAATGTTCTTGGTTTGACTAAAATGAGGCTGCATATCACTCTGCTGATTCCAAAGTATGGCTTAAAAACACGTACAGGGATGAGACTGTTTGAGGAGCAAAAATGGATGTGAGGAGAAAAAAGGGGTTCTACCAGCCCAGAGATTTCAGCCCTGTTGTTCACTGTAAGGGCCAAGGACAATCCACCTAAAATCCAACCCAGTTCTCCTTGTGGCCCTGGACAATATCAAGTCCCACTTAAAGAGACTTAAATGACATGGTATCATGACACCATTCCAGTCCCAGTGAAACACTCCTCTTTTTCCAGTCAAAAGGCCAGGGACCCAGAACTACCAACTGCAGAACTTTAGGGTGATCCACCAGGCCACAGACACCCTAAATCTCACTGAACCTATCCTGTACACATTTGTAAGTTTGTTCCTGGCCACTGTAATTCACATGCTTGGACTTGAAAATGCTTTTTTTTTTTTTTTTTCAGTATCCATCTGACTGCTCTAAACCAAGAACTGTTTGCCTTTCAAAGAGAAGACCCAGAAGCTAAAACCAAACCAGTACACTTGAGCTCAATTGCCTCAAGGGTCTAAGAACTCTGATACTATTTTGGAGAGTCCCTGGCCTGTAATCTGAAGTCTTTTCATCTTGCCCCTTGGGCTGCACCCTCCTTCAGTATGTTAATGACCTTGTCCTTAGACATGAGGCTCTTGGAGGCTACACCAGAAAAAAATGGACCACTAAAATGCTGTGGTTACAAGATCTCTGAAAAGGATTCTTGTCTGCCACCAAAAAGTAAAGTGTGTATGATTCACCATTTAAATAGAGAAAAGACTGTTGCAGGTAAGGTAAAGGGGGACAGTACAAGCTATTTCTGCCAAACAAAAATCCCTCCAGGAATTTCTGAGCATGGTAGAAATTTGATTAAATTTTGTCACAATTAAATTTTTACTGTTGCAGTAAAAATCCCTTTATCTAAAAAAGAACAATGGGCCTTTTCTCAAGTTAAATGGAAATTGCTAAAAGATCATTTGGAGTAGGGCAGAAGACCTGGAGACAAAGAATTAAAGCATTTCACATTTTTTGTCTCTAAAATAAAAAAGGGAAGACATCAGTCCAGGTTTTGGTCCAAAAACCAATTCCAACCTTACTCTATGAGAACTCCCATATATAGCTGAAGATGACCCTGCTGTCATTCAGTGATGAGTCATAGATATGAGGCTGTTCAAAAGTACTGATGTATATCTATTTTTAGAGGCCAGACCTAAAAGCAAGGTTTTGGCCTACAGGGACATTTTGGCTTTCGAAGAAAGCCTCAAAAGAAAAAAGTAGGAGGGAAAACCTAAAACCGCTACATTTGAATTACTGAGTTGACTTCCTCTTTTCCCCTCTCTTTCTGAGAAAAGAAAGTCACAAAAGGTTTAAGTACATCATAGAATATTTGTGAAGGATGAGGCTCTTTAAAAAACTTTTGCATGTGTGATAAAGTTGATTATATTTTAAATATTTAAAATTTTACAGTGGGGTTTATTAAAATTTCCTGTGTTTTCTACTATCTCTATTTTCTATTGTTACTATTGCTATCTTATTAAGCCCTAGATTCTACATTTTACTTCTAAAGTGAAAGTTAACTTCCATGTAACTGCAATGCTATATTTTTCACAAATATTTAAAATATGTATATATTAGACAAAACAACATTCAGTTTAATATCCAAGTTTCATCACAATCACCTGAAGCCAGGAGCCCTGGAGCCAGAATCCCCAGATATGACCCACTTAATTGCTCAAAGTAAATGTAAAATTTAGGCAAGCTAATCCTGACGATAATAGCTTGCCCTGCTCCAGTCACAGGCAGAAGCTGACAAGTCAGTACAGAATGAAATAATTTTAAAGAGAAGCACATCTTAGAACCCCAAATTGGACTCTAAATTTTGTCATCAGTGCTTTAAAACTTTATTAGTGGTGACTTTTTTAGACTGACTGATTTTGGGTGGTCTTAATTTTAACACTTAGATGTCTACCAAACTTGAATTTGAATTAATAAAATGAAAAAATAATTGGCTGTTCTCATCCCATGGAGAAGACTAATAGGGTTGTGAGAGCCAGTTTTTGCAATATTCAATATTAATGTATCAACAAATGATCAAACCTTTTTTTGTGAAGTGTAATGCATGTCACATTATATCTTGTGATAACCAGGAAAATTAGAAACAGTTTTTCCAGGCTGAAAAATGCTACTGGTCTTGTCTCAAAGACAAAATGATGAAACACGGAAACATTTGGAATCTTCTTAGTCATCAGCTTTGTGGTCATCTCGGTCTGGCTTGATAGGGGCACAAACTTCCCACACAAGGACCATGTGAGACTGATAAGCAGGAACCCTGAGATTAAGCAGAGACCATGACAACTACTTTATTTCTCAGAATTTTGCCCTTCAAGGATGACTAGTGAAAGATGGTGACTGAGAAAAGCAGGGTTTGTGAGTCCCTCTAATAATCAACCTCTACTACCAGAAAATCAGCAACTTCCATAGCCAGAAAACATCATCAGCAGAGAAATAAAAACTGTAAATACAAGGGACAGAGAAAAGAAGAGCTGGAAGAAGAACCAGACACCAGAAAGAAACCAGCCTGCACACCACGTTTGGAGCAGCAGCACGGAGACACGCAGGCACCATCTTCCCTCGCAACACCAGGCTCCAGAGAAAAGGGGAACTCAGAATGGAGCTCAAAACCAGAGAGGAGGTATGCTGGCCTCATCATTGAGGATGTGACAGCAGTGCCTTATTGCTGGCGGCAGCAGAAAATTCACTGGATGGCTCCAGACCAGCACACTCAACATCTTTCCAGGCTCCAGAGAGAAGAGGCAGATACCGAGCTGAGGTGAGCAGCTGCGGGATAGCCGGACACATTTCAGCAGTTTTTTTCAGTGCAAGGAGTGTTGAAAGCTCTCATTGGCCAGGCTCAGCACACCCTGCAGGGACTCATAGTGGAGCTGAAAACCAGAGAAGAAATACACCAGCCTCATGGCCGAGGGTGTGGTAGCAGATCTGTATTGTGAGCGGCGGCAGCAGCAGCGGGTTCACGGAGTCCACTACAGCTCCATCAGCACACTCAACAACCATGAGTCAAATTGTGGCCCTAGAAGAGAAATCCAAGTACTGCACTCCCAGGGACTTGCACAGATAATCTCCCTGGGACAGGGATTTTTTCAGTCCAACCCAGTGGGAGAGTGGTGGTGGCAGATATATCACACCATAGTTGCAGCTCCTCATGGGAGAATGCCCAGCCTGGGACCCCCATGGTTTCAAGCAGCCTCGATTGACTCCATGGGTCTGAGGCTTTGTGATACAACCCAGTAGTGATGACTGAGACACCACAGACTCAAGATCCAGAGCACCTTAAGTGAAGTCATAGAGACCTAAGAAAAAACCCAGAGAAGGCACAATCTTCTGGAATCATGGGAAAGAGAAATAACAATGGAGCAATGAATAACCACACCCCCACAACATCAGAACCTGATAACACAGATATTCAGAGATCTCTGGAAGATCAAATCAGGAAAATAACTGTAGAAATAATAGAGGACTTTAGAAAATAATTCAGAGTCAAAAAAAAAGATAAAGGATGCAATCACTGAAGTAAAGGCCTCAATTCAAAGTATAAACAACAGCTTAGACCACCTGGAGAATAGAATCTCGCTCCTAGAAGATGATCACTCCAAAAATGAATGCCTAGTTTCTAATTTAGAAAAAAAATTTACAGCAGGAATTTGACATTGAAGAAATATGGGCCCATTTTAAGAGAGCTAACCTAAGAATAATAAGAAGAGAGGAGGGAAAAGAAGGTAAAACCAAAGTGATCAATAATTTATTCAAGGTAGTGATAGCAGAAAATTTATCAAACATAGAGCAAGATGTCAATACACAGGTCCAGGAAACTTATAGAACTCCCTTTAGACAGGATCAGAGGTTCCTCATGCCACATAATTGAAGCCAAGCAGAGAATCTTAAAGGCAACAAAAACAAAAGGACAAGTGACATTCAGAGGCAAACCAATTAGAATCACTTTAGACTTCCCAAACCAAGTCATAAAAGCCAGAAGGGCATGGAGTAACATATTCCAAACTCTGAAAGAAAACAACTGCCAGACAAAAATTTCCTACCCAGAAAAGCTATCTATCAAATTATATGGAGAAATAAGAAGCTTCCATGACAAAGAGAAACTGAAGGAATTTATGTCTTCAAAACCAGCACTAGAGAAAATACTCAAGGAGATTAACTGCAAAGAAGAAATAGGTAATGCATGCTAGAACCAAAGAAACATGATTTTCCATCTAGCAGACAATTAAGCAAAGAAGAATAAACAGTATCTAAAACAGAAATAAAATATTAACATGTTAGGAATTAAACATTATCTCTCTATAATCACACTGAATGTAAATGGCCTCAACTCCCCAATAAAAATACAAAGTGGCAAAATGGATTAAAAAACAGAGTCTATCCATCTCCTGCTTACAAGAAACACACCTTACAAGTAAAGATAGGAACAAACTCAAGGTAAAGGGCCGGAGCAAGTTATTTCATGCTAACCTAACTCAAAGACAAGCAGGAGGAGCAACCATGATATCAGACAAGTTACACTTCAAACCTAAACTTATTAGAAGAGACAAAGAAGGTCATATTTTACTGGTAAAAGGAATAATACAGAAACAGGAAATAACAATAATCAACATCTATGCCCCAAACATAGGGGCGACTACTTTCAGAAATCAAACTCTTTGTGACATGAAGTTACACATAAATCCCAATACAACAATACTGGGAGACTTCAACACATCTCTCACAACACTAGATCAATCTTCCAGACAAAGGGTCAGTAAAGATGCCTCAGAACTAAAGAACAACATTAACCAAATGGACCTGTTGGACACATATAGAATATTTTACCCAACTACAGCAGAGTTTACATTTTTCTCAGCTGCTCATGGAAACTTCTCCAAAATAGATCACTATAGAGATCAAAATAGAGCACTAGGAAGTTTAAAAAAATGATACATACTTCTCTGTTGCATTAAAGACCATAAGATAATAAAACTAGAAATCAAGTATAAGAAGACCCAGAGAAAGAACATAAACATGTGGAGACTGAACACCATGCTTCTGAATGAAGAATGGGTCAGAGAAGATGTAAGAGGTGAAATAAAGAAATTTCTAGAAACAAATGAAAATAAAGATAAAACATATCCAAACCTCTGGGACACTTTGAAGGCAGTATTAAGAGGAAAATGTATAGCACTGAGTGCTCACATAAGAAAAACAGAAAATCTTCAAATAAATAACCTAATGACATGCCTCAAAAGCCCTTGAAAAGCAGGAACAAGTGAACCCCAAAACCAGTAGAGGACAGAAAATTATTAAAAATTTGAGCAGAAATTAATGAAATAGAGAATAAAAAACAATACACAAAATCAACAAAACCAAAAGCTGGTTCATGAAAAAATTAACAAGATAAATAAACCACTAGCCAACCTAACTAAAAGAGAGAGAGAGAGTGAGAGAGAGAGAGAGAGAGAGAGAGAGAGAGAGAGAGAGAGAGAGAGAGAGAATCAACTCAAATTATGAAGATAGATGAAAGAGGAGAAATTACTACTGACAGTGTAGAAATCCAGAAGATTATCAGAAACTACTTTGAAAAACTATACTACAACAAAATGGAAAATCTGGAGAAAATTGACAACTTCCTAGATAAATACAGCCTTCCTAAACTGAGTCAAGAAGATATAGAACACTTAAACCAACCAATAACAATCAAAGATATTGAAACAGCAATAAAGAGCTTTACCATCAAAGAAAAGCCCAGGACCAGATGGTTTCCCAAGTCAATTGTATAAAACCTTTATAGAAGAGCTAACCCCAATACTACTCAAACTATTTCATGAAATAGAAAAATACAGGACTCTCCCAAATACAATATCTGAAGCCAACATCACACTAATACCCAAACCAAATAAAGACAGTTCAATGAAGGAAAACTACAGGCTTCTGATGAAGTCCTTAAATATAAGGACTGTAGCCGGGCATGGTGGTGCATGCTTGTAATTTCAGCATTCAGGAGGCTGAGACCGAAGGATTGTGGTTTGTGGACAGCCTCAGCTACTTAGTGAGGCCCTCTGCAACTCAGTGAGACTTGGTTTCAAAATAAAGAATAAAAAAAAAAAAAAAAAAGGTTGGGGATTTAGCTCAGGTTCCATCCCCAGACCTGAAAAAAAAAAAAAAAAAAAAAAAAAGTAAGGACAGTGAATTCTTGCAGGCTCTGTAGCGCTATGGGAGTTAAGGGCATCCAGCAGATGGGGCATAACTCTTTCCAAGGAGCAGCTGAGACTATGCCAGAGCCTGAGCTGGAGGGAAGACCCAGAAGCTCATGAGTGTTTGGTCAAGAAAAGGAGGCAGACTCAGCCCAACACTTGGATTAGCATTCTCTGGATCACCCAAGTGTAAAGTGTTTGCACATTTGGATGTTAAAATTATAACTTTACATTTAGATAATATTTTCCTTTTCAGTTGAGCTCAAACTTACCCTTATTTTCAGGTTGTGTATATGAAGAAGTAGCATCCCTTGCACTTTTCTTCTCAGTTTGTCAGATGATGAGCATTTGCAATTAGGAGTTTCTTAAGTTTCATCATTGATCGCTATTAATTTGCATGGTTAAATTTAAACTTTGCTTTTAGCTGGGTCACAAGGTAGAATTGCTAGGCATAAATATTTACTTTTTCCAGCTGACTGAGGCTCTCAGTAATAAAAGTGTTCTAGCTAATGTTTCTTTCTGAAGCTTGACCTTCATAATGTGCATTGATTCTGTTCCTGTTACTGGAATATACACACATGCTGGTTTGTTGTACGCAGTACCTAGGGAATGCAACACTAAGCCTCATTGGTTTAGGCCTAGCAATGGGGTTTCTGTGAATTTCTAAGAGGTCTAAGAGGGAGGGAAATAAAATATACTTGGTGCCGCTGAGTTTCACATGAACTATTCAGGGGTCTGTAAATGTTAACAATAATTGTTAGATTATTTAAAAATAACTACAGATGACAGAGAATATAAAGTTGCAAATCAGTAGTTGTGCTTTAAAATAGCACATGCCTTATACTCTTTAGAGGCCGGGATGTTTCTTTGGCCAGCTGGATTTATGGTGACACGTTCCCTCAGTCCTCTTCTTTCATTCCTCTGTTATTTGGCCCACGTGTACTTTTCTGTTTCCTTGAATAACTGTATTTTAGTTACTATAATAAAAAAAGTTTATTGTTATTCTGAATTACAAAATTTTGTTCAAAAAACCTTTTTGTCATTTTGGAAACTTTTAAGTGATTAAAAAGTAAGTCTAGCCAGGCGTGGTGGCACATGCTTATAATCCCAGCATTAGGAAGGCTGAGACTGAAGAATCTCAGTTCGTGGACAGCCTCAGCTACTTAGTGAGGCCCTCTGCAACTCAGTGAGATCCTATTTCAAAATAAAGAATAACACAATAAAAAATACGGCAGGGGGTGTAACTTGAAGGTTGAATGTCCCTGGGTTCCATCCCCAGGCCCGCAAAAATCAAAAAAGTAAGTCTAGCCAGGCATGGTGGCACATGCTTATAATCCCTGCGCTTGAGAGGCTGAGACAGGAGGATCTCACAGGTTTGAAGCCAGCCTCAGCTACTGAGTAAGGCTCTCAGCCACTTAGTGAGACCCTATTTCCAAATAAAGTATTAAAATATAGGTCTGGGAATATAGTCCAGGGGTAGAAATCCTCTGGGTTCCACTCCCAGTACTACCAAACAAAAACAAAAAAACATACACTTTAGCAAGAACAGTTGCTGCAGCTGCTGCTAAAGCCTTGCAGGCAAAGGACACTGACTCAGCACACCAGGCCCCAGGGGCTTGCAGCACCTGTCAGTCTTTCTGTAAGTGAGATGGTAATGGTGTAAAAACTAGAAACTGTCATGTTGCATACCCCCAGAAAGCCTGCAGCTCCTTCTCTTGCTGCAGCAATGTTGGGAAGAATCATGGCAGGGACTTCCTCCCATCCAGCCTCCATATGCCTTCCCATCCAGTCCAGCCACAACCACAGCCTCCAGGCCTTCATCTGGCCTATCTCCTGTTGTGACAGTCCAAGCTCCTCCAAGTGAGGCTGAGGCTGCCAGCCACCTGGCCCATTCACATCTTCCCTGCCTGTCTTTCTCCAGCTTCTCTTTTAGCCCTGATGCTATTGCTCCAGAGGCAGGATGCCAACATCTCCCAAAAATGCAATACCAGCAAGGTGGATCTGGGAATCTTCTCAAAGACCAAGTGGTGTTGCATCTTCCTGCTCAGGCTGTACCCCCACGGATGCTGTCTGAGGGGTGGGATCTTGAGGATCATGGTTCATGAGGGAGGGGCCACTCATCTCAACCCCACAGGGTGGCTTTCACCACCATGGCACCCTCTCCCAGCTCTCAGACCAAGAAACACCTTTATGGCAAAGACCAAAAATTAAAAAAAAATCATGCTGTCTCTGCCCTCCCTCAGTTGACTTTCCAGTGCTGTGCCATAAATGCTGTTGATTTTATAGTTCCTAAGTGCATCTGTGTATTCTTCTTTAGATTTTTTGGGGGGCCTGGGGGTAGAACCCAGGGGCATTTGACCTCCAAGCTACATCCCCTGCCCTATTTTTTTATTCTTTATTTTGAAACAGGGTCTCACTGAGTTGCAGATGGCCTCACTACGTAGCTGAGGCTGTCCGTGAACCGTGATCCCCTGGTCTCTGCCTCCAAATTGCTAGGATTACAAGCATGTGCCACCACACCTGGCATCATCTGTGTATTTTTCAACTTTACTTCCATGCTGTTTGGCTGTTGTTCTCCTAGGTGAGCACTTCTGAGGAGCCTGATGAAATGCCAATGCCCAATTCCGAAAGCATTTGTCATCCCTGGAAGTGTCCTCCTGTTGTGGATAGCCTTGCGGCCTCCCAATTCTTCCCAGGTAAAACCACCCAATCTGTACCCAGCCTGGGTGCCCTTCCCAGGCAGCAGCAAGACCTAGGTTGTCACCCAGCTATTCCCCAGCTGTCCCTCCTCACCAGAGGCTGTGCCCATGGCAAGCTCCTTTTGTAGTTGCTGGGGAAAGGCCCTTGTCAGATACAAGGATGCAGGCTGGGCAGCACAAGCCCTCCAGACCAGCAAGGAGCAGTTTTCATGAAAAATATTTGTCTTTTTAAGAAAAGAAAGAAGGAAGGGAGGAAGCAAGGTTGGTCCTTTTAAGGAAAAAGATGGTTGGTTTTGCTTATAACTCCTCTTAAGCTGAGGAAGAGTGCCCTGTGAGTCCTGCTGTGAGGTGGCGGTGAGAGCCAGGTGAGGAAGGCCAAAGGCACTAGTGCCTCTGGCTGCTGTCATGCCAGCCACTTCCTTCAGGCCTCTTGGTCTTGCGTCGTGCCTTGGTATGTGTTGATTGGACCATTTTGTTTCTTTTCAGATGTATAATTTTACTAGCTTTGTAATGGTTTTGAATGAAGTGGACAAGGAAATGGAGAATGTGATTCCTAAGACTGACTGCAGGTTACGGCCTGACATCAGGGCCATGGAGAATGGAGAGATAGGTAAGGAGGCGCCGGTGCTGTCCTTTGTGCTGATGGCTTGTTTCATTCCTGGAATTTTTTAATCTAATTTCAGTAATTTGTTTTAAATATGGAAATCTGAGATAGACTGTATTAGCTCAAATTCATTACTTAGTACCACTGCCCAGATAATTTAATGTATGTGGCCAGGGGCATATATTAAATGTCAGAGGGAAATGTAGCATTTTTATCACCTTTGAGTTGTAATTACTATGCTATATATCTTAGAAATCACATGTCACCTTGTGAGCCTCAAGACTGTGGCTTTTAGGTATGGTAATGCACATCTGTGATTCCAACTACCTGGGAAGCCAAGGCAGGAGGATCTGAAGTTTGAGACTGGTCTGGGCACCTTAGTGAGACCCTGTCTCACCGTCTCTGCCACTGGCTAGAGTCATCCCATCCTGTGAGCGTCTGGTAGTGCTGGGGCGAGAAGCCTGGCCTGACTCGGCAGAGTGTCTCCAGTGAGGATTTTGGAAAATTGCCTGAATTTCTTATGAATGGAATCCACATGAGTTCTGTGAGATCTCACTAAGAATTTAGAATAATTTCACATTGCTTTTCCATTAAACTTTTAATTGAAGCATTGTATTTACTTTTAATAGACCCTTATTGGTGCATTGTAGTCTCACATCATAATGAGGTTAGAATGATGGTGATGTTCATGCCCAGAGCACCTATTCAGCTCCCAGCTCCCTCCTCCTCCCCATAGCACCTGTTCAGCTCCCCTGCTTCCTCCCTACTCCTACCCTCATTGAAGTGCATGCGTGTGTGTGTGTGTGTGTGTGTGTGTGTGTGTGTGTGTGTGTGTAGTACTAGGGGTGGAACCCAAGGGGCTTCTACCTTCGAGCAGCACTATGGTCCTATTTTATATATTTTTTTTTTATTTTGAAACAGGGTCTCACTGAGTTGCAAAGGGCCTCAAAGTAGATGAGGCTGTCCTCAAAACACAATCCTCTTGTCTCAGCTTCCTAATCATTGAAGCATTTTAATATAATTTTTTTTTTTGCATTTAAGAATCCTCAGGAGGACCAGATAATTGAGGGCAGCCTGCACAATTTAGTGAGACCCTACCTTAAAGTAAAATATTAATAAGTCTGGGTCTCCCCTTGGGTTCAATGTCAGTACAAAAAAAAAATCAGTAGTTGTTTTGTTAAAGGTAAAATTTGTACTACAATGTTTTAATTATTGTAGCTTTATATGGTTTGAAATCAGAAAATATACATATTCTAACTTTGTTCTTTTTTGAGATTGTTTTGGGCATCTAGAATCCATATTCCATATTAGGATATATTTTTTTTCTGAAAAATAAATATATAAGTATATGATAGTTTCACCTAAAAAAAAGAAAAGAAAAAAATACTCTCTGGTAAGAAAGAAAGCAAAAATAAATATTGAAATGTTATCTTTAAGTTACCGAAAGCTTAGTATCAGACAAATGAAACTGTTATGTGAGATTATCATTTTTAATTTTGGATAAATTGCTATAATACTAGATGTCAACCACTAAGCCAAGCATGGGAAGGAGGGATGGGGAGGGAATGGGGTGGGGATCGGGTGGGGGTTGACTGGCGATGTGTGCATGTATGTCTACAAAAGTTTTCTTTGTATCCCACTATGATGTATGAATACAGTGCACCAATAAAAAAGGACAGATATAATAAATGTAGGTGTGAAGAAAGGAAATATGGTGAGAATAAGAAAGCATTTTTGTATGAAGAAGAGTTTATCCTAATATTGTCGCAAATGGGAAAGAGAGAATCAGGGTAATAAAAAAGAGTAAAAGGAAGTTTCAGAAGGTTTGTGGTAGAAAAATGGATTATTAAAAGAGTAATAGTATTCTAATAAGCCTACCATTTGAGGAAAAGTGCTCAGCAGCTATAGAAGTACATCTGCAAACTAAATCTAAAAACTTCATATTACTTTTTGGTGTTTATCTGCTAAACTGTGTGGTGAGCTTGTTTAAGCTTTCAGACTTTAGATGGCATTGCAGATGAAATCCAGCAGACCTCCATCGCAGCCCTTTGGATCACCATATCTCCTCATGCCAGCCATATGGACTAAGCCCTAGGAACAGAAAGTTCTGAAAAGAGTTAAAGGAGATTCCATGAGAGGCCGAACTTTCTAAGCCCTGGGCGTGCCTGTACCTTCTGGAATTTGCCCTTTGGAGCTGCCTGTCTGCAAGGGCAGGGGGCTGGATTTGGTCACAGGATGTGGAGCTAATCTTGAATGCCAGACTAGTGTCTTTTTACTCTCTTTACATGTCCTTCAGTATTGTTTTGTGGTGTTTACACTTTATTACTATTAATCTCACTGGTGAAGGATATAAATTTTCCTGGGTTCTTATAATAAAGTGTCAATTGCACAAGAGGCAGTTGTCTGTATCATTTCTTCAGATTTCTCTCTCCTAAGCCCCCGGGGATAAAACCCCACACTTAAGGGGACTTGAAGGAGCTCTAAGGGGGAGGAATCACTGCAGGACTTAACCCCTGCAGGACCACAACCAAATCCTTTGCCCACCTTTCAGAGAATCTCAGTGCTGACGGACTCAGTGCCAGTCTGATCCAGTCCGTCGCACACCACCACACCCAGCCTTTTGTTGTTGTTTTGATTTTGAAAGTTGGTCTCACTCACTATGTTGTTCAGGAAGGTCTTGAATTCCTGAACCTCCCATCTCATAGTACTAAAACTATGGGCACATGCCACCATGCCCCAGTCTAGGACTCCTTTTGCTCAGGAAAATATTCCACCATTCTCAGCTCACAATACCTCCCATAGATCCCCCTTTGTGCTTGCACAGTACAGCTTACTAGTCCAGCTCTGTTCTCAGATGTGTTCAAAAACAATCAGGCCTCTATTTCACATTCATATGTGTATCCAACCCTGATCCAGAAGGAGCCCTGTGAGCATTTCCTGAGTGCACAGAGACATCCCAGTGGGCCAGTCCTCCATGGCCTGCTCCCTGCTCCTGTGCCCTTGAATGGTATTGCACAGCAGATGGTTTGATCCCCCCAGAATGCTGGTCTCCAGTTGCTTCTGTTCATCAGACCCCCTCTCCCAATACTTTAGAAACTCTCCAAGGACACAAATTACATGCTTAACTTTTTAAATCATCTAACTCATGTCCAGAACCCAGAGGCTCCCAGACATCAGTTCTACTTATTTCTGGTTAAGTAAGTCATCCCCGCTACCATCTGTAGCTCTGTTTCCTGTGGTTTTAGTTACCTGTGATCAACTGTGGTCTGAAAATGCAGAATATACAATAAGGTTTTTTTTTTTTTTTTTTTTTTTTTTTTGTTTTTTTTTTTTTTTTTTTTGGTGGTGCTGGGGTTCCTGGAAGCCCTTCTATCTCCGGGCTACACTCCCAGACCTATTTTTACATTTTTATCTGGAAACAGGGTCTCCTAAGCCAGCGCACATGGCTGGCTTTGAACCTGCGTGATCCTCCTTTCTCTGCATCCCAAGCACGGGGATTAAAAGCGTGGGTCACCACGCCCGGCACAATAAGGTATTTTGAGATCAAAACCACATTCATATAGCTTCTTATTAGATTGTTGTAATTGTTTGGTTTAATTATTAGTTGTCTTTCACCTCTTACTGTACCTAATCTATAAATTAAACCTTTCCCTATACATATATGTAGGGGAAAAACCCTGTCCACAAAGGGTTTGCTACTATTTGTGGTTTCAGGGATTACCAGGGCCTTGGAGTATGCCCTCTCCAGAGGAGCAAGAACTACTGTGCACTTGGCTTTTCTTTCCATTGAAAGATTCCTTTCATAGTCTGCCAACACAATGCCATAAGTACCTGTATAAGAACCCTAAAAACATTACTAGGATGAAAGCACCTGTTGACTCCCTGCTAGCTGTCGATAGGTGTTCTACATTGGCTGTCTAGGGCATGAAAGCCGCACATGCCCAGCGCTCCTGACACAGCACCTTTGATGGTGCCGTGGCTCCAGCATTCCCTTCTTGCTACAGCTGCATGAACTCTCTCCAGGCCCCATGCTCCAGAGCTGCAGCTGCTGCCCTGTCATTCATTCCCTCTCCTTTCCCACACAGCCAGGCAGGGCTGGGAGGGTCCTGCGAAAGGATCCAGGCCCTTGGAAGGCAGGAGGAGGCCTCGAGGTCCAGGCACCGAGTGAGTGGTCTAAAGGCTGACTCAGGAACACTGTGAGCCAAATGACCTATGAAGCAAGGCCACAGCCAGATCAGTATGTCCAAGGCCAACAGTGACACACTGCTTTGTTGACAGGAAGCTTCCAAATGCAGCATGACACATGTCACCTCATTGCTGGCTTTTGTTTCCCAGGATGTGTGTGTGTGTGTGTGTGTGTGTGTGTGTGTGTGTGTGTGTGTGTGTGTGTGGATTGAACCCAGGGGCATTTTTCTCTACAGAGATGCACCTTCGGTCCTAATTTACTTTTTATTTAGTTGCTTTTTATTTTAGTTTACTTTTTATTTAAGTTGCTGAGGCTCTCACTAAGCTAAGTTACTGAGGCTGGCCTTGAACCTGTGATCCTCCTGTCTCAGCCTCTCAATGCACCACCATGCTCAGCTTCAAGTACTTGCTTCAAGTACAGAGTAGATGTAAAGAAATACTAACAAGGTGAACACACAGTGCCTTGTGGAGTGTAGGTGCAGGTGGGTGTACACACCTGGAAGCTCCTCATACCTTTTCTACCTTTTTCATTTCTGGATTAACAGTTCTCTTCCTGCATCGTGTATGCACTTGATTCTGCACCATTCCACAGAAACCACAGGTTAGGTGCTTTGCTTTACAGGCATCTTCCTGTTTGCTAAGCTAATGACACAGCTT
Organism: Muscardinus avellanarius; assembly: GCF_963383645.1. Lineage (NCBI taxonomy): Eukaryota > Metazoa > Chordata > Mammalia > Rodentia > Gliridae > Muscardinus > Muscardinus avellanarius. Next base: position 1,733,501 of record NC_137809.1, read on the forward strand.
TCACATGGGGTTTTCTGGACAGGCCATTGACATTGAGCTTTTGGCAGTGCAGACTCAGCACATGATGGTGCAGTGCTGAGCTGCCCTCCAGACAGAGTGAGCATTTACTGCTCAACCATGTCAGGACAGGCTGTGCTCCAGAATGAAAGGCAAGTTGAAATAAGGCTCTGAGTGCAAGGGGAAAAAAAAGAAGCCAGTGTGGTTCATGCCTGTATCCTCAGTACTGGGGAGGCTGAGACAGAAAGATCACAGGCTCAAGGCCAGCCATAGTCTTAGAACCTCTTTCAAAATAAAAATTAAGTCGGGCTGAGGGTAGAACATCTCTGAGTTCAATCTCCCAAAAAATTTTTAAAAAATGAAAAAGAAGCTAAGGAGTAATATTTAAATTGGCATAATTTCTCTTAATTCTTTCAAAAAGTCTCTGGGATAAGCAGGCATGAGTTTTATTTTCAGAAGTTCAAAGAGATCAATAACCTGAGAGCCAACTCATGTTCAAAGTGCTCTGGTTGCTACCAAAGTTTGTTTCTATTCAGAGATCCTCTATGAAGATGGGTTAAATTTTAAAGATTTTGAGTTAAGGGAGAGAACCTGGATTTTCTCAGTGGGCTGTGAATGGAATCCTTAGCATCTTTATGTAGAGAGAGGTGGGGTTGAGAGTTGACACACAAAGGAAAAGCACTATAAACATGGAGACAGAGGGAGGAGCAATGCTGGCAGCCACCACAGGCTGGAAGGGCCAGGATGGGTTCCACCTACAGTCTTGGGGGGAATGAGCTCCTGAAGACCTGTTGATTTAACTTGGTTTAATTAGATTTTTTGGAAAAAAACTCAGTGTAGCAGAACTGGCCAAGGTGGGAGGAATGGAACAGTCGGCCTGGTAGCCCTTGGAGAAGCCAGTCCTGCCAACTCCACATCTTGGACTTGTTGCCCAGGAATGACAGTACATCTCTGTTGTGTAAGCCTCAGAACTGACCTAGGAAATGAATGTACCAACTGTCAGGGATTTGAGTAGCTGTCTGCCCCTCCACCCTCACACAGGTGGTGGGATGGAAGCATTTTTCTTTGGTGTACAACTGAGGGTGAACTCTGACCCAAGCTAGACAAACCATGGTGCTCCCTCAGTTCACTCTAAATTCTCCCAGGTGGGAGATCTTAAGTGAGGAGAGGGAGAGAAAGAGAGTGAGAGAAAGGGAGAAGGAGGAGGAGGAGGAGGAGGAGGAGGAGGAGGAGGAGGAGGAGGAGGAGGAGGAGGGAGAGGGAGATGAGAGGAAGAGGGGAGTGAGAGAGAGAGAATGAAGGGCATCTAAGTTATTCCCTCTTAGGTTAGTAAATTATGTAGTTAATTGTGTAGGCTGAATGACCAATCTAAAAGATTTTATAAATTTATACATGTGCCAACCATTTATAAGAGCCTGGTTTCCATGTCCTTTTTTTTTTCTGGTACTAGGGATTGAACCTAGGAACATTTCACCTCTGAGCTACACCTCCAGCCCTATTTTTAGTTTGAAACAAGTTATCAATATAGGAGGACAGGAGACCAGCCTCAGCAATTTAGGGAGACTCTCAGCAACAGATTCTCAGAGACATAGAACTTGTCCCAAAACAAGACCACAAATAAATAAGAGCTATTTTGGAGGTAGAATGAGCCTGGGCTCAGTCCCTAGCACCACCCATGCTTTCTGTATTTAAGAAAGTGATTGTGAAAGGTGAATAACATGAGATATGAAAGACTTAGCAGATATGAAAGATGCTACTGACCCTGAGATGCATTCCCAGGAAACACAGCTGTGAGCTCGGTGAGTTGTGAAGAGCAAGGCCACGTGCAAGCCATATGCTACTGCTGACTACACAGACCAACTCTGGGGCTCTAAATTTCACAGACTCCTGGGCTACTAGGGTGTTCTGATAGGATCTTTTGCTTTTCAAGGTCTGTATAAATGTCTCCTCTGCAGCTCATGATAACTATTTAGAAGATACAGGTCTCCAACTGATAGCCACAGCCCACACTCTGCTCTCCAGAAGCCAGAAAATTGTAGGTATTTCTGAATTTTGCAAGATTTTCATCTTCTCCTTGATGCACTTCTGCCTTCTACCATGTCCTCAGTTAATATGAATTATTTAGACAGAACGAGGCAGTTGAAAATACATATTCTGAGCAAAGCAACAAGAAGCTAAGGAAAGTCAAACTGTTGGCCCTTTGTTTTGCTTCATGTGATTTATCCTCTCACACAACCTTTCTTATTTATTTACTTATTTATTAATTTATTTTGTACTAAGGATTAAACTCAATACCATTCTACCTCTGAGACACACCTCTAGCCCTTTTCCCTTTTTCTTTTTGAAGCAGGATCTTTCTTAGGTTGCTGAGAACCTAAGTGGCTGAAGCTGGTCTCAAACTTGCGATCCTGCTGTCTCAGCCTCCAAAATAACTGAGATTACAGGCAAGCACCACTTTCATAATTAAATTGCTAGTTTTTTTGTTGGTGGGGACTTGCAGCGCCCAGAACGCCTTTTCCATCAGAGGTTATAAATATTGGAATATGTATAAATAATTTCTATAGTAGTTATGTTTTCAGGATCTACATGTGAATGAACAGCAGTCCTCTTGGAAAATGAGTTATATAATTGAATCTACCACTCATGACAGAGGAACTGAGTGATACACAGGCTGAAAGATTGGTCTCTTGACAGTTACACACATGATTTTGACATCTGCAGTGGAAAGCCTATGCACTGGGACCTGCAATTCAGAAACACTTCTGCCTAAATAGGAAAGGAGTACTTGGTAGGTTCTGAGCATGCACTGTGTGCATGGCACTTTTCCTTCCCACAATATTTATGGCTGACATCCACTCCAAATGGAACATATTGCTCTTTTTTTTTTTAAATAGATGAGGATGTAGAATAAGAAAGCTCAACCAGCCAGGAAGTGGAAGCATCATTTCTGAGATGGGTTCCATCAGTGCTCTGTCCAGACACACAAATGCTTTTTAACATAAAAGGGAACAAAGATTTATATGAAAAGTAGCAGAATATTTAAAAGAAGTGTGCTAGCTGGGCCTTGTGGCACACGCCACAATCACAGTACTTGGGAGGCTGACACAGGAAGGATCGCAGGTTTGTGGCCAATCTCAACTACTTAGTGAGGCCCTCTGCAACTTAGTAAGACCCTGTTTCAAAATAAAGAATAAAATATAGGGCTGAGGGTACAGATCAGAGGTAGAAGCCTCCTGTATTCAATCCCCAGTACCAAAAAAGTATGCTTATGGTAAAGATTCAACTAATTAAAAATTATGGTAAAGAGGATAATATAAGGAATTAGCTCAGGGAAAACAAAAAGCAAAGAAATAGTGGTCTATCCACAGTCATAGTACCTAAAGTAGATGAAGATGACTGAATATACACAGAAAATAGTACGTGAGAAACAGAAGCCAAATCAGAAAAGCAGCCTTAGAAAGCTCCTGGACCAAATGACACTCTGAAGGACATGAGGTGGGCAAGCTGCTATGCCAGGCTTTGTTTTGATTTTTGTTTGGCAGTACTGGGGATTGATGCCAAGACCTCCCACAGGCGAGGAAAGTTCTCATCCACGGAGCTACATCCTATCCCTTTAAATTAATTTTTCTTGAGACAGAATCTCACCAAGTGTTTTAGGCTGGCCTCAAACTTTCAATCTTCCTGCCTCAGCCTCCTGAGATGCTGGGATTACAGGCATGTGACATCACACCTGGAACAGTCATTTTTTTTTTAAATGAAGAATTACAGACAAGTCACAAAAATAGGAAAGTATCCCAAGTAATTCTGAAGATTAAAAAACCATTAAAGTGTTTTATAACAGCTGAACTGAAATATAATTAACAAACCATAAAACACATCATTTTAAGGTATATAATTCACAGAAACATAACATTTTGAAGTCCAGAAAAAGCTCAAGAACTTCTAAATTAACCAAAGAAAGAGATGCACAGTCATCAGGAACCAGGGGGCTGAGCACTAGGAGCCCAAAGCCACAGACAGGAGCACGAAGTTCTGCTGTGCTATTGGACAAGAGGTGACCACAAATAATAATGCACTGCGCAGCACAAAAAGCTAGAAGAAAGGAGCTGGGAAGCTTGCACCATACAGAGGTGATCAGTGTTTGAGAAGTTTTATGGCTTGGACCTGGAATGTCCCAGAAAGCGTATGTGCTGGAGGATGGGTGCCCAATGCAGCAGTGCTCAGAGGTGATGGCTGGGGAAAGTGCCTGGGTCCTGAAGGTTGACCTTATCCTGGAGTAATCCACTGATGGATTCCTAGTCTACTGGCTGTACTAGGAGGTAGGTGGGGGCTGCCCAGAAAGTTACATTGTACCCCCCCTTTCCAGCTACCATGGGGAGCAGCTTTGCTCCACCATACCCTCTTGCCATTATGATCTCTGTCACCACAGGACAGAGACAGTGGCTCCAGCCAACCCTGGACTGAGGCCTCTGTAGCTGAGCCATCAATCCTTCCTCCTGCAAGCTGTTTTTCTCAGGAGTTTTGTCACAGCAACAAACAGCCAAATATGTCCACAAGGGGATACACATATTTAACCTGATTTAAGTACTACATAATGTCTATATGTCTCAAAACATCACATAATATGTGCAATTTTTATGTTTTTATATAAAATAATTTTATGTTTAAAATAATTTTAAGCCCAAAATCACAAAAAATAGGAATTCAATATGTTATGGGAATAAAGTAATTTTTGTGTGGTACTGGAGGTATAACCCAGGGGCTTTCTACCTCCAGGCTATACTCCCAGTCCTATTTTGTACTTTATTTCGAAACAGGGTCTCACTAAGTTGATGAGAGCCTCACTCAGTAGCTGAGGCTGGCTTTGGATCTGTGTGATCCTCCTGTCTCAGCCTTCCAAGTGCTAGGATTAAAAGCATGCACCACCACACCTGGCCCCAAATAAAATAATTTTAAAACAAATATAATAATAATAATAATAATAATAATAATAATAATAATAATAATATAAATTTTGTCTAGGCATCCCACTTTGGCAAAAAAGATTATAACAATAACGTGTGTGTGTGCATGTGTGTGTGTGTGTGTGTGTGTGTGTGTGTGTGTGTGTGAATGTTCAAATTTCCCATGACTAAGTATAATAACATTTCTCAATCTAAAAAGAGCATAATGGGGGAGAGTGATAAATATCACTATTGACTCTATTACCAATTTAGAATTTTGGAAAATATACAAGAAATATTTGATTCAAAAGTCATCAAATTTGATTGAACATCTTATATAAAGAAAAATAAATTATATGTATTCATGTAGAAAAATGCACTCTCAGTAATACTTTTAAAAATATAATTGAGATGTAAGGTAATTACCATCAATTTATCCAAAGTATACAATTTAATGATCTTTAGGATATTCACAGAGCTATGCAACAATTATCACCACCTATATTTGTTTAGCACATATTGCTCATCCCCCAAACCCAATGGTCACTCAGCACTCTTCTCTCACCTACTAAACACCCACGCAACTATTCTCTGAATATATATAGATTTACCTATTCTGGAGATTTCATACTAATGGAATCATACAATTATATGGTGTTTGTGTCTGGCTCTTCTTCCACTTAATGTTTTCAAGGCTTATCATGCTGTATTGTATATTGAACTTCATTCCTTCTTGCTGCTGAAGAATATTCCATTGTATGAATATAGTGTATATTTTTTATGCACTCATTGGCTAATAAATATTTGTGCTATTTCTAGTTCTGGGCTATTACAGATAACAATATGAATTTGCAATTTCATTTCTCTTGGGCATATTCCAAGGAATATAATTTGCTGGGTCATATGGCAATCTGTTTTTTGTTTTGTTTTGTTTTGTTTTTTGATATCTGAGATTGAACCCAGGGACTTTGTACCTCGGAGCTACATCCCCAGCCCTTTTTATTTTTATTTTAAAACAGGGTCTTGCTAATTTGTGGAGGGCCTTGGTAAGTTACTGAGGCTAGCCATGACTGACAAAATCCTCCTGTGTCAGCCTCCCAAGCATTGGAATTACAGTCATGCACCACTGCACCTGGCTTAACATTTTGAGGATGTGTTATAGTGTTTTCAAAGTAGTTATGTGCCTTTACATTCCCAACAGCAATAAAGGGGTGTTCCAATTTCTCTATACCATTGCCCAAACTTATTAGTTGTCTTTTTTTTAAAATCACAACTAGCCTGGTAGATGTGAAGTCTTATTTTACATGGTTTTGATTATTTTCATTTATTAAATGACTTACGATGTTGAGTATCAGAGCCTTAGGGGCTACTTGAACAGTAGGGGCTACATTTCTCTTTGGAGAAATGCCTCTGTCCAATTTCAAAATGGGTTGTCTTTTTTTTAGTATACTTTTATTGATGCATTGTAGTCTCACAGCATAATGTAGTTCAGAGTGATAGTGACATACATACATATAGCACTTGGTGAGCTTCCCTTCATGCAGTTTTAATATCTTGCCTATCCTGTGGTAAGAGAAAGTAAAAATGCAACATAAAAAAAAACCCAAACAGGTGTAATCCATGAAGATGGATGGGATGGTTTTATTTATTTATTTATTTATTTATGGTGGTACTGGGATTCCTGGAAGCCCTTCACCTCTGGGGTACACTCCCAGACCTACTTTATATTTTTATTTGGATTACAAGTGTGTGCCACCACATCCAGCTGATGGGATGGTTTTAAATAGCTTGTTTTCTGTTCTGCCTCTTGAAGCCACTCATATGCTTGGAGATGATCAAAGGCACAGTGTTTAGAAGGAGGGAAATCTAAAGAAGGAAGCATTTTGACAAAGACTCTACCAAAAGACAAAGTGAATAGCAAATAAGTTGCTTGGATGAAGGGGTGGGGAAGACACATTTTGTTGGAGAAATTGCTTTGTAGTGATGAAACAAATCATTGGAGTCTTTCAGCAATCCAGGCATATATATCACAAGATTTATCACTCCAAACCTGCTGTTCTCCATATGTCCATTTCTGGCACTAGTGCTGGCATCTGGAAATTATATATGATAGATACAAAGTAAATGATTAACATCTCATTATTTAAATCCAATGCCCTCAACTATCGTTTTACAAATTATTTTCTGACTATATTGACCTTTTATGTACAGACTGATAGTCTTTGTTTTGATAAGAGTTATCTTTAAAAAATCTTAAATTTTGCCTCAGGTCTTCAGAGACTGATTTTTCTCCAAAATTAATAATCTCTAAAAATACTGCCTGCCATATAAATATGTATGTATGTATGTATGTATGTATGTATGTATGTATGTATGTATGTATGTGTGTGTTCTATTATTCACATTTAAGTATAAAAAAAATTGAGGTTGAAACCAGACATGATGGTCCACACCTATAATCCGAGCACTTGGGAGACTGAGATAGGAGAATCACAGGTTTGAGACCAGTATCAGCAACTTAGACTCTCAGCAATTTAGTAAGATCTTTTTAAAAATACAAAAATTATAAAGGGCTTGGGTTGTAGCTTGGAGGTAGAATGCCTCTGGGTTTAATCCTCAGTACTAAAAAAAATGAGGCTGAGTTAAGTCAATAACTGGCCAACATAATATGACTAATTAGAAGCTACATTGGACTGGATGTGGTTTTAATATGCCCCAGAGGTCTGCTATTATCAGAATTTGGGTTCCCAAAATGTATTAAAAGGTTCTGTGGGACTTTTGAGATGTGGAGCCTAGCAAAAGGTACTCAGGTTATTGGAAGATAGCTCTCCTGCAATCCCTTGAGTTTTCCTGAGAGAATTGATATAAAAAGGGCAAGCCTGGTCTTACATGGCTTTCTGCTTCCTAGCTCCAGATATAATCTTCTTGCTGGTGAAAATGTTTCTGTCATTATTTTCAAGACAATGGAAAGACCTCACCAAAGAGCCTGCACCATGCCTTCTCAACTTCGAGCCTACAGAAACATGAGTTACTTTCCTTATAAGTGTCCAATATTAATGATGAAAATCTAACAGGTAGCAAATGTAGGAGTTAAGCCCTGAGTGTCTAGTGTTCTCTGTCAGTGTCTATGCTGACAGCTGCAAGGAGAGGCAGTGTATAAAATTGTGTGAGATGTTGAGCTGACTCCTGGGGTGAAACCCAGGGATGCCACTCCTGGAAGAGACTCAGGGCAGCTCCACCTCCCAACTTCAGTATCTTCTCAGGTAAAGGAGGGTCAGCTCCCCAGCCACGGTAGGAGTTAAATGAGTTGCATTATTCAAAGGGCTCAGAAGGGTGCCTAGAAAAATGCAGATGTACTACTTCCCCTCCTCTCAGGCCCCTCCCCTGCTTCAGCATCTTGTGATCCTCAGGTTGATCTGTGGTGGGCCAGTGGCTCCACTGATGGAGGCATGAATTTCATCCAGGCCACTCCGGCCTTGTCACTTCCCACCAGAAGAAACCTATTTCCTGTCTCGTTTCCCTGGATCACTGTTGACTGCTAGAGTGTTAAAATATTTAAAGGGATTTGCCTTTGCTACTGTGTTACGTAGTTAAGTTGGATGCTTGTCAAGAATCATAAAACTGTAATTTTTAACCAGGGTTAAAAGGAAATGGTATCCAGACGTCCACCTGGGAAGTACTGCTAATGATGGGAATTTAAAATAGGGATACAGAATAATAATGACTTCCAGGAAGATGGCGACTGGGAAAAGTGGGGCTTAAGAGCCCCACTAACAACCAATCTCCATTACCACAAAATCAGTGCCTTTCCTAGCCAGAAAACACCATCACCAAGAAACAAAAAAATCACCAGGCTCCAGAGAGGAAGGGGACTCAGAACGAAGCTCAGAGCCACAGAGGAGATACACCAGCCTCACGCCCGAGGACTCAGCAGTAGCGCCTTACTGCCGGCAGCAGCGGCAAGTTCACCGGACAGCTCCATAGAGCCGAGGTTAGCCACTGCGGAACAGCAGAATGGGATTTTCGGCGCAGGGAGCATCTAAAGCTCCCAGTGGCTGGGCTCAGCATACGCTGCAGGAACTCAGAGCGAAGCTCAAAACCAAAGAAGAAATACACCAGCCTCATGGACAAGGGCGTAGCAGCAGCACCATATTGCCACTGGCGGCAGCAGCAGCAAATTCACCTAGTCCACTACAGCTCCATCTGTGTACTCAACAGCAGTGAGTCAAATTGCGGGTCCCAGAGGAGAAATCCCAGTACTGACTCCCAGGGACTTGAACCAGTGGGGGAGTGGTGGTGGCAGAGATATCACGCCATAGGAGAATGCCCAAACTGGCACCCCCCCATAGTCTAAAGCAGCCTCTACCGACTCCCTGGGTCTGAGACTCTGTGATACAACCCAGTAAAGGAGTAGTGGGGTCTGAGATACCACAGACTCGAGATCCAGAGCACCTTAAGTGAAGTCATAGTGACCCAAGGGAAGAACCCAGAGAAGGCACAAACATCTGAAATCATGGGAAAGAGGAATAAAAATGGAGCAATGAATGCCCAGAACCCCACAACATCAGAACCCAATAAAACAGAAATCCAGAGATTTCTATACGATCAAATCAGGAAAATAACTTTAGAAATAATAGAGGTGTTTCAAAAAGAATTCAGAGAGAGCCAAAAAGTGATAAAGGATGCAATTAATGAAGTAAAGTCCTCAATTCAAAAAACAAACAACCGATTAGACAACATGGAGAATAGAAACTCGCTCTTAGAAGATGAGCAATCCAAAAATGAATGCATAGTTTCTAATCTAGAAAAAAATATCCAACAACAGGAATCTGAAATTAAAGAAATATGGGCCCATTTTAAGAGAGCTAAAATAAGAATAATTGGAAAAGAGGAGGGAAAAGAAGGTGAAACCAAAGGGATCAACATTCTCTTCAAGGAAGTAATAACAGAAAATTTTCCAAACATAGAGCAAGAGGTCGATACACAGGTCCAGGAAACTTATAGAACTCCCTTTAGACAGGATCGGAGAAGAGGATCTCCACACGACATAATTGTCAAAATGATCAATGTGGAAGTCAAGCAGAGAATCTTAAAGGCCACAAAAACAAAGGGCCAAGTGACATTCAGAGGAAAACCAATTAGAATCACTCCAGACTTCCCAAAACATGTCATGAAAGCCAGAAGAGCTTGGAGTAACATATTCCAAACTCTGAAAGAAAACAACTTTCAGTCAAAAATTTACTACCTAGCAAAACTTTCTATCAAATTAGATGGAGAAATAAGAAGCTTCCATGACAAACAGAAACTGAAGGAATTTATGTCTTCAAAACCAGAACTAGAGAAAATACTCAAAGAGATTAACTACAAAGGAGAAATAGGTAACACACACCAGAACCAGAGAAACAAGATTTTCCATCCAACAGACAACTAAGATAAGTTATTTGTGGAGATTCATTATTTTTGTTAGTCTTTTACCTATCTCTAAATTGTATAGTTTGCTTTTATTGTTGCTAATTTTTAGGATTTCTAGTTGGAATTTTAATATACCTTCAGATATAGCATTTAGAAATATTTTATCCCATTCTATCAGTACCTTTTAACTCTGATTACATTGTCTTTGGATATAAAATATTTTATTTTTTAGGGAGTTTTTATACTCTTCTGTTGCCTGTGCCATTGAAATCATATCCAAGAAATCACTGCCAATTTCAATGTTGTGAGGTTTTATGACCCAGATTTTCTTCTAAAAGTTTATAGTCTTAAGATTTATATTTAGGTCTCTTTTCTATTTTGAGTTAATATTTGTATATGGGATTAGGTAAGGGTCCAATTTTATTCTTTTTCATGTAATGATTATTTTTCAACAATATTTAGTTAAAAGAATATTATTTCCTCCACCAAATGCCTATGGAAACCTTGTCACAAATAACTTGACAATATATGGAAGAATGTATCTCTAGGCTTTTAACTCCAATAGTTTATATATCTGCCTTTAGAACAGTACTACACTGTTTCAATTATTGTAGTTTTATATGGTTTAAAATCAGAAAATATATATCTTCTAGCTTTGTTCATTTTTGAGATAGTTTTGGGTATCTAGAGTCCATATTTCATATTAGGATAGATTTTTTTCTGAAAAATAAATATATAAATATATGATAGTGTCACTAAAAAAATACTCTCTGTTAAGAAAGAAAGAAAAAATAAATGTTGAAATGTTATCTTTAAGTTATCAAAAGCTTGGTATCAGACAAATGAAACTGTTATGTGAGATTATCATTTTTAATTTTGGATAAATTGCTATAATACTAGATGTCAACCACTAAGCCAAGCATGGGAAGAAGGGATGGGGAGGGAAGGGGGTGGGGATTGGGTGTGAGCTGACTGGGCGATGTGTGCATGTATGTCTATAAAAGTTTGTATCCCACTATGATGTATGAGTATAGTGTACCAATAAAATTTTAAAGAAATAAAAAAAATAAAAAAATAAAATAAAATAGGGGTACAGATTCAAGAGTTATATTGCTTGGTGTGTGTGTGTGTGTGTGTGTGTGTGTGTGTGTGTGTGTGTGTGTGTGTGTTTTGAACCATTTGTCTGTTATCAACCCACTGGTCCATGGAACCACTGAGCAAAATTGGCTTATTAAGAATAGCCAAGTAGTGGACAAGTAGCGAGGCTTTCCTTGTGATATGAGGTGTCTCCTATTACTGGGGTCTTTACCAGTGGATCTTAACAAATGAACTACAAGAACGAATGAAGTGTATAAAAACACAAAAGTTTATTTTCAAGCCAAGGAAAGATAGAAGACAAAAAATACCCCCCTCCATACACAAGGTAACAGGGGATGGTCTCTGGGAAAGAGTAAGCATTAAAGTTTTTGGGAGGTGAGCTTTTATTACTTGTTGAGGTTCCCCCACTGCCCTTCTATGGTTGGTCAGAATTGAGTCTGGTGGCTCTAATCTGGCACCACTTGTCTGCTCATCTCTCCCACCTTGTTCCCACAGGTTGTCCTGAGAATGCAGCCACAGACGAGGTTCAAGTTGTGTTTTTATTTCCATAATTCTTGCCTAGTTATTGTTACCTTTGTATCTTGGTAACCTTCCCTGTTTTTGTTTTTTCTACAAATGGCCCCTTTTAACCCTTCATATTCCAAGGTCCTCTGCCTTGCCTCACTTACATTTATTGTCTAACCTCAGCCATAATGGGCACTTCTCTTCTCTTGCACTTTGTATCTCAATAGGCATGCTTTCATTCACTTCTATTGTTATATTTTATGATTTTTATTTCTGCCCTTTTAATATCAATTTCACTCTGAATTATATTTCTTGTTTTTATTGGAGAGCAATTAGTCATGAGTCAATGGACAGCGTACATTTCTTTTTATAATTTGGTTCAAAGATCAATAGTCATTACTCTTAGGTCCTAGACACATGAAACTTAGAAAAGGAATCACCTGTCCAAATTCCAGTTTTTCTATTCAAAATCAGACATGACAAATCAATCAATATACATGAAGAACCATGTATGTGCATGTGTGTTTGTACCTATTTGCACACAAGTAATCTTTGCATAATAATTTCTTTTCATAGTTTGACCTTGTGCTATAATTCTGAATGTCTCATGAAATTGAAGGGCAATTTGCAATTAAAATAAAAGAAAAACATGGAATTATATTTAAAACAGAGAAAATAAGAGCAAAAATATAATTGTTTCACTGTCTTTCAAAGTACAGAAGTGTCAAATGAAAATCTGAATTGTACCTCTATACATATGCAGATATTCTACTCTTCCTCCTGACTCTCCAAAGCCTAATTGTAAGGGGTTGTAATGCTGAGCTTCTCTACAACTCTCATTTTCACTTCACTGTCATTACATTTTGGGAAAATTAACCACTTCCTCTATTCCAAAGTCAATTTTCTCAAAGACAGCACATGTGTATTTATGAGGAAAGAAGAGAAATGCGTTTTAATTTTCATTAATAACAGATATTTGTCAAGTTCCTCAATTGCTGAGATTTTGCTTTATATGGACTCAAAGTCCCTTCAAGGGTAATGATGGGTAAGACACAACAGAAAGAGTATGGAATGAACTTATTTATTTCGCAAAAGTGGACTCACATTTTGAGTTAAATGCATCACTGGGTGTAATGAATGAAAAAAAAATTTAAGTACCATCATTGGTGAAATTGTCTAGAAATATTGTAAGACATGTTGACAATGTTTTTGAACACCGGGATCAATGTTTATTGGAATCTCCTTCAAGATATGCTTCTTGAACACACTGTGTTCTCTCTGGTGCAGTGTCCCCCATGGAACAGTGTACCTGTTTTCCTTGCATTTGTAAGCACAGTACACTTAATATGAGGTTCTTTACTTATTCTCATGCTAGAGTCCTCTGGAGGGCAGGCACTCAATCTGTTTTGGATCCCAGGGATGATCACAGTATGTAGCATCTGGTTAGAACTTACTAAACATCAGTAGAATTAATGAAATGTTCACCTTGACTTTATACCTCAAATAATAAAAATATGCTTTTCTTTTCTAAAAATTTCTATTCAGTGGATAGGATTATCAAAATATATGAAATGCAAAGTCCATTTGCCCAGTTGAGAGATATGCTTCTGACATCTAAATTAAATTGGTATTTTTACTTCAATTTAGTATTGGCTTTGCTAACACATTGGTTTAGCAGCTTGAAGTACTCCCCATGTATCATCTCATAGTCTTGTCAGTTACCATTCCTGGTGAGGAAGACAAGAGTATTTGCTTAGGGTCTCAGAACCAAAACTGAAATCCTCTCAAGGTTAGACTTTGACCTGGAAGCTCTACTCCAAGCCCATAACAGTTACAGCAGAGCTGAGCTTTGAGAGAGACACCCCGTGGGATTCATATGTTCTAACTGATTCAAAGGCAGGGATTACACAGAGGAAAGGCCTCATTCATAGGATCTTATCTACTACAACTTGCTTTCACAGCAAACAAATGCATGCACACAGTAGATACTTGATCAATGCTGTGTAACAGAGTGAGATGGAGCTGACCATGGGTTTTTGTTCTTACCTATTTTATAAAAATTAGCCAGAATTATTCTGCTATAAGCTTAAGCAATGTTTATTATTACAAAAGCAGAAAAAAGGGACATAATTATTAAAGCACTACATCAGAGAGGTAGTAGTAGTAGAGTGTCTTGAAAATAAGACACTGAAGTTTTTTTCTTAAAACATAGACCAGTTTTTATAAAGAATCATTATCTTCCCATCTTGCTTAACCAATAGTCTTTCTATCTGCCTGACCTGACTAGGTATGGGTCCACCCATTCTCTCCTGTGCAAGCCTTTGATATGATTATGAGGACTTACTATCTCCCATCCTGCTTGACCTAAAGTCTTTTTACTGCCCTGATGCAGGTGTGTGGGCCCACCCCTTATCTCTGAGGCAATTCATTGTTAAGACCAAGATGTGTTACTTGGTTAACAAATTCAGGGGTAACATGATATCTACCCTCTTTTGAGAAAGACCTTTATCATCCTTCTGAGTCCTTAGGGAGTTTTAGCCTATCTGCTAGAAGTTATTCATTATGTCAACTTCTTTAAAATATGAAGGTCCTGGGATACCACTCTTTTGTGTACTTGATAATTACTATTTCTGGGAACTCTGCCCCCTAATCCCTGCCTGTCTGTGCAGCACCCAGTCACTGACTATTATATATATATATATATATATATATATATATATATATATATATATATATATATATATATATATATATATAGTCTGTGTGTGTGTGTGTGTGTGTGTGTGTGTGTGTGTGTGTGTGTGTGGCACTGGGGTTCCTGAAAGCCCTTCTACCTCCAGGCTACACTCCCACAGGCTACACTCCCAGACCTATTTTATACTTCTACTTTACATATTTTGAAATGAATACCAAAGCAATTTTCCAATACTGGCACATTCCCCATCATGCTCAGGAATAAATAAGTGACATGAATAAATGTAGAATTTCTCTCTGCCAATAAAACTGTTATGGTTTGAGGGAAGATGATGTTATGGTTTGGGAAACTTTCCCAGGGAACATTGTTAGCCCGCTGGGAATAATTTCCAAGAAAAAAAAAAAAAAAAAACATAAAAAGCATAAAATGTGCAGGTTTTTTTCTTGAGCTAAGGTTAGGTATGCAATAGCCTGGACTCTTGCTGAAGATTTAAAGTTCACTAAAAAGATAGAAATACAGAAGACAGTTACAGAGGGGTGCTTCAAACAAAATCACCAAAATACAAAGCACAGGACAAACTTTATACATGACATCCATATTGTTTCACATAATTCTAAAATAGTAAACATCCCTGTAAGAGTTCTCTCCCACCAAGGTGTCTCTGAGGAGATAGTAAGGAAATAGGCAGATAGGGAAAAGGCTTTGGTAGAAAAAGTTAATTTCCTGAGTTTCCTGAGGGGCGACAAATGCCTGAAACTCCAAAGGCTCAGAGATAAGAAGACCAGAGCTTCACAAAGCCATCCTGAGTTTCCTGAGAGACAACAGATACCTGAAACTCTAAAGGTTCAGAAATAAGAAGGTCAAAGCTTCACAAGGCCATCCTGAGTTTCCTAATCAACAAACCCACTGAGCAAGTCTGGCATTCCTGAAAGGAGACCCTTCAAAGAACTTGCAAATGTCCTATGCAAATTCTCCTTGGAGTCACCCTAACCACAAATGGACTTGCAAGCAGCCAGGCATCAGCCAGTCAGATGGCAAAAGTGGGGACTTTCCCGCTCAGGACCCCCTCCCCTTCTGGGGAGCTGTTCTCTCTCTCGCAGGTTGTGTTGTCCCTGAGAGAAGGCAGAGTGCATCTGAGGGCAAGTGGCTCGGGCACCTGAAGGCCTCTGCTGGACATCATGGCTGACCAGGCCCCTAGGGGTGACCTGCACCTCTTTTCTGGCAGATCGCGTGGACTCTGGGAGAAAGTAGTTTGCAACTGATGAGCACTTGGCTCGGGCGACACTCGGGTAGTGACCCTGAAGGCAGCTACTGGACCCCGGAGTTCCGACCGCCCCTATGGGGTGTTCGGCCACTTTTCTCTATTCCCTTCTGGCAGATCCCATGGACTCTGGAAGAAAGCAGTCTGCACCTGAAGGCAATTCAGCTTGGGCTACTCTCAAGTATTGTCCTGAAGGCAGCTGCTGGACCCCGAGTTCCTGCCCCTTTGGGGGTGTTCAGCCACCCCTGCCCTATTCCCTGCTGCTTCCAATAAACCTTTTACTCCCCTTCCTGAAGTCTGCGGGTGTCATTCTTTGCTCTCAGTAGACAAAAACTCGCCGGGGTTTTCTCGCAAGAAACCCCCGTTTCATCTCCTTTCAGGAAGGTCACCCCCTCCTCCCATCCTAGCTAGATTATCCAATTATTATGTTATCCTGTCTTTAGAATGAGGATGAGGAAGTCCTAGTTCTCCTCTCCTATAGACTTGCTAATTACCTTTAGCTAGGTTAATTTGCATTGGAATACTTGGCTGCTTTTTTGGCAGAATCCAAGTCCTTTCACCAATTTTTGAAATATATTAATAATCAGAGCTTTCTCAAATCTTCCTAGGCCATTCCTAATACTGGTACAAAACTAGATAAGGAGACTGTGGTTGGAGGCATGGGACCTGCACCCCTGAGGCTCATGTCCCATGTCCACCTACCCACACGTTTTCACCATTGTTTCTCTTGACCAAAGAATATCAAGGGAAAGAAGAGCAACAATTAACAGATTTTATTTTAAGCATTTTGGTTATAGTACTATACATAAATTAGCTTTTAATTTACTTTGATTTTGGAAATGTGAGTGATTAGAACATAACCTGATTTTTTAAATGTTTAAAAGCATTTATAAAAGAAACACACACACACACACACACACACACACACACACACTCACATACAGTAGTATGCAAATGCTGAAAATACATGTAAAACTGTAACATTTAAATATCATGTGCCCTTATATGGCACTGAAAATGTAAAAAAAAATATGTTGACACCCTTGACACTGGGTGCTTAGGTTACAGTTTATTTTAGTGTCATATCCAAATGCCTTCCTTAGTCTTGAGACTTTCCCATCCTAGAGATCCTTAAGTTAGATTTAAATTAGAGATTTCAAATCAGGGTAATCAGTGCACTAACTGATTCAGAAAACTACTTTTATTGACCCTACAGAGTGAAATACTTAGGTATAGTGGTTCATGCCTATAATCCCATTACTTGCAAGGCAGAGACAGGAGAATCACAAATTTGCAGCCAGCCTCAGCAACTTAGGGAGGCCCTCAGCAATTTAGTGAAATCCTGTTTCAAAATTAAAATAAATAAATAAATAAATAAATAAATAAATAAATAAATGTCTGGGAGAATAGCTTAGAGTTAGAATGCCCATGGGTTCAATTCCCAGTACTGAAAATACATGAAAAGTAAAATCAATAATTCAATCAAGATTCCTCCCATGACTTGAGTCTGTAGCACCAAGCTAGCACTGTTAGAAAAGCCATTATTTTTCATAGGTGATTTTCTGGCACTGAATATCGTCCTGGTTGTGGATGTAGATAGATGCTGATCTGGGTTGCAATTTATACCTGGCCACAGGAAAGATAGTTCCCATGGGCTGTGTGGTGTGCTTAAATATTTTTTCTTGGTATAACTGAATTTCAGTATCTACCCCAATTTACCAAACCGGACAATTTGGAAAACACTTTGGGAAGAAAGAGAAAGTTTATTTATCTCATAAAACACCACAGGGACTCACAGGTGCTAGGTCTTCATCTCTTTGTTCAGTTAACTAGTAAAGGCTTGTTTTGTTATCATGTTCTTATCAGGAGAGAAAAGATCACAAAAAAGGCAAAAGGCATGATATCCTGCTTTTATCAGGAGTCAGGAAGGAAGGAAAATGAGAGCTTTGAAATAGAATGTCTGTTAACTGACCTTGGCAATTAACAGAAAGAGTCCCCCTTTCATCAGCCAAGAGTTCAGGTGAAACTCTACCAACCCAGGAGCCACAGAGCTCCACAGACCCCCTGCTGCTGTGGTTTTCACTCTTCTCATGACTTAGCACATAGCTGGGTGCTTAGTTTCATCATCTTTTTTATTTTCACCCACTTTATGCCTCTGTTTGATATATCCTGTGGAGAGCTTCATGAGCTAAGTCTATCAGAAGATGGTCCTTGTATTTCAAATATACTGTTGTGGTATGGTCATCTGAGATCAAAATGAATCAGATAACTTGACTAGATGAATTAACACACAGAAAAACATAAAATTGGTTAGGCTTGTTTTTCTAGTGTCTCCAAAATATTCAAATGTGTTTTAAAAAATGGAGGATATTGGGCCAGTTCCTACAGGAGATCCTAGTGTTACAGTTCTAAGTAACTACCTTGCATCAAGGAGCTTGTATTCGAATAAAGGAAATAGCCATAAAATTTAAAATGTTGCACATTTTATATTTGTAAGTGTGCACAGAACTTTGAAGAGTAGTAGTATAGGATGTTTTGAAAGCATACAATGGGGCTGCTAACATGGTTTGGGGTGAATCAAGAAGTGTTCTTTAGGAAGTGATACTCAAATTAGCTTGTGATCAAAATAAGGCCAGAAAGGGAAGAAAAAAGTATTTGAGGGCAAAGGAAATTTGAATACTCAGGAACAAACATATGTGAAGGTTTCAAGTCAGAAACAGAAATAAAACAAAGACAAAGTCAGTGTGATCAGAAAAGAGGAAACAAGATAGCAGTGGCACAATAGAGGGCTAGAAAAATAGATGTTAAGTCACCTAGATGCTACTTGTGTGACTTGAGCATTTGGGCTAACTTCTCAGAGCTAGAGAAAGGAATGAGTCAGGATGAGCTATATTATGCCACAGTAACAAATAGTCCTTATATCTCTGTGATGTAACAGAAGAAAATATGCTTCCTTTACCCATATTTTATGCATGATGTACCTAGGTGAACAGCAGATATTCTATACTATATGGATGACATATGAGGGTAAGCCATACTGTGTGCAGCACACAACTACTCATTGACCCATGAGATAGAGGCTCTGTCTTTTTGTAGTTATACCATCTGGAAAAGAGAGAGTAGAGAGCTGTACATAATATTTTCATAGTTTTCAGTACAGGGACACACACTATACCCATTCATATTTCATTGCCAGAAGTAGGCATGTTGGCAGTGACTGAGAGCTCTCCAAATGTAGTGAAAGAAATAGAATACTTAGTGAGCTTCACTGTGTCTTTAAAAAAAAGGCATTGAGTTGTCATAAACAAAGGACAAACATTACTTGATTTTTTTAAAATATTCACTTGATAATTCATTAGCCTGACCATAAAAGTGGCATTTTTCTTTCAGACCTGATTAATATCTAACTAATAAATCATAAAATGCACCTACAGTACAGCAATTTTTTTTAAATTCCCCCAAATTCACTTGTAGTCAATAAGGCAAATACAGACCATATTATGAAATCTGTGTGAGTTAAAATTGGGATGACAGGCATACACCACCATATCTAGTTCAATAATTTAAATCTGTAACTCGAATAATAACTTTGGAAACCATGTCACTGAAATGAAAAGATTATAATGTGTTCAAAGAAGACATAGCAAAGTGTTATGGTTTCTGGACTGTTATTGTTTGGGAGAACTGTACCTGGGTACCTTTGTTAGGCTCCCCAAGACTATTCTCATAAAACCACAGGTTCTTGTTCTAAGCTAAGGATAGATATATAATAGCCTGGACTCTTGCTGAAGATTTAAAGGAGTTTATTAAAAAGATAGAAATACAGAAGACAGTTAAAACTCCATGCCATTCAGGAGTGGCATGGGGTAGTTCAAACAAATTCACCAATAATTTCTGGGTACAGAGTATTTTATAGTCAGTCCTCAACCAGACCCTTCCCCTCTAGGGCCTGCCCTTCTGATGTGGGGTGGATTCCTTCCTGCCAGTCTGTCTAGTTTTTAGTACTAGACACAATGTGTTATTTGATCATCAGATTCTGGTCTCTCTTGAAGGCTTTGGGCATCCTCCCATGATTATTAAAATCTGGGATCTCCTGAAGGTTTATGGCATCCTTCCATTTCCTTGGGAAATCTTATCTTTATCATGGAAAAGGCCCTGAAACTACCTCTGTTGTCTTGATAATCTTCCTTGGTCCCTGGAATCCTTCAGCTTCTTTTTCTGAAGCTTCTAGCTTCTTTATTACCAAATATATATGTGAAAAATTAAAAATATTTTCCAATACTGGTACATTAATACATTTTGAAGCCTCCTTCCAGTACTGGTTCACAAAGGTGATGTACTTTAGCAGAGAAGAGTAAAATAAGGTCCTGCTCCAGGAAAAGACCAATCTGTTGTACAAAAGCAAAATGAGACCCATGCAGTTCAATGGCACTATACATAAGGTGAAATACTGGTGCTGTTAACTTTGAGTGCAACATGAATAAGAGCACACACAGGACTGGGCTGTTAGTGTCCCAAGATCAAGACAGGAAGCCTGAGCTTAGAGCAGCAGTACACACCTCTAATCCCAGTGCCCAGAAGGCTGAAATAGGAGAATGACAGGGTTGAGGTTCATCCTAACAATTTAGCAAGGTCTTTAACACCCAGTGAGACTGTTTCAAAATTCAAATGTAAATTGAATTAAAAGGACTGAGGGTGTACCTTAGAGACAAAATGCCACTGTATTCAAAATTCAGTACCAAAATAATAATAATAATAATAATAATAATAATAATAATAATAATAATAATAATAATAATAAAGAGCAAGGCCAGGGAAGCCTGATTCCATGTCACCCCTCATGTTGGTTACATTATAACTGAAGTATTATGGGAAAAGAACCAAAACAAGAAACAGACTACTAAAGCCAATTAATGTTATAAGCTTAGGCATATGGAAATAGCATGTAGATACCTAGACTGCAAAGTGGACAAGGAGAGAGAAGTTGGAAAGTAGTGCAAGGTAATTTAAGATGGATAAAAGGCAAACTAAAGCAAGGTCAAATGAGAAAAACCAGTGTGGTGAGGGAAAGGAGAATAGAGTGAATGAGGTTTGGCTCAGGGAGCAGATGACTAGAGAGGGGTGGATTAGTGATGACCTGCAATCACTGCAGGGTTTTCGGTGGGAGATGGATGAGACCTATCTGATCTTAAGGTATAGAGCCAGTGTCAGGACATGAAAATTACAAGGAGGTGGACTTAGGCACAATATTTTAACAGCCAAGCTGCCCAAAGAAGCACTTAGATGCCTCAGGACAGAATAAAGTTCCCACTGCTGGAAGAACTCAAGCAGAAAATATAACATGGGATGCAGATAGGGAAGGGTGAGTTGTCTTATTGGGACTTTATCAGTGCATTTCAACAAATAAAGTGCAAGGACTAATGAAGGATATAAAAATATAAAAGTTTTTTTTTAATTCAAGGAGAAATAGGAGATAAAAAAAAACAGCTCCTTTTACACACATTGGTCCCCCAAATGAATAATCCTTGAAATTCTAGGAAGGTGAGCTTTTATACTTTGTAAAGGTTTCCCATCTGCTCCTTTATGATTGGTCAGAATCAGGTTTTGGAGAACTAATGTCTTTTGCCTAATTTTTCAATCCTTGATTTGTATTGTTATCTTGGGTGCTGGTTGACTTTCATCTCCTAGTGCCATTGATCCTCACCCCCACCCCCACCATTATTTACACATATTTTCCTCAGAATATAGCCACAGAAGGTAACACAGATCGTCTCTTTTAACCCTTCTCTTCCAAGGCTCCCTGCTGTGCAATGATAATAGGTAGTGTGTATACAAGTGTTTAAAGACCCATGTTAAGGGCTAATTTACATGCACCATCCACTGCTCACAAAACCCTGTGAGACAGGCACCTCTGTTCTGTCCATTTCATTGACAAGAAAATGGAGGCCTGAAACTGTTCACTGACTTGGAGCAAACAGGTCAGGCAGAAACTGTTCCCATTCTAACAAAGCTTTCCCTCTTGCAAAGAAACCCTCATGAGCTTTACAGGACCAGTGCAGACACCAGCTACACTCTCTCAGCATCTACATGAAAACCACTCATGCAGCCAATAGGCAAAATCTCAACTCGAGAAATAAGCCCCAAGAGAAGGTGTGGTACTCCCCACTTTTAGATATTCTTTCATAACTATTATTCTTTTGGTAATGATTCCTTTAACTCATTACATGAATTGCTCCAGTGGTATAAGATCAGGACTGTGAGAGAAACTGAGTCTGTGGAAAATAAAGTTTCTGGTAATTTGTCCAAGCCTCTAAATGTCCCTGGCTTTGTTCAAATGGTAATAAAATCTAGTTAGAATTTAGATGCAGTGGCAGCACTCCATTCAGTAATTACAAACAGAGATTTACCCTCATTCTCTGACCTTCAACCTAATCACTAACTTACAACAAAAGCCCTAGAGGGGGAGGTAACTGGTGCCTCTATTTACCCCTCTCTTTGTGATCCTGCCCAGATACAGGAAGACAAATATTGGGTGTGACATCAAAGCAACTTAGTTTATGAGCAACTAATACTGCCCAATACAATGGAGCTGAAGGCTAGGAAGATTCTTGACCTTTACACCCAGTATGAGCCCTACCCAAGATTGGGGAGGCACCACGTGGCTAAGGAAAGGATATTGCAAAGGGCCTGGGACAGCAATATGGATTATTTATAAGGTGAATAGGTTTCTAATAAGCCTATCATTTGAGGAAAAGTGTTCTGCAGCTAAGGAAGTATATCTGAAAACTAAATCTAAAAACTACATGGTATTTTTGGTGTTTGTCTTCCAAAATGTGTTGTGAGTTTGCTTAAGCTTTCGGATTTTAGAAGGCAAGGCGGGCGAGACCTGGGAGAACTCCATTACATCCACCTGGATCACCACATCTCCCCATGCCTGTCATATGGACTGAACCCTAAAGATGGAAAGTTCCAAAAAAGTTAAAGAAGATTCCCTGAGAGGCCTCCAAGCCCTGGGTGTGCCCTGTGTCTTCTGGAATTTTCCCTTTGGAACTGCCTGTCTGCAAGATTCAGGAGAAGATCTGGAGCTAATCTCTTGAAAGCCGAAAGCCGGACTAGTTTTTTTTTTTTTTTTTTTTTTTTTTTACCTTTGTTTACATGTTATTCACTATTGTTTTACAGTGATTGCATTCCCCTCTTTTTCTCTTATTATTAACTTCACTGGTGAAGGGTATAAATTTTTCTGGGTTCTTGTAATAAAGTGTTATTAGCTCAAGAAGCTCTTGTCCATAT
Source organism: Muscardinus avellanarius (assembly GCF_963383645.1). Lineage (NCBI taxonomy): Eukaryota > Metazoa > Chordata > Mammalia > Rodentia > Gliridae > Muscardinus > Muscardinus avellanarius. The sequence continues at coordinate 1,756,701 of NC_137809.1, forward strand.
CAGATTCTTTCCAGAAGCGCTGTAAATAGGAACTTAAAGAAATTTATTTCCTAGAAGAGAAAGAATCGCTGCAGATAAGTGGCTGCAGTATGGCACCCTATCTTTACCCATCTTTTCTGAGATTGATTCGATCACAAGTGGGATCACGCCCATTTTGACTGAGCCGGTTTGCAGCAGACCAGATACATAGGAACTAAAAGGTCTTTTCAATATTGGGACTTCAAATAAATGGGGCAAGGGCTGGCATTTGGAAATGTGCAGAGAGCGAAATAATTTGGTCCAATAAAATATCACCCATTAAACAGTGTTCTGCAGTATTTTGTCAAAATTGAGTGCTTCTAGGGAATTTCTCCATAATCACCTAAATTTTATTTCCCTCCCTGTTAGAGTTTCTGATTAAAGCAGAGTATGGCAGTGTCTCTCTGGATGTCCACACCATTTATCTACTGATCCTACTCAAAGGCCTCCTGGCTTTTCTTCCAAATCCACACATGCTCTGGTTCTTTGTGCTAGCTCCTCTATTTGCCTTGACTATTCTTTACAAATAATCCCCAAGACTGTTTAATGATTATTTTCCAGCTTTTGTATGGCCTAGTTGCCATATAAAATTATATACCCTTCCCCCTCTCTTTTTCTGGCAAGGGTTTGTGTCTAGCTCCTCTTTGCTACTTCTGTAGCACTTTTAAGATACTGTGTGGTTCACTTAACTTTGTTTGTTTGTTTGTTTGTTTTTTCTTTAGTTGTTGTCTGTTTCTCTTGCTGTATAGTTTTAAGGGGTATGAATTTACCCCTTAAAACTTGTCTTTGGTGATGGATCAGAGTATTTCCTAATGCCGCTGGCACATACTAGGAACACACACAAAAATATTTGTGGAATGAATGCAGGATTTGTTCAGAAATTTGTACCCTGTTTCCTGCTGAAGGGGATGTGGGGATCAACTCTGAGCAGTAATTTATTCTGCCATCCATTCTCCTCTTTAGCTGATCATCTTGATCAATTATGACAAGAGAATAATGTTCACACCTGTTATCCTATTACTTGGGAGGCTGAGACTAGAGGAAGATCACAGGTTCAAAACCAACTTCAGAAACTTAACAAGATCCTGTTTCCAAATAAAAAAAAATTAAATGGGGCTGGGGTATACCCTCGACGTCCCAATCCCCAGAATTCCCCAAGCCCCAGGACCACAGAAAGAGAGAGAGGAGGAGAGGGAGAGTGAGTAGTGAAGGTCAATGACTATTTTGTTTCCTGTGTTCATGTTCTATAAGCAATAAACCTTGGTATTAAAGGATTAGAGGGAGAATACTTTAGGCTCCTTAGGCCAATGTACAGACTGTTGCATCTATTCAGTGCTGTTGTTGTAATATGTAAATAGTTGTAGATACTATATAAGAAACTGGTAGTGAGTGTTCCATTAAAATGTAACTGACATAACTGACATAATGAGAATCTGTCTGGATGTATTCCATAAACTGCAGCTTGCCAAACCCCACTCAACAGTGTCCCAAACTGGAATCTAGATCCATATAAATATATAGTTTCAAATTATTTAATCCATCAAATGATTTTACAGACTTTCTGTGTGCCTGATATTGTTTTATCTCTGAGAAATAAGTCATGTACAAAACATACTACACTTATCCTATAATCTAGAAACAGGAGAGGAAAAAAGGTATTTATTTTTTTAGAAAGGTGAAGTGCAAATGAATTATATATTTATGGGGTATACACAAATGTTATTCTACTCAGCAATAAAGAAGAACAAAATCATGTAACTTGAAGGAAAAAAATGGATGGACCTGGGGAGCAGCAGCTAAGTGAGATTAGCCAGTCACCAAGAGTAAAGGGGTCATGTGCTTTCTCTCATATGTGGAAGCTAGGGTATAATTGGTATGCAGGAGGCACCAGGGGAGGGCTGGCTGAAATTAGCAGATAGAGACTGGGATTGGTTAGCTGAAAGTACTCAAGATTCATCCTATCTGAAGTCCTCAGTGTGGCTGGTGTGAAGAACTCAGACATGTACTTAGATTCTGCCTCCTCTTCTGCTCTTGAGCTCTAGAGTAATTGTGTCAAGGCATGCCCCCTTTCTGGGAGTTAGTTTTACCATCTGTAAACAAGTAGATTAGTCTAAAGACAGGGTGGCAGCAGCTTCTGTCACTGTGGTTCTTACCCACTCCTGCATACATTGCCATGATAGTAGAAATTAATAATGGCAACTTTGTTGCTGAACCTAGCCTGATCCTCAGAATCCTACCAAACCTCAAACTTTAGTTGACAAGGCCCAATCACTGAGGTCCAGCACTAGAAGTGAAGCATATTTGATGATTGTTACTAAGACCCTTTTTCTTCTTTCCTTCCTTCCTTTGTTCCCTTCTTTACTTCTTTCTTTATGCATACTGGTAATTGAACCCAGGGGTGTTCTATCTATGAGCCATACCCCCAGATATTTTAATTTTATTTTGAAGCAGGAACTTGCAAAGTTGCTGAGGCTGGCTTTGAACCTGTGATCCTTCTGCCTCAACCTCCCAAGTACTGTGATTACAGGTGTGCACCACCACATTTGGCTCTGGACACATTTTATTTCTAAAATGAAGTATCTCTAAGTATTTTAGACTCTTGAAAATAAAGACAATAAGTAAGTAGTGAGAAATTCCCCATATCAGAGAAACCCAGAACACTGTACTACTGCATTTTAGGAGAATTTCCCTGTTTTGAAACCTTTCTGAAGGATACAGACTGGCTCAAAAGTTTCCTGTTATAATTTTGTGTCATATCACAAAGCCAAGTGAAACTGGAGGTAGAATGAGGTTCATAATGAAAACGCTTCTCCCCTAGTTCTGAAAGCAGTTGCATATATATAAAAAGTATCCACTAAAGACAGAGCCAGCGGGTGGACATGAATAAGGCACCCTGTTTATGAAATGATTGATAAACAAATAAAACTTTGCACCTGACATTTTCCTACTGTCTGTTCAAAGTGGCCCTCAGGCAGCCTATATTTCTTTCTGGCTGGTATGAATCCTCAGCCTCAAGGGGCCCTTTGGACCAGCTACTCAGTTTTCATGGAGGAAAGCAGGCTGTTTACCAGGATATTACATTCCCAGAGAAAGTTCATAGATCAGGTTTAAGCATTGTCTGTAAAGTTGGTGGCTTTTTGAAGCAATCCAAACCAGCGGGGAGCACTTAGGAGGCTGAGACAGAAGGATCGCACAGGCTCAAAGCCAGCCTCAGCTACTTAGTGAGGCTTTCAGCAACTTAGTGAGACCCAGTTTCCAAATAAATCATAAAATATGTCTGGGAGTATATCCCAGGCATAGAAATCCTTTGGGTTCCACCTCCAGGACCACCAAAAACAAAACAAAACAAAACAAAACAAATTAAAAAAAAAAAAAAAAACGAGGAGAGGGAGACCTCTCTGCTGTAGCTTAGCACCACCTAAAATCAGCTTTATCAGGAGTTATCTGTGGTGGAGAGAAACATTTTGCATCTGAACTTTCTGTGACTTTGAACCAACCAAGAAATTTTCTAGAATTTTATTCATAATTTTGTAGAATCTTAAATATACTTTATTTCCCCCACAGTATAATGTGTATGGGTGAACACAAGTTATGGTGAAATATTAAGAACTTGTTTTATAAGTCATTTTGAAAACCACTGGGAAGTTACTTTTATACTTATCTTCTCTCATGTTTCCTTTACCTCTTTTTTTGATACTGGCGTTTGAACCCAGAGATATTCCATTTCTGAACCATACCCCCAGACCTGTTTTATTTTTTGGTTTTAAACAGGGTCTCAATCTAAATTGCTGAGACTGGTCTTGAACCTACAATCCTATCTCAACCATCTAAGTGCTGGGATTATAGGAATATTCCACCCTTCTTGGCTCTTACCAGTCTTTAGGAAACATGCCATGATGGTTAATAACTCTAGAGGAAAAAAAATTTTTCTACATGTAGAACTATCCTTACTCGGGGACTGGAGATGTAGCTCTGTACATGTCTGGCATGCAAATGCCCTTGGTTTAGTCTCTAGCACTACATTAAAAATAAATAAATAAGCCAGGTGTGGTGGTGCACACTTGTAATCCCTGCACTTGGGAGGCAGAGACAGGAGAATTGTGCAGGTTTGAAGCCAGCCATACTGGCTTAAGAGACCCTGTTTCAAAATAAAAAAGTATAAAAATAGGTCTGGGAATGTAGCCCAGAGGTAGAAGGGTTTCCAGGAATCCCAGTAGCAAATAATAATAATAATAATAATAATAATAATAATAATAATAATAATAATAATAATAATAATAATAATAATACTGCTGTTACTTTTTAGTGAACTTGGGCAAATGAACTGATATTTCCAATGAGGCATGTAAGAAGGCCTGGAGATCAGGAAGGGTTAGGAGTAGCCATCTGTGTTACATTCTGTGCCTGCATTATCAGGACAACCTGTGTAAACAAGGATGGGAGAAGGTGAGCAGCAAATAGCACCAGAAGATGAGAATCAACCTGCCCATGAGGTAAAGATTTAAACTGATGATTGAAATGGGTTAAAGGACATTGGTTCCTCAAAACTCAAGCGTGACTAATCACAAAAGAGCAGATGAGAGGGCTGTAAGTAGGTATAAAAGCTCACCTCCCAAGAACTTCAACAGTTATCCTTTTGGGGAGCTCTCCTCATCCCTTTTGTAGGGAAAGCTGTTTTTCTATCTTTCTTTGACTTAAGCTTTAATATTTCTTACTCTTCATTAATCTTGAACTTTATTTCTTTAATCCACTGGACAAGAACTCAATAAGAGGAGACACCCATATCATATTGGTGCCCTAAGTGGGACTACAAAGTGAAGAATTTGGCTACACTATCCTGTTTTCCTCTAGTAAAATGGGATAATCATGTCATGTTATGATGTCAGTGTTGAGAGAGGTCTTTAACCTGGCAGAGCCTCCATGCTCAGTAAACTGGATCTCGTTCATTATTTCCAAAAAGAAAAAAGAAAAAAAAATAAATATACCAATATAAAAATGAAGCTGTTGTGAGCTGATCTCTGTGGAATCCCTTCAGTGCAGAGAGGGAAAATATCAAAAGCAGCAAATTAAATTCAAGATAATCAGCCCTATGGCTTTTCCTCTGTGGATTCTCTATTCTGCCTCTGCTTAATTGCATTCATTGTAGAGCATATTATTTTATTTTCCCAATAGTGGGTTGTTTTTTAAATTTTTAAATTTGGGGATTTCATGTTACCTGATTTGTTAATGGAATGTTGATGCATTTGGGAGTGGAATGGTACTCTGTCCAAATGTGGCTATTTTATATTCCAATTATATCATTTCAACTAGCTAAACAGGATTATATAGGAACCACTCCTCCACCTTCACACCCAAACTCCAAACTCACACATCTTCACAATTTAGCACTTGTAAACAAGATTCAACTTCATATCTGTGCATGGTCTCTCTAATTCTTCCATTCTTTTGAAGTACAACTAACTCCATAATTAACACTCCTATGATGCTTCCTTAGAACCCTGTAAGTATATGCAATTTATTAGATGACCCTGCCTGGCAGCACTGAGGACCTCATCTTAAATACAATAGAGAGGAGAAAAAAAAAAAAACTGGAAAAAGAAGTGGCAGAAAATTAGTATGTTCACCCAGAATCAGAATCACAAAATTATTTACTCAGCTCTCCTGTGGACAAGACTTTATGCTAGTCTTTGCATAACAATTAACTCTACCCCAACAGCCTATCAATAATAGATCTCAGGGAAATCACTATATATGAACCATAACCATTTTGGATAAGTCCTAAATGGAAGATTCATTCTTGCAAACTTAAGATACCTGTAAACTGCTTTTATTTCCATCTCACTTAATAGAAGGACACAGCATGTGCAGTAAAATTAGCCTTTTCTTTAAGACCCTGAGAATTTTGCTCACCTGAAGAAGAAAAGAATGAATCTTTTTTTCCCTTTGTTTTGTGTTGCTTGGGCTCCAAAGGATTAGATAAAGTTGGTTGATTGGTGAAGGTAGATTTTTACTAAGTCCACTGATTCAAATGTCACTTTTTCATTAACATCTTACAAACAAAATCATAAATGTTTTACCAGTTACCTGGACATCATTTAGTCCAGTCAGGTAGACATATAAAGTTAACCATCATAGCCGGGCATGGTGGTGCACACTTGTATTCCCCATGCCTGGGAGGCAGAGACAGGAGGGTCACATGGGTTTGAAGCCAGCCGTGCTGGCTTTAGAGACCCTGTTTCCAAATAAAAAGGATGAAATAGTTCTGGAAGTTTAGCCCAGAGGTAGAAGGGTTTCCAGGAACCAGAGTACCACCAAAAATAAAAACTAAAAATAAATAAAGTTAACTATCATAAACATCATTCAAATATTTACAAAATCGTATCTCAACAGCAGCTCAATTTTCTGGTTATTAGTTAAAATTCTGAAAATGTGTCTGTCAAAATAATGTAGGAAAAGATTATATGAAGTATGAAAGCATTTTTTTTAACTGAGGATGGAACCCAGGGGCTTTCTACCTCCAGGATACACTCCTAGACCTGTTTTATATTTTATTTGGAAATAGGGTCTCACTTCGTTGCTGAGAGCCTCACTAAGTAGCTGAGGCTGGCTTCAAATCTGCATAATCCTCCTGTTTCAGCCTCCCAAGCACTGAGATTACAAGCATGCGCCACCCAGCTTCAAAGCATTTATATATGTATATTCATCTATCTATCTACTTATCATCTAATGTTATATATTCACTAACCATTTAGAGCTTACAAAATCGTAGACTTCTTGGGGTAAACATCCAGGCCTGATCCTTTCACAAATTGTCCGTATGGTCTTGAGCAACTCCGCTCATTGGGCATTGATGCTCATATTTTCAAAATAGTGCTAGTATGTGTGCTTCTCACCTGAAGATGATTAACCTTACCCTCACCTCCATGTACTACATAAGATGTCTTAGCACTTACTGTGCATTAAATATCGAGCTAAAAGCTGTATATATTATATCATTTAACTCACAACAACCCTGAGAGGTAGTATATTACTAGTTTTACTTTCCAATGAGGAAGATAAAGGGAAGCAAAACCAAATTACCTTCCCCTAAATTAGAGCCTTAGTAATAAGTGATACTGAGTTTAAACTTTAGGTTCACTTAGATTTTAAGTCTGAGTTTATAACCTCAATTATTACACCACAGTAAAGTAAGACATGTGAGTATGCTTTGAGTAAAATAGAATACATAAGATAAAAGATCATTCTTTTTCATAAACAGTATTGAATTTTTATCTAATCATAAACAACCAATCTTCATCTTAACCATGCTAAATGGAAAATATGTAAAAAACATGTATCTTTTAACTTAGCATGTTCATCACACTGCAGGTTACAAATACCCAGGAGGAAAGAAAGATATAAAAAAAAAATGCCGGGTGTGGTGGTGCATGCTACTAATCCCAGCGTTCAGGAGGATGAGACTGGAGGATTAGCTATTTAGTAAAGCCCTTTGCAACTCAGTGAAACCTTGTTTTGAAAAATAGATGCCCCTGGGTTCCATCCTCAGTACTGCAAATAAAAAAAAAAGAATAAAGAGAATATGAAGAACCCAGGAGAAAATAGAGGAAAAGCAGCAAAGCAGCTTAAGAAACTAATAATGCATGTTTTGAGTAAGCAAGGACCAGTAAAAGGATTGTCATAGCTAATGCTGATTGGAACAAAGTTTTATTAATGAGTTTCATAATATTAAACTTCTTTGTGCAGAGTAATATCTAGTGCTCATCATTGATTATAATATTTCAAATACAGCAGGTCCTTTTATCAGAAAAATGAAATACTAAAGTTATGTCTACAGTTATCTTGAGTAATGAGAGCGTTCCTCTTTTACAACTACCCAAGATGCAATGTGTGTCTTTAAAATGTTGGTAGCTATGTCTTTGACTTGTACATGAGATCACAAAAATGCTCTTTTATCAGCACATGACTATATTGCTATTTTACATGAAGATGGGCTGGTTTCTCCTTCACCTGTTCACTTCTGGGATTCAAACAGATAAGCTAAGTGCTTTTCAGGGACAAAGCACATGTAGAAAAGCCTAGAAAGTTTGTGCAAGTCATGATCAAATATAAAGGTTAGAAGAAGGGAAAAACTAACTTAAAGATGCTCCACAAAAAAAGCAATCCTTTGGTATTTTATAAACATCTCTGCTTCTTAAATATTTACTGTGCATTTTAGTATAGTGGGCTCTGAGTGGTCATGTGATTATGATTTTAAATGTTTAGCCATAGGATGTTTCAGTTTTGTGAATAGATAAAATTGCACACCACAAGAATCCCCAAATGTATTTCAGTGGATTTTCATGTTAGGAAACAGTGACTATGCTGAAAAAAGGAAGAAAATACAGTTTGAACAAGGAGAAAAGTGTAGTGACCAAATTTACAGTTTTAAGCATCTGACACACTTATATAATAGATTATGATAATTTCCATCTCTACTGAAAAAGAACAAGTATAAGTAGGCTTTAAAGCAACAAAATAGAAATTGTTAAAAGTAGAAAGAATAAAATGTTTGTTATTGTGAAATGCTAAAACAATTAATGAGTATCGGCACAACTCAGGTTGTTAGGAATGCCAAAGATAGTCTATGTTTCCTACAGTCAAGAACTAAATAAGAGAAGCTAAAAAGATTCCATCTCACCCAATAATTGCTTACTTATCTATACCTAATATTCTTTGTATTTCAATCCAGGAAGACTACAATCTCCAAAATAAGCACTTTATGGAGCAAAGATAAAGACAGAAAATATTCATTGAGGTCCATAAAACCAAATATGTATCATTATCAAATGTTTTAAACATGACTTTAGTAGAAACACCATGAAGGAAATGAAGACCACCCAAGTGAGAACAAGCAAAAGCCATTTGATGAGAGTTGGCTACAGTAAGAAAATCAGCTGCCAATGCTTGTGTTAGAGGCTTAGAGGCAGGCAGAATAAGGGAAAAACTGCATAGTGCATAAAAAGCAGGCTTTTAGCACGTTCTAGCTGGACACCATTGGCGTGAGGAAGCTGTATGCAGGCTGATATGGTCCCCCTGACTGCTGTTGATGTGGACCAAGGGAAGGATGGACAGAACTTGTTATCCTGTCAGGAGATCACCACAGAAGCCCAGGTTGGAGAAATTGCTGATTTGAATGGGAAGGTAGCATCTCAACCAGGTGGGGAGATGTAATAGGAATCTGGGGATGCTTCGAAGGTAGGGTAGTAGATCTGGATTTTGATGGCAAGAGTAAAGCCAAAGATGTCTGTGAGTATTTTTGGTCTGAGAAAATAAGCGGTTGGAGGGGAAATTGATGGAAATGGTAAAGGCTGTTGGTGGTATGATGGGTGGAGTAAAAAGGAAGAGCTCAGTTGGGACATCTCAACATACAGATCTAGAGAGGGTTGCACATAGAAATTAGGTTGTCAGGAGGCAGGTCAGAGAGAGGTTGACTGATGGGGCTGGTGAAACTATGGAACAAGACCCTTGCACCTGCGAATGAGATGGGTCTCAGTGGAGCTTCCCTCTCCCTACAGGTTGTCTGGTTTACTTCTGTAATGTCTGAGGATACTGAGGGCAGGCATTGTCTAGCTCTCTTAACTGGTAAATGTCTGAGCTCAGAGCTACTGTTTTCTGCTCTGGTGGCTGTAACAAATAGCACAGTATGGGTGGTTCAAACAACAGAATGTTCCTATTTTTTTTTGTTACTGGGGATGGAACCCAGGGGCATTATACCTCTGAGCTACACCCCCAGCCCTATTTTTCATTTTGAAACAGGGTCTCACTGAGTTGCAAAAGGCCTCACTAAGTAGCTGAGGCTGTCCGTGAACCAAGATCCTCCTGTCTCAGCCTCCCAAATGCTGGGATTGCAAGTGTATGCCACCACACCTGACTTTGTTCCACAAAATTCTGAAGCTTGCAAGACAAGGATATACACAGGGTGGGTTCTCTCCAGGCTTTCTCCTGCCCTACAGGTGGCCACCTTCTCATGGTGCTCTCACATGACCATCTCTCTCTGTTCTTGAACACACCAGGCAGATTGGTTTGGGGCTTTACCTGAAGATAATCATTTTAACTAATTATCTTTATCAGGGCCTGGTATGCAAATATAAGATCCTGGTGGATAGGGAGTCAACATATGAATTTGGGCAGGGGATGGGTACCTAATTCAGTCCACAACAAGACTTGAATCCAGATCTTTTCCTTTTACCCCTCTTCCTCCTTTATCCTGGGGATTGAACCTCCAAGGACATTAATACCCCCTAGCTACCTCCCCTAGCATTTTCACTTATTTTTTTGAAGCAGGGACTTACTAGATTGTTGAGAATCTCACTAGGTTGTTTTGGCTGGCCTCCATCCTGTGACCCTCCTATCATAGCCTACCAAGTATGGGGAATACAGGCATTCGCCACCATGCTCAGCTGAATCCAGATTTCCCAATTCCCAATTAATTCCTATTCCCAGTAAAAAAAAAAAAAAAAAAAAAAAAAAACAGAGTCTTATTGGCTCAAAATAACCACCTACTTGATCATCAAATTGTTAAAAATCAAATTTGCCACACTTTCTCAGGGCACTTTTCATTCATTTTCCCTACGTGTTTTTTTTTTCCATAACTAACTTTTAAAAAAGCATATACTTTCATTTATTTTACATATTGTCTAATTTTTCCAATAATATGTAGTCCGTAAGAAATTAGGATTTTCCTCTTTTACTTACTGCTGTATCTCAGACACTCAGAGCCTCTCACATCACAGGTGCTCAATAAATATTTTTGATTACAGGTACAAATGAATAGTAAAATATCTTAACCCACTTGAATGCTGGTGCTAGATAAGCCATCCCTTACCAAACCAAGAGTAATGTACATTCTGAAAACAGGTCCTCCATCTGTCCCATCATATAAATAATCCATACAAGAGAACAGAGCATGGCAGCCTCCCATAACCACTAAGCTTTTGTTCCATTGCATTTTTTTTTTCCTGTGTGGTACTTGGGCCTTTCAAAGTGGAGCCCATAGAATTCTGCTTTTTGTATCTCTGCAAGGCAGCCATCAAGCATGCAATGTCATCAAACAGGACCCATGAAGAAATAGTTTTTAAGTTAGCAGGAGTTGATCAAATCCTGGAACAGTGCTCCAGGGCCCATCTGCAAAACCTGCCTTGTGGAGAACAGCCCAGGGCCCTGCATGGGAGTGCACATGCTCCTGTGTGCTGATCTCCAGTGGAATGGTCTTGTGCTGGGGACAGAAGTTTTGATGTTGTTGTTGTTGTTGTTGTTGTTGTTGTTGTTGTTGTTGTTGTTTAATAACACAATACTGAAATGAGTTCTCTCTCCTGGCAATCTATCTTGTAGTGTGGGCTGGAAAAAAAATAGTAGGAAGAGAGAAGAGGGATTCAGTCAATATAGCAAAAGAAACGAGGATGTTGGAAGCAAAGCTATTGTGTTTGTGAGTTAATATTTACTGTTTCTCTTCTGTAGCAGGTTTCTTTGGCTGCCATAACAAAGTACTACATGCTGGGTGGCTTAAACAGCAAAAAGGGTACTATTTCACAAGAGCAGGGGTTGGAAGTCTGAAATCAAGGTTTCAGCAGGGCCCCATTTCTCTGCAATATGTAAGGAAATCCTTTCATTCCTCTTCCTGGCTTCTGGAGGATTACTGACACTTTTTGGCATTTCTCAGCTTAAAGCTACACAGCTCCAGCCTCTTACCTTTATCAGTGTGTGACCTTTTCCTTGTGTGTCTCTGTCCTCACAAGGCCATATTCTTAGAAGGACACTAATCAAGCCAAGCACAGTGGCAGGAAGGTCACAGATTTAAGGCCAGACTTGGCAACTTACCAAAACTCTCAGTGATTTAATATTATATTTCAAAATGAAAAATAAGCTAGGCATGGTAGAATATACCTTTAATCCCAGTTCTTGGGAGGGTGAGACAGGTGAGTTAAGATCAGCCCCAGCAATTTAGTGAGACTTTAAGCAACTTAGCAAGATTCTGTTTCAAAACAAAATAAATAAATAAATCTTTTTTTTTTAATCTGACATAAATCCTCAATGTTAAGGGACTAAAAATTGGGTACATCTGGGAGTATGTGAGAATGTTAGTTTTACCATTCAGAACAGGAGACAGAACAAAGAGAATAAGGTCAGGGATTACCCTGTATTGACCCCTTTTTGATGCTGTAACAAATACCTAGATGTAGACTTGTGAAGAGTAGGAGGTGAATGTTGGCTTGTGGTTTAGAGGATACAGTCCATGAACAGACAGTCCTGCAGCATTTAGGCCTCTCATGATGACTTCAGGGAGCAATGGTGGGAGAATGTGGTGGGAACTGTTCACCTCATGGCAAGGCAGCAAATGGAGAACATGAGGGGCCAAAGTCGCACAGTCCCCTTCAAAGTGATGCTCCCAGCAACCTGAAGACTTCCAGTCAGAGGAACCTGTGCCTTTTAGGGCTCCTCCACTCCCCAATAGTCATACCAATGGGGACCAAGCCTCTAAGACATGGGCCCCCAGGGGACACTGATATTACAAACTATAGTGCTCCTCCCCCTGTGAAAATGTGCCATGGAATAAGGAAAAGGATAAATGCTATCAGGATTTTAGTTCCTATGGATAGAATAAATAAATATATAAATATAACCCAATCAGACTATGATTGAGCTGTCCAGCTTGAAGATCTAGGCAGGGGAATATGGAGGGAGAGCCTCACCAATAATCTCCCTATGTTTTTTTTTTTTTTTTTTTTTTTTTACACAGCATTTCTGAGCACTGAAATAAGGCAGGAAACAAAAAAATATGAGTGTGATTGTGCAAACAAGGTGTGCAGAAACACAGCTCTCCTTTTTGCACAGTTCCACCTGGCTGCACTTTCAAACATTCTTCCAGGGAGCAACAATGCATTGCAATCAATGGAGTATTGTGTCAGTCAATATGTTTATTTACTTGTTTGTTTATTAATTTATTTGTAGTACTGGATATTGAACCCAAGGGCATTTTACCCCTGAGCTACACCCCTAGTTCAATTTTATATCTTTTAATTGGAAACAGAATCTCTCTAAGCTGCTTCTTCTGAAGCAAATTTTACCTGTTTCTTAAACCATATGTACCCAAAGAAAGTCCCTAGATGCCTCTTGCAGCAAAATTGAATTAAAACTCTGTAAGAAGACACGTGCTTGGGAGCTGTATGTCCTTTCCTCTGGGTCCTGCAAGAAGGACAGGGCTTCTGAGTTCCTGCATCTCTCTATACTTCACTGAATTTTTCATCTTACTTACCCAGGGACAAAGCCCAGGCCCACTTCTCAGGGAAAGGATGCTAACATGGAAGCAGAAAAGATACTCTCACCATTATCCCCCACATCTCTCACTGATGTTATCAGCTCTGAAGGCTTTTGAAGCTTCAAGACCCTGTCTCTCCTTTCCTCCAGTACCAACTCTTCTCTGAAGAAATGGGCACTCTCCAGACCCGCTTGTACAGGGAATGCCAGGGAATAAAAGTGGGAAATGGAAAACACATGGGATGTGTGTTCAAACATGATCCCACAACATGAACACTGCATTAATAACCAACATCTGTCAACCATCAAGTAATTTCCAAATTGCATCCTGTCTGGAATGCCTTTTGAATTCCATGAAATCATTCAGTAAACAGACCTCCCTGTTTCTTACCCAAATTAAGTAGGATTGGAAATGCAAAACTTGCAGCACAGTGCTCCGAATATGGTAATGATGAAAAAGTGTTGCTAGTTTTCACAAAATTATTGTATTTTCCCAATTACCCGATGCAGGCAGCTGGAGAGAAAGAGAGAGAGAGAGAGAGAGAGAGAGAGAGAGAGAGAGAGAGAGAGAGAGAGAGAGAGAGAGAGAGAGATAGGAGAGAGAGAGAGAGAGAGAGAGAGAGAGAGAGAGAGAGAGAGAGAGAGAGAGAAAGAGAAATACAGAGAGAGAGAGAGAGAGAGGAGAGAGAGAGATTGATTCTCCTGATGAGCCCATATGAACTGTATTTGAACTTTTCCTTTCCTGTATGAAAGGTGATGTCCCCTGGATTCTAAAATCTTTTGAAGCCATTCTTTTTTATCTTTGTCACGGGAAATGCCTCCAAGATAACTGAAAACTACAGATAGAACCCATGCAGAGTGCTTGATTCATCAGTGGCAAATTAAAAAAAAAAAGAGGTTGAATTGAATTGTGAATGTAGTAAAGGACTTGAAATTGCATCAATGTGCTAAAAATCAGTGCTCAGTTGTGAACTGGGTAAATCCTTGAGACAACAGGAGCATAAACTGTCCTGCTTCATGCACAGTGGCCACAATGTTTTTTATCTGTTTCATAATTTAATGTCCCTTCCCTCTCTAGGCCTCCAGCCACAGAAGCTTCACACTTCTTGGCCTGAAACATCAGAATCTTTCTCCATCCCTTGTTTTCCCAGCTGGCAGCAATACCACCCTAACTGCCTTGTGAAAACTTGCTTTCTCTGGTGGCTAGGTCTCCATTTCCTTGAGAAACATCCCAGAGGGCTTGGGTGGCTTCCGTCAAGGGGAATCTAGAGAAGAGATGAGCTGGCTTTTGAAAGTCAAGTCACACTTTGGTGGTTCCTCCCTAATTGCAAATGTACTTATTTCAACAACTGTAAGAAGGCACTCTTCAAAAAGGGCTCCTCAAAGGCTTTGTGTGCTGGAAACTCAGCATCCCTGCTGGGATGCCTTTACTGAAAGGTCCTGAACTAGAAGGCCTATTTTCTTTTAAGATGCCACCCCAGAGAAAGCTTTTATGACAATAGTTCCTAATGTTCAGGGGAGACTGGGAGCATCAACTTGGAAAGGAGGCTTCCATTTTACATATCATTTGGAGAAAGCTTTCCCAGTTTTTCCTTCCAACTTGGAAAGCCATCTTTCTATCACTTAGGCCAACAATGCAGTCAGAATTCCTTGTCTGAAAGTTACATATTCAAGTGTCTGTTACAAATTGGAATGATTGAGGAGGTCTCTGTTATCAGAAAGAACATATGAACTCTTATGGTGAAGGCAGAGGCTGTACAGGTATTCTATTTTTATCTATAGTCTTGCTTTCTACTCTTTCATATACCTGAGGTAAACCACAGTTTGAAAATATGAAATGCAAATTTTCAGAAGTAAAGAAGTCTTTTTGAGGGAGAAGATGCTAGGGATTGGACTAAGGGGCATGCTATCACTGAGCTACCTCCTAGTCCTTCTATTTCTTCATTTTTTAATTTTGAGACAGGGTCTTGATAAGATTCCCAGGCGGGCCTTGAACTTACAATTCTGTGGCCACACTGGGATTACAGTTGTATATCACTGTGCCTGAGAATAATTTGTAAATTTAAAATGTTGCACCATTCTGTGTAGCATTGATAACAGGGTTTCTCCTCTTACGGAGGTCTTGTCTGGTAGATTTTTGACAGATGAAGTCCAAGGACTAAATGGAATGTATAGAAATATGAAAATTTACTTGTAAACCAAGGAAAGATACAAAGCAAAATTAGCTCCCCCAGAACAGGAAGGTGGGTCCCCCGAAAAGAGTAGCTATTGAAGTTTTTAGGAAATTAACTTTTATAATCTTATCCCCATCTCCTTTTTTGTGATTGGTCAGATTTTTGACAAGTAAAGTCCAAGGATTAACAACATGTATAGAAATATGAAAGTTATGGTTATTCTTAATATGGTTATTCTTAATTTTCCAAAGAATACAAGGGTACTCATTAAATAATATTCTAAATTAATTTAAGGAGATTATAGAAGTAAAATCAAGCATATGTAATGAAATATGGGGTTTGAATTTATCTCTTCCTTAGTGAATAGAAATGTGACTTAGTAATATTGGAGTAAAAAATACCTGGAAAGCATACTAACATTCAGTTTGAAAAATGCTGTAACATTAAATGAAAGTCAGTTTAATCAAGAAATGAATGGGAACCTAAAGTTTTTAAGTATTTCTGATGAAAAAATCTAATTTTCATGAGCTACCAAATCAAAAGGTTAAATATATTAAGAAGAAAATTTCCATTTGCATTCTAGAAAAAAAAAATATCTGAACAGTGGAGAGTTAGATGACCAATCTTAGGCTACCAAATAGGTAACATGCCCAATTTCCCCCTTAATTGATCATTAATCAAAATCTTAGAAGCTGAATATACCCAGTGATTCTGCATCAATGGCATACAGAGGCACCTACCTGGAAAGACATGTGCAGGGATTTCGACCCCATAGAAGAACCTGCAGGGTTTAAGAAGAGGACATCTTTACCATGTCTCCCTGCAGCACATGGAAAAGTGACAGGATCCTGCAGGGGAGGAGAAAACCTGGGTGTCCCCAGTGGGAGATTTCACATGTCTCTAAGTTTTACTTTATTCTCTCTGGGACAATGGCAATCTGGAGACATCTGGGCTCAAAACTTTTCTCTCTGTCCTTTTGACACATTTGCATAGAAAGAGCAGTGGGTCCCAATCCTGTAGGCAACACCCATTCTCTCAGTTGATCCCAAGATCAAATTAGTCCAAAATCATTTCATACACTATAATAGCTCTACTCTGAGTGAGAATTCCTGACATCACCCATGGATTTACAGGGCTCTGAGGGTCCCCTCCATACAATATATGACTGGCACTCTTTCCAGGTACACTTTCACACTGGCCATGTGGTTTGGAATATTACTGGCTATATGTCCTGCATGATTTCCAAACACATTTAGAATCCCAGCTTTGTTGCAGAAAACTTAAACTAGACATTAAAGCATCTCTTTATAGGCCCACAGCCAACATAATATTAAGTGGAGAAAAATTGCAAAAGTTTCCCCTGAAAACAGGACAAGACAAGTACTATCACCACTCATTTTCAATATAGTACTTGAGACTCTAGCCAGAGCAATAAGGCAAGAGAAGAAAATCAAAGGAGTACAAATAGAAAAAAAAAAAAAAAAAAAAAAAAAAAAAACGAACTGTATCTATTTGCAGATGGCATGATATTATACATAGGAGACCCAGTAAACTCAAGCAAAAGCCTTTGAGAACTCAACAACAAATTCAGCAAAGTGTCTGTACTGTATACAAAATCAGTTTTAAAAACAGAAGTTTTTCAAGCTGGTATGGTGACTCACATTTGTAAATCCCCACACTTGGGAGGCTGAGATAGGAGAATTGCACAGGTTTGAAGCCAGCTTCAGCTACTTAGTTTAAGGTCTCAGTAACTTAGTGAGACCCTGTTTCCAAATAAAATATAAAATAGGTCTGGTAGTATAGCTCAGAGTTAGAAAAACCCTTGGTTTCACCCCCAGTACCACCAAAAAAAAAAAAAAAAATTTGAAGTTTTTCTGTATTCCTATCATAAATCTATTTAAAAAGAAATCCAGAAAACACTTCCACTCATGCTATCCCTCAAAAAAAAAAAAAAAGAAAAAGAAAATATTTAGGAATAAACCTACCCAAGGGGATGAAAGACATCTACAAGGAAAATTATTAAACATTCAAAAAGACATTGAAGAAGATCTTAGAAGTTGGAAAGAGCTCCCATGATCTTAGGTAGGCATAATAAATATCATCAAAATGTTCATTCTTCCAAAAGTGATCTACAGATTTAATGCAATGCCCATTAAATACCAAGTTCATTCTTCAGAGACATTGAAAAATCAGTGCTTAAAGTCAATTGGAACAAAAAAAAAAAAAAAAAAAAAAAAAGAGTAGTCAAAGTAGTTCTCAGCAACAAGAACACTGCAAGAGGCATCAAAATACCTGACTTCAGACTATACTATAGAGCTATAGTGATAAAATTCAGCATAGTACTGGCACAAAAGCAGACACATAGACTAATGGGGCAGAATAGAAGATTCAGAAACAAATTCACACTCTTTCATCCAATTGTTTTTTGTTGTTGTTGTTGTTGTTTTTGTTTAAATGGGACCAAAGCTGGGCATGGTGGCACATGCTTGTAATCCCCATGCTTGGGAGGTGGAGACAGAAGGATTGCACAGTTTCCAAGCCAGCCTCACTAACTTAAGAGACCCTGTTTCTAAATAAAAATATAAAAATGGGTCTGGGAGTGTAGCCCAGAGTTAGAAGGGTTTCCAGGAACACCAGTACCACCAAAAAGAAAAAAATAAATAAATAAAAGAAGAAAAAGGGGCCAAGAGCACACACTGGAAAAAATATATGATATTGGCAAAACAAATGGTGTTGGCAAAGCTGGTTATCCATATACAGATAAATGGAAATAAACTCCACTTTCTCAGTCTGTACAAGAGTCAATTTGCAGATACCAGCAAAAGCCACGCCCTCTCGGCATCTGCATTATTGCAGTTCATAGGCAGAATCTCAAAGTGAGAAATATGCCCCAAGAAAAGGTGTGGTCGCTTGCCAAAAGCATTTTCCACTTTTAGATATTCTTGCATAACTATTATTTTTCTAGTATTCTTTTAATTCTCTATACGAATTGCGCCGGTGATGTGAGATCAGGACTATAAAAGAAATTGAGTCTGTGGAAATAAATTCCCTAAAAAATTTGTCTAAACGTTCTTGGCTCTGCTCAATAATAATGAAAAACTGGCCAGAACTCAGATGCTGTGATAAGCATTCCAGCTGCAGCAATCACAAATGGTCTCCGACCCTCACTCCTATCACTAACTTAGGTTAAGCCATTAACCCCGGTAACCGGTAGCTCAGTTTAAGGTAACTCTGTTTACCCTTGAGATCCTGCCTAGAGACAGAGAAGATAAAACTTTGTGTGTGACTTCAAAGCAATTTAGTTGATGAACAACTTATTTGCCCAAATACACTAGAGCCAAGGAAAAAGATTGTTGACTTTTATGCCCAGTATGAGCATTCCCAGAGACAGAGAGACTGGCCACATGGTTAGGAATGAATATGACAAAATAAAGGACAGACATTCTAAATATATATGTATGAAGGAAAGGAAATACCATAAGAGTAAGAAAAGCATTTTTGCATGAGGAAGAGCTTATCATAAGAACGTCCCAACTGGGAAAGAAAGGAATTAGAAGGTGAGAAGCAGGTTGCAGAGGGTTTGTGACAGGAAAATGGATTATTAAAGATAAATAGGCTTTTAATAGGCTTGTTGTCTAAAGCAGAGTGTTCAGCAGTTAAGGAAATACATCAGACAATTAAAACCAAGAACTTCATGGTGCTGTTTGTGGTGTTTTGTCTGCCAAACTGTGTTGTGAGTTTGCTTAAGCTTTCAGATTTAGAAGGTAAGATGCCAACACCTGAAGAAACCCTATCACATTCACCTGAATCACCACATCTCCCCACACTTGCTATATGAACTGAGCCCAAAAGATGAAAAGTTCCAAGAAAGTTAAAGAAGATTCCCCGAGAAGCCTCCAAGCCTTGGACGTGCCTGTTTCTTCTGGGAGGTCGCCCTTTGGAACTGCTTATCTGCAAGACCTGGGAAAGAATCCGGGGTTAATCTCTCGAAGGCCAACAGCCAGCTGAAGGACTAGTTTTATTACCTTTGTTTACATGTCATTCACTATTATTTCACAGTGATTGCATTTACTCCCTTTTCTCTTATTATTAACTTTACTGGTGAAGGGTATAAATTTTGGGGGTTTTGTAATAAAGTGTCATTGGCTCAAGAAGCCTTTGTCCATGTCAGATTCTTTCTAGAGAGCGCTGTCATTAGGAACTCTTAGTTCCCAGAAGGGAAAGAATCGCTGCAGATAAGAGACTGCAGTACTTCACTCTAATGCTTCCCCATCTTTGCTGAGGTTTTCGACTGCAAGTGGACTTGCACCCCAACAGGACTGAGCCGGTCTGCGACAACAATTCAAGATGGATCAAAGACCTAGAAATTAGACTAGAGACCTAGCACCTCCTTGGAGTAGACATAGGACCAATACTCCAACACAAAACCATGGGTAAGAACTTTCTCAAAAAGACACCAAAAGAGCTGGGTGTGTGGGCGCATGCTTGTAATCACAGCCTTTGGGAGGCTGAGACCATAGGATCATGGTTCACGGACAGCCTCAGCTACTTAGTGAGCCCCCACACACACAACTTAGTGAGAATCTGTTTCAAAATAAAGAATAAAAAACAGGGCAGGAGGTATAGCTTACAGGTCAAATGTCCCTGGGTTCCACCCCCAGACCCACAAAAAAAAGACCCCAAAAGCACAAGAACCTTAAGAAAGAGACAATGGAATGGAAGATGTTTGCTAGCTACTCCATTGATAGAGAACTCATATCTAGAATATACAGAGAACTCAAGAAACTCACCACCAAAAAAAAAAAAAAAATGGAAAAGTGAACTTAAACAGACACTTCACAAAAGAAGAAATACAAATGGTCAATAACTATATGAAAAAATGCCATATCTTTAGCACTGAGATGCAAATCAAAACTACCCCAAGATTTCACCTAAACCCAATTAGAGCAATCATCAAAACCATAAAAACAATAGTGAGGATGCAGAGTAGAAACTCTGATACACTGTTGATAGAATTGCAAATTAGTGCAGCCACTTTCGAAACATCATGAAGAGTCCTCTGAAGAATGGGAATAAACCTATCATATGACCCAGCTAGAATCACTTCTGGGTATCTACCCAAAAGCATTGAAACCAGACTTCTATTGTGATGTGTTCATATCTATGTTCGGAGCTGCACCATTCATAATTGATGAGCTATGAAACCAGCCAACATGCCCATCAACAGATAAAAAGATTACAAAATTTTTGGACATACACACAATGGAATTCTACAGCACCACAAAGAAGGATGAAAGTATGATATTTTCAGGGAGATGGATAGAACCGGAAAATATTATGCTAAGTGAGACTAGTCAGTCCCCAAAAGTGAAAAGTTGGATGTTCTCCCTCATATGTAGTAACTAGAGAGAAACAGGGACACAGGAGGAAGTCCAGACAAAGAAGAAACCTTAGTGGAGTCAAGGAGGTGACCTAAGTGAGGGAGACTTGGAGGAGGAGGAAGATGTGAAAGGGAAACACCTTGATGGACACCATGTAAATACACAGACTTATCAAGACCAGTCACTGCTGAGCACAGAAAACCAGGGAGGGAGAAGAAGTGGGGTAGGAATGGGAAAGAGCTCACCAAGAGCTGGGTGCAGGTATGTCTCTATCACCAACCTGAACTCCATCAAGATGTGTGACTATGATGCACCCATAAGAAAGTTTATCTTGAGACAAGGTCTAACTATTTTGCCCAAATTGGCCTCAAATTGTGATCCTTCCACCTCCGCGTCTCACGTAGCTGGGATTACGTACATGCACCATCAAACCTGGAAAGGTGATCCGTTTTGATTATGAAAGTTCAGTAAAAGGCTGGCAGGTTTCTGGAATATGGTACTTAACTAAGAATGGAAAGCTTAATGTGATTTATATTCATTAGAAAATTACTAGTTAATATAGTTTAAAGTCAGGTATTGTGATTCCTCCTTCGTGGTTTTTGTTACTGAGAACTTCCTTGGCTATTCTGGGCTTTTTGTTATTCCAGATAAATTTAAGGACTGATTTTTCTATGTCTGTGAGGAATGATCTTGGTAGTTTAATGGGCATTGCATTAAATCTGTAGATCACTTTTGGGAGGATGGCCATTTTAATATTTATTCTGCCAATCCATGAACATGGAAGATCTTTCCATCTTCTGAGATCTTCTTCGATTTCTTTTTTCAGTGTTTTATAATTTTCTTTGTAGAGATCTTTTACCTCCTTGGTCAAATTTATTCCTAGGTATTTTATTTTTTTGTGGGACATCCTGAGTAGAAGTGTTTTCTGGATTTCTTTTTCAGTGGATTTATGGTTGGTGTACAGGAAAGCTTCTGATTTTTTAAGATTGATTTTGTATCCAGATACTTTGCTGAATTTGTTGCTCAGTTCGATAAGCCTTTTGGTTGAGTTTGTTGGGTTTTCTAAATATAGTATCATGTCATCAGCAAATAGTGAAAGCTTAAGTTCTTCTTTTCCTATTTGTACTCCTTTTTCTTTTCTTGCCTTATTGCTCTGGCTAGAGTCTCTAGTACTATATTGAAGAGAAGTGGTGATAGTGGACATCCTTGTCTCGTTCCAGTTTTTAGGGGGAATTCTTGAAGTTTTTCCCCATTTAATATGATGCTGGCAGTGGGCTTGTTGTAGATTGCCTTAATAATGTTGAGATATGTTCCTTCTATTCCAATTCTCTGCAGTGTTTTTATCATAAATGGATGTTGAATTTTATCAAATGCTTTTTCAGCATCTATTGAGATGATCATGTGGTTTTTGTCTTTGATTCTGTTTATATGATGAATTACATGGATTGATTTTCATATATTGAACCAGCCTTGCATCCCTGGGATGAACCTTACCTGGTCGTGATGAATGATTTTCTTGATGTGGTTTTGAATACGTGTCGCTAGTATTTTGTTTAATAGTTTTGCATGCAAGTTCATCAGAGATATAGGCCTGTAGTTTTCCTTCCTTGAACTGTCTTTATTCGGTTTGGGTATTAGTGTGATGTTGGCTTCATAGAATGTATTTGGGAGAGTCCTGGTTTTTTCTATTTCCCGAAATAGTTTGAGTAGTATTGGGATTAGCTCTTCTGTAAAGGCTTTATAGAATTCACTTGAAAAACCATCTGGTCCTGGGATGTTTCAATCTCTTTGATTGTTATTGATTGGTTTAAGTGTTCTATATCTTCTTGACTCAGTTTAGGAAGGTTGTATTTATCTAGGAAGTTGTCGATTTCCTCCAGATTTTCCATTTTGTTGGAGTATAGTTTTTCAAAGTAGTTTCTGATAATCCTCTGGATTTCTACACTGTCAGTAGTAATGTCTCCTTTTTCATCCCTTATCCTCATAATTTGGGTTGATTCTCTCCTTTTTTTAGTTAGGTTGGCCAGTGGTTTATCAATCTTGTTAATCTTTTCAAGATAATAATAATGTTCTTTTGCCAGCATGGTACTGGCAAAAGAACAGATATATAGACCAATGGAGCAGAATAGAAGACCCAGAAAAAAGCCCACACACTTTCAGCCAATTGATTTTTGACAAAGGGGCCAAAAACATACACTGGAAAAAGATAGCCTCTTCAACAAATGGTGTTGGCAAAACTGGTTAACCATATGCAGAAAATTGGATGTTAATCCCACTTTTTCACCCTGTACAAAAGTCAACTCACGATGGATCAAAGACTTGGAAATTAAACCAGAGACTTTGAAGCTCCTTGAAGAGGGCATAGGTCCAACACTACAACAGATAGGCACAGACAAACATTTCCTCAATAAGACCCCAAAGGCACAACAAATTAAAAGGAGAATCAATACATGGGATTGCATGAAACTGAAGAGCTTCTGTTCAGCAAAGGAAACTATCAAGAACCTCAATCGAGAGCCAACAGAATGGGGAAGATTTTTGCCACCTACCCCTTCGATAGAGGACTAATATCTAGAATATACAGAGAACTCAAGAAACTCAACACTAAGAAAACAAAGCATCCAATAACAAAATGGGCAAATGAACTAAATAGACACTTCACAAAAGAAGAAATTCAAATGGCCAATAAATGCATGAAAAAATGCTCAACATCACTGGCAATCAGAGAGATGCAAATCAAAACTACCCTGAGATTTCACCTAACTCCAAGTAGAATGGCCATCATTCAAAACACAAACAACAACAGATGCTGGCGAGGATGTAGAGAAGTGGGAACTCTAAGACATTTTTGGTGGGATTGCAAATTAGTGCAACCACTTTGGAAAACAGTATGGAGAATCCTCAGAAGAATGGGAACACACCTACCATTTGATCCAGCAATACCACTGTTGGGTATCTACCCAAAAGAAAGGAAACCAAACTACCAAACTAATGCATGTGTATCTATGTTCATAGCTGCACAATTCACCATAGCCAAACTATGGAACCAGCCAAGATGTCCATCAACAGATGAATGGATTACAAAACTGTGGGATATGTACACAATGGAATTTTACTCAGCCATTAAAAAAAACTCAATTACGTCATTTCCAGGGAAATGGATGGAACTGGAGGACATTATGCTAAGTGAGATTAGTCACTCACAAAAAATAAGAAATCGGATGCTTTCCCTAATATGTGAGATTTAGGGAGAAAAGAGGAGCAAACGGGATAACCTAAAGGAAGAGAAAGGAGGGGGAGGAGAAAAATCTCTAAAGCACGCAATGTACTTGGACATATCAAAGTCAATCACTAAGCCAAGCAAGGAAGGGAGGGACAGGGAGGGAATGGGGTGGTTTTTGGGTAGGGGTTAAATCAGCGATGAGTACATGTTTGTACACACAAGTTTTTTTACCCCAATAAGTTGTATGAATATAATGCACCAATAAAAAAAAAGAAAATTACTAGTTAAGTGGTAACTAGTTGGGGGTACATAGGAACAAATATCAGTTTGAGGTTTTTTTGTGGAACTGAGGGTCAAACTCAGGAGTGTTCTGTCTCTGAGCTATACTCCCAGCCCTATTGTATTTTTTTTTCTTTTAAAATTGGGTCTAGCTAAGGTACTGTGTGCTGACCCTACCTGAACCTGTGATCTTTCTGTTTGAGGCACTCAAGTACTGGGATTAAAGGCATATGTCATCTTGCCATGGTCCCAGCCCTATTGTATTTTTTTTTCTTTTGAAATTGGGTCTAGCTAAGGTACTGTGTGCTGACCCTACCTGAACCTGTGATCTTTCTGTTTGAGGTACTCAAATACTGGGATTAAAGGCATATGTCACCTTGCCAAGCTCAGTTTGAGATATTTAAAACCTACTCCTCTTTTAATTTGCCAACAGTAATACAAATGACTAATTTACATACAATGTTCTGAAAATCAGTCATAAATTTCAAAGCCTTTAATATATTAAAATCAGAAAACAATTCTTTCTTGGAGTGTTTTGAAGTAAAGTAAAAAAAAAACTACAATCTTATAATCTTATTAGAATATGAATACTAGTTAGTATTTTCTTCTAATAATAGCTAGTAATGGATTACTTAATTATACTTTCTCTGTCCTTTAATTGTGCCTCTATATCCTTATTTAATCTCCTATTTCTTAAAAGTAATAATTAGAAATATATCATTAATGTCAAAATTTATAACTGTGAGTCAGCTAAATAATTTTTCACTCATTTGATATCAATTTTGGATCCACTTATCTTTTCCAGTAATAAGCTCTCCATACAGTTCCTAGGAGCCCTGGGGGAGAGGTCAAACTATACAGAAACACCTGAATTTCTTGTGACCTAAGGGAGATAATATAATTTATAGTTGGGTCCCACATTATGTTGTATCTGGAGGAAATCATAGGTTTTATAGTAGTTGTGTTTATAGTAGGGCAGCTGACCCAATCATGTTTCGTTGACCAAATACACCTAAGTAATATCCTAAAGAATGATGTGAAAAACTTAGGGCTTTAAATATAGTTTGGGCTCAAATGTGAAATAAAATGCATCCTTATATATGCTAAGAGATAAACTGTATTCGTGTTAGACACCAGTTTCAAGAGCGGGTTCCTACCTCACCTATTTTCCATTCACGTCCCAAACTGCATCCAAAAACAGGTGTCTTCTTCTTATATGGTACCTGAGCTTCTCTTTGCTTACCAACTTCCTGGTCAGGCATTTGTACTCTGGTCTATCTGGACCCAAAATACCCACAGCACCCAACAATCAAGCCCCGCAAGCCCCTTTAACAACCTGTGTCCACATGCAAAGGGGAATCCAACTAATTTCACTTCCAACTGGGCTTTGAGTAGCTCTGGAATAAGAAGTATTACTGCCGCCTCAGATGACTTCCAGCACCTGTCAAAAGACCCTTCCAACAGCTCAAAGAAAATCTCAAATAGTTTTGGATATTTTATACAACCAAATACACTCCTCAGCTACAGCAAACCCCAAAACAGGTGAGCAACCCCCTTGATCTGCTAAGGGTTAAAAGAGGGGAGTTCTGCTCATACATGGAAGTGCTGTTTTTAGATCAATCTGAAATAGCAAAAGCTCTCAGAGACTGTGCTTCCAGAATAGACAAGGTCTTTTATAATTCTGGGCATCCAGGGGAGAAAACTGGGGCTTGGTCTGCTGGCTCTTCCCTCTTATGGTATAACTGGTAATAATTATTCTACTGTTCCTATTTGACCCTGAATCTTCTTTAGACATTCAAATCAGGGACCTTCTATTTCTGAACAGCACTCCTAGCCCTATGTTATTTTTATTTTGTAACAGAGTATCCTAAATTGCTTAGGCCCACATCCAACCTGTCTCAGCTTCCCAAGTACTGGGATTACAACATTGCACCACCACACCTAACAATAGACTGAATTTTAACCTCAGTGCTAGACTCCTTTCCCAGATATTATAGGCAATGGTACAATTCACCACACAAAAATATATGGATGACATCCTGTTGATGCAAGACCTTCCCAGCCATTGCTTACCAAGAGTGAAGCTGTGATGCTCTCCACACTGACAACACGCTTCCCCCATCAGCAAGAAGCAGCTAAAGAGTTCACAGCCTCCCTCACCTACACACATTCACACACACCCTAAGTGCTCCTTTATAGTCACTAACTGGGATATATAATGTCATAAGCCTGGAAATGTGAGAGATGTAATGCAGAGACCTACTCCCACCTCTCAAGAGTACTCATTTCAGCCCAGTCACAACCTTGTCAAGGATGTCTGCCCACAGAGGACCGCCCTGTCCACATAGATTGTTTCCTGTTCCCTAACATTTGGATGTCCTCAAACAACATCTGCCTGACCCTCTCCTCCACCATCCCTGCATACCTGCTAGTTGACCTTGTCCTGGTATTGTTCTAAAATTCTTTAGACCCCATCCCTGCAATGCTTACCCCAGCCCCTGCCCCAGACCTGTGTCCCCTACCCTACTTACTCAACTCCGCTGCTTGGACCCTCCCTCCATCTCCATGCCCCACCATGGCTCCCACCCTGACAATCCCCACATGCTATGAGGCATGAATCAAGGGGGCCGGGCCCAGAAGAAGGGGTCACACTGCTGCATTTAGCAGGCAGCTGCCTTGGCAGGCACAGAGTTAGGTCATCAGAGCCAGGACCACTCCCCAGGAGGAACCACTTGGGTGCTCATCAGGCCTCAGATGGAGAGCAGATCAGGGACCCCCAGATGTGGGGAGCCCAGCCAAGGACAACAGGAAAAGGGGTGTGGTGAGCTGAGCTGACCCAAGATTCCTGACACTGACTGCAGCATGGGAACATTTCCACCTGTTCAAGGATGGGGCTGGCCACTCAGTTCCCAGAGGGACCCAGGCTGACCTAATTCCAGGCCAGCAAGCCTTGGGTCTCATCCTACAGACACTGTGGGGGTGACTGTGTCCCCTTACCCCCATAACTGGTGGCCACTGTGTCCACCCTCACAAGGCAGGAAAGTGTTTTTCTATAGTTAAGCAAGCCCAGGGAGGTCAGGGGATCATGGGACCTCAAGAGAGAGCAGACCCAGTGCATCCTCCTGATCTCGCTTGTGGCGTGGGCTTCAGGATGAGGGACCTGAAAGGCCTTCAGTGCCTGGCTACTCACTCCAAAATGTAGCTCCAGGTTCAGCCTGTGCTTTCAAAAGCCAGGATATCTCTGCAACTCAGGCCCTGGGAGGGCCCCAAGCCCACAGATCCCTGGTGCCCACCCCTCTGCGTCCACATGACACAGCCACCCCTCTCCTTTATAGCTCTCACCTTTCCTTCTCTAGTCATGAAAACATCCATCCAGACTGGCTGGGTACCCAGGACTTCTGAGCTTGTAATGGACTGTCTAGACCCTCCAGAGCATGGCCCTGGGGAGCCTCCATATATGTCCCCTCCCAGATGTCCTCCCAGGGGGCCACAGCAGCCCTAACCCATGAAGGTCTTCAAGTTATTTAATGTATGAGATGCAGCCCTTAGTTTCTTAAACACCTTCCTCTGGGAGGCAGTGATGGGTTGGGTTTGCTGACTTGATTCCTTTATGGGGAGGAGCAAGCAGGGGGCAGGCCCCAGCTGGGGCTGAGACAGGGAGGAGGCCCACCAACAGAGTGGACATCCACAGGACTGGCCTCCCAAGAGCTTCTGAGGATGCTGAGGAAGCCTGATCATAGCCTCATCGCCCAGGGCCTGAGTTTCAGAGACGTGCTAGCTTCTGAAAGCACAGGCCTCACCATACCAGCTTCAGAAGCACTGAAATCACTGTTGCACCTGGGGGCCCTCGATGGGTCTCTAAAATCACTCTTCTCTTTGGGATTTTGGAGTAACTCCCAGTACTGCAGTCTACCTGCTGCTCAACTGAAACACGCCCCATCTGGATTCTGCCCCACAAGGATGCGGAACAATGAGAATTCTGCAACCATCTTTCAGGAACATCAATTTTATAAGACTTGTGACAACGTCTGCTGTCCCAGAAACACGAGAGACAGACAGACCAGAGCAGGGCAGCACAAATGTCCCGACAGTGCTGGTGTTTCTCCCAGGCTGGGCAGAGGGGCCCCTGGTTTTCAGGTGTGCTCCTGACTTACATGGCGTGCACAGCTGGGGGAGGTGTGTCAGATGCCTGGTGCAGCGGTTTGCATCCGTGCCCGGCAGGTGCCACCCTGTGCTTTCAGATCTGCAGAGCCCAGACAGATGCTCATCAGCATGAGCTAATCATCCCAGGATGTACAGACTGCTCTAAGCGTCACACTGCATGTCATAACCTACACAGACGTGAGTTGGCAGATGGAAGACATTAATACAAGCAGATGTGAAATAAGATTAATCGTTGTCCGGCTCCACCTACCTGGCACCACTGCTCCGGGGCTGTGGGAGTCGCCGGGCTCTGCTCCTGCCCGGGCTATAGGGGTCTCTGGCCTCCGCTCCTGCCCGGGCTATAGGGGTCTCTGGCCTCCGCTCCTGCCCGGGCTATGGGGGTCACGGGCCTCCTCTCCTCCCGAGCTGTGGGAGTCACCAGGCTCAACGCCGGGCTGTGGTGGGGCAGTGCGGTCTCCTCAGGCGCCACTCCCATCCTCAGGGGACAGTTCTGCTGTCCCCCGAGCTCCGGGAGGCTGTGACCCTTCCAGGGCCCAAGGCCGCCTGCCCATCCAGCCCCTCCCACCCCTCACCCCTCCCCCACTCCCACCCCTGTTCGCGGCTGGTGGGGTGGTTAAACACCGCAGTGGGCAGTGCTGCCAGTAGGCGTGGCCTTCTGAGGCGTGGCCACCAAGGTGCGGGCCACTGGAAAGGGGCCGTTGGTGGGTTAGCGGGGCTAAAAAGGAATGGTGCCAGTTGATGGGTGGTTCCAGGGAGATGGAGTGGGCGCTCAGGGAGGTTTGCGGTGGTCGGTGGCCGGAATGGGCGTGGCTTTCCGGGGCGGAGCCTTGGGGCGGGGCCATCGAGGGGTGGGCCAGTAAAAAGGGGCGGTCGATCAGTGGGCGGGGCTAGAAGAAGGATTGGGCCATGGGCGGTACCAGCATAGGGGCGGGGTGGGGCCAGGCTTAGTCTGGCACTCTCTCCAGCATTCAGTGCTGGGCAGGGCACTGTCAGGACGCAGATGGGAGAGAAGGGTGAGAAGGGTGTGGAGTCAGCGTTGTCCATTGGCTGCTGGCATCTCCCAGTGTCTTGGCATGGGGGAGCCAGGAGACAGAACGGGTAAGCGGTATTCGAGGGGGACAGAGCTGGGAGAGGTGTTTTAAGCAACCCCCTCTTTTGTACTGGAGGCTTCATACAGGGCCTTCTACCTCTGAGCTACATCCCCATCACTTTTTATATTTCACTAAGTTGCTGGAGCTAGCCTTGTGGGATCACAAGATGGAACTGCATTCAGAATCAGTGGAATTGTAATAAAAATTAAAAACAGGCGAGCGTGGTGGCGCACACTTGAAATCCCCACGCTTGGGAGGTGGAGACAGGAGGATCTTGCAGGTTCAAAGCCAGCAGCCAGTGGCGCTGGCTTAAGAGACCCTGTTTCCAAATAAAATAGTATAAAATAGATCTGGGAGTGTAGCACGGAAGTAGAAGGGTTTTCAGGAACCCCAGTAACCCCCACCCCTACACACACACACACAAAAAAAAAAAAAAAAAAAAAAAAAGTAGTACAAATAAAGAGAAACAGCAGATGAGACCCTGTCTTTAGGACTGGCCTGAGGTGACTGACTTCCACCCTTCTCTCTCTCCCTCCTCTCCTTCTTCTATCCTCTCTGTGTGGTGCTGAGGATTGAATCCAGAGACATTTTACAGCCAAACTACAACCATTGTTTGTTTTTTTGTTGTTTTTTTTTTCCATACTGGGGTTGGAATCCACAGCATTTTACCTCCGAGCTACACCCCCAGCCCTGTTTTTATTCTTTATTTTAAAACAGAATCTCACTGAGTTGCAAAGAACCTTACTAAGTAACTGAGGCTGTCCTTGAACTACAATCCTCCTGTCTCAGCCTCCCAAATGCTGGGATTACAAGCCTGAGCCACTACACTGGCTTTTATTTTTGTTTTGGAACAGGGTCTCCCTAGGTTGCTGAGAGTCTCAGTACATGGCCTTGAACCTGTGATCCTTCTGTCTCAGCTTCCCAGGTATGGGGAAGACAGGCATGTGATACTGTGCCTGGCTATGGCATTCTACAGTTTTCTGCTAAGACAATCAATTGAGGTGGGAAAGTAAGAATAATAGAAATAATAATTTCTTAATTTTAATTTTAAAGTTCATGTCTGTGGCCTCTGTGCTCATGGAATGTAGTGGCCACAGTAAGTCGCTTGTATGTATCCACCTGAAGTTTCTTCAGATGCAGATGAGATTATGAAGCCGGACGTGGTGCCCACACCTGTAATCCTAATATGTGGGAGGTTGAGACAGGAGGATATCAGGTCTGTAGGCAGCCTTGGCAAGTCAGGCCCTGTTTTAAAACAAAAAAATTAAATAGGGATAGGGGTGAAGCTCAAAGGTAGAGTACTCATGGGTTCGATCCTGAGTAACAGACACATAGGTTGCTACAGGCCAAATGTTCAAGAGTCCTGTTGTTGTTGTTGTTGTTGTTCTTGGTGGTGGTGGTGGTGGTGGTATTGGGGTTTCTGGAAACCTTTATACCTCTGGGCTACACTCCCAGACACCTATTTTTTTTTATATTTTTATTTGGAAACAGGGTCTCTTAAGCCAGTGAGACCAGCTTCAAACCTGCACAATACTCCTGTCTCTGCCTCCCAAATGCGGGGTTTACAAGTGTGCACCACCATACCTGGCATTGTTCTAGAGTCTTGTTGGGGCTTCCCAGAATGTTCTAGCTGAAGGCGACAGACTTGAGCAGGATGGGGTCCTTTCAGGACTGTCACTTGCAGGACTTTGTCTCTTCCTTCCTCTCAGCTCAGTTTCTTCATATTTGATGTGGTGCTCATGGTCCCTAGTCCATGGAGTTGCAAGTCTTCCATGAGACCTTGTATCAAACCTGTGCTGCTGGGCAGGAAGGACGGGGCTCCTGATAGAGCATGTGGCTCCTTTGGGTGCCATGCGGAAGGCACCCCTTCCTCCCATGGGAGAAAACTGTGTTTGGGGCCTGGCTCTGTGAGTTGAGCTTAACTGTATCTCAGCCCCATGTACACATTTGTCCAGGTATCCTAGGGTATAATGGGCAGGAGGACTGTGGCCATTGTGTAGATAAATTCCAGATTCATACAGAGGAGCCATCCTGGATGCATGTGTCATGCATATACTCTGTGTCTCTAGTTAAGAGTGGGGGGCATCAGGAGAGCAGAATTCACTTCAATGATATGTGGTGTGGCACACACCTGTAATCCCAGTGCTTTGGGAGGCTGAGACAGGATTGCAGGTTTGAGGCTAACACAGAGATTTTCATCAAACTTTTGAGACTGTTTAAAAATAAAAATGTCCTGGGTTCAGTTCCCAATAACACACACACACACACACACACACACACACACACACACACACACACACACGTACCACACAATCACCTTCCCTTCTACAGTGATGTGGGTGTAATTGTGTGTGCCTCTGGCTCTCCTGGCCTTCCCTTCCTCTTGGTGCTCTTGGTGAGCTCCTACTCTGCCATAAATCTTGCCTTGACCAAGTCTTCCTGAGTGAGTACTTCCCCTCTGTGTCCCTATAAGCCACCTGCTGAGCCGTCCAGATGAAGGACCTTCACAGAAGCATCTGCTGTTCTCAGTGGGCAAGCCTCTGCATGGGGTTTATTCTCATGCCTATTGAGCACCTGCTGGCTGCAGGGCAGGCAAAGCTCATGAATCTCAGTTGCTTCACATGCCACAATTCACTTCTCAATTGCTGCCCAGTACAAGGTGAGGGAGGGAGGTCCCTCTGGAGAACTGCCTCTGACCTTGTCTCCGGGCCTGGACTAAAATAATTTCCATCCCTTATTCCTTCCTCTAGTTCATGAAAAGTTTAAGTGCCATATTTAGCAGGGGCCTTGGCAGGAGATAGTAGATACTAATTCCTTTCATTTGTGCTTCTGGATCAGGAGAGGTAGATTGAGAGGCACATTTGGGGGCCTGGCAGGAAGTAGTATAGAGTACTTCTTCCATACTCCAACAGGAAGAACTCAGTTACATGGCTTTTAAGTCACAGAAATGAAGGCTGGGAAAGGAAATCTAATGTGAGAAGGACTTGGGAGCCTTGAGCTGTGCTCAGCAGCAGGGAGATGTGTATTGATAGAGTGTGTTTGACCTGATGGCCCCCAGGAAGTGCACCCCCCCCACCAGGAATCACTCAAAGGCAGAAGTCGATGCAATCTGCAAGAGGTTTAGCTGACCAGTGCGCTGGGGTCGCCCACAAAGAAGAGGGAGGTGACCCCTAGTAACAGAAGCTTGCAGCTTTTTTATTCTTAAAACACAAAAGTAGAGTTACCATTAAGCATTAGGTGTCTCATTGTCATTGGTTCTTACTTCTGACCTTTACTAGGATTGGGTAGTTTATCAGATATTATTCTTTTTGACACTTAGCAACAGTTGCAGCTAGCAACAGTTTCTTCGGTGGGCCAGTTCCTGGAATACAGGAAAGTAAAGCCCCAGCAATGGAAAGTCCCAGTACCTGTAAACAGGGGCACTGGGGCGGAAAGTTCCAAATGCCGGGGTGGTTGGGGTGCTGGGGTCTTCCTACATTCAACCCTTTTTCTTTGGGTAATTCCAATCCTGGAATTATGGTTTTTCTTATTCTAAGGGCATGGTCTGATATCTCTGTCTATCACGGCTTGAAGAATATGGTAGTAATGAGGCAATTGAGCCAAAGCCACTCCTCCAGTAGCTACCTCTGCAGTGACACCTAGCCCTAAAAGGACAGACAAAGTAATGCTAACAGGTTATCTTTTAACCCAGGGATATTGTTTTTCATAAGCATCCAACAAAGCAGTTTCTGGGTGGTATATCATCCTAGGTGTTAGCTGGACCATAACACAGAAATCTTGGGTCTGATCTAGAATTTGGGCACTAATGCATGGGGTGAGTCCTGAGCCACAGGCCCACCACTCATATTCTGGTGGAAGTATATTGTAAATCAAAATATATTTCTAGGTCCCAGTCAGCTGGGGCTTCCATGGCCAGTTTTCAGACATCAGGGAAGAGGTCTGGCCACCACATTTCCGGGGGAGCAATGTTAGAACTGCATCAGACAATGTCACACGCCCCACTTAACACTTGCCAGGTTAGGTTAAGGAGTTGGTGGGGGTTGGGAGCCTTGGTATTAGTGAGGCTCAGACACAGTACCAGTACCAGGAAAGAGTTCATTTTGCTGGAGGGGCAGCTTCTGTAGTTTCAATTTGAAAAGGTGAGTTGTTCGTCGCACCGTCCATCTTGATGGGCATTGGGGTGGTTGATATGACTGAGTAGGTCCCTTTCCAGCGAGGCTCCAGATTCTGGGCTTGGTGGCATCTCATGTAAACTGAGTCGCTGACCTGGAACTAATGGGCAGTCTCAGGGGTCCCCAGTTTGTAGACAGTTGCCCACTGTAACCATATGTCCTTTTGAACCGCCTGTAGTCCTCTTAACCTGGCACGTAAATCATTGTTATTATGACTGAATAATTTATCCCCATTCAGACTGGCCAAGGGGGCAGGGGCCCCATACAAAATTTCAAAAGGAGTCAAGTTAAACCTTGAGGGGGTGTTTCTGGCCCTGAAGAGGGCCAAGGGAAGGAGCACCACCCAGTCTGTTCCGCCAGTCTCCATAGTCAATTTAGTTAAGGTCTCTTTTAGAGTTTTATTCATTTTTTTACCTGTCCTGAGCTCTGGGGGTGGTACATACAATGAAGTTTCCAATTGGTCCCCAAAAACCTGGCCACTCCCTGACTTACCTGGGCAATGAAGGCAGGCCCATTATCTGATCAAATTACCTTGGGTGTGCCAAACCAAGGAAAGATTTATTCCAAAATATTCTTGGCAACTATCATAGCTGTTTTCTTTTTGGTTGGGAAAGCTTTTATCCATCCTGAAAAAGTGTCTATAAAAACTAGGAGATATTTATAACCATACCTGGCTGGACCCACTTCTGTAAAGTCTATCTCCCAATAAATTCTAGGCTGGTCTCCCCGCAGGCATTTTTATGGCTCAATTTTTGCTCTGCCAGCATTTCTTTTGGCAGGGGACACAGTTGTGGACCGTCTCCTCGAGCAGTGGGGTTAGGCCAATTGCATAGTGTTGTTAGTTCTTTTACCCCAAGGTGGGCCCATTGATGCATTTGAGGAAGCTGATGTCTGTATACATCAACAGGCTGGTTGGAGAGATCTTTATGCCACCCGTGTGCTTCAGTGAGCACCTGCTGACAATCATGCAGAGGGGGTATCTCAAATTTAGGGTCTGGCAGGAGAGTAGCAGGATTTAGCCCCACAGTGGGGGTAAAGGTGACATGGTCAGAGTTCAGCAACAAAGCCTGATAGTGGGTCATTCATGCATTGGTCAGCCATCGGTCTGGAGACTGTCGCACCATATTTTCAAGGGCATGGGGGGCTGTAAGTCTTGGCCTCAATTTAGCTTGTCTGCGTCTCTGACCAAGGCTGCCACTGCCACCACTATGTGTAGACAGGCTGGCCACCCTGCCACCACTGAGTCCAGGTTTTTTGATACATAGGCCACCGGTCACTTTCAGGGCTCCAGCTGCTGCATGAGCACACCTTTCACTATTCCCTTATTTTCAGCAACATACAGATGGAAAGGCTTAGTTACATCTAGCAGTCCGAGTGCTGGTGCTGAATTATTGAAGGCTATCTGCTCTTTCTCACCCCAGTTAAACAGGTGGGATACCCAGCCCACTCCCAAGTCCACTGTTCTTTGGGTAGTCCATGAATATTGTTTATTACCAGTGGCCTCTTGCACCCAAGACTTTTTGTCAGAGAGCAGGCTTGAAGTCTGAAGCAGGACTGAGTGCTGGGCACTGGTTTTCACCAAGAAATGAATAGTTTCCCCTCCACTCTTAGAGTTACCTTAGGCTCAGGGAGGGGATTCAAGCCCCATATTTTCTAGTTACTGTCTTCACTCAGGATCAGTACTCAGGAAATCAGTCCAGAAGTAGCATTGGGTTTTTAGGGCCAGAGTCCCCCCCCCCCTTTTTTTTTCTTTGGGCAGCCTCTGGCCCAATGTCTCTCTTTTCTTTACAGTAGGTGCACTGGTCTGTATCTAAGGGCCTCCTTCTGTTGCCAGGTAACTTTTTTCCTGCCTTTTTTTTCCCTAACTACAGTGGCCAAGATCCAAGTTAAAAAATTTTTCATGCATTTGATCTCTCTTTAAGTTTCATGCCTCCTGTTCTTTCTGCTTTCACTTTTCTCCTGAACTGTTTTTCTTACCTTACTCAGATTTGTGGGGCACCTTGCAGCCCCTCTGAGACCTGCCATTAGAGCCTGGTGGTAGACTCTCAGGTGCTTCCTACCTTCTGCTTCATTAGGTAGGGGAGTTGGCCTCCCTTCAGTCCCAGGGACGTTTTTCTGAACCTCCAGTAGATTACGCTCTCTTCTGTGGTGAAGAGAGCCTGCAACAATTGTTGGCAGTCATCCCAAGTTGGCTGCTGCCATGCCTACCGGCTCCCTCCATACCTGAAAATCAAACAAAGGGCCAAACCCAGGGAGGAGGAGAAAGAATGAAATCTTTTTAATTTTGGCAGATGAAAAAGACCTTGTGGCTGCCCAGCCAGTTCCAAGAATTGGCCACTCGGATTCACATAAAGTCAGTCTGTCCCATTTTTGTCTCCCACCACACAAAAGTGAGTCCAAGTCCAAAAACACAGATGCCACAGACACAAGAAAACAGAAGCACTCATCCCTTATGAGTTTCTCACAGTAACCTGATCGCAGCCCTTTCAGACTGCGGTGGCCATTTTCTGACCGCTTCAGAATGAAGATGGATCTTTTCTGATCTAACTTCCCAGATGGATTCTGGAGCATACTCCAGAATCACATGGGGGCAGTTCCCTTGGCAGGTCTGCCAAACTGCATTCCCCTCAAACACCGGTTTCACAGATTCAGAAGTGGACCTTATTGCGTGCCCCTCAGGCACCACTGGTTCCACCATTTCACAGATTCAGAAGTGGACCTTATCGCGTGCCCCTCAGGCACCACCAGTTCCACCGTTTCAGAAATAAACCCTACCGCGTGTCCCTCAGACACCAGTTCCACAGATTCAGAAATAAACTTCTGAACAGAAACAACAGACAAGACAAACAAAACAGCTTGAGCATACCTTAACCTCCGAAATCTGTGTGTGGGATTCGGGGGAGTGCGGCTGAGCTTCCTGGCCAATGCACCAAAATGTTGGACCTGATAGCCGCCAGGAAGCGCGCACCCCCCCCCCCCCCAGAAATCACTCACAGGCAGAAGTTGGAGCAAGAGGTTTAGTTGGCCAGCACGCTGGGGTCGCCCGCAAAGAAGAGGGAGGTGACCCCAGCACACTGGCCAACTAAACCTCTTGCAGATTGCATCAACTTCTGCCTGTGAGTGATTCCTGGGGGGGGGTGATTCCTGGGGGGGGGTACGCTTCCTGAGGGCCGTCAGGTCCAACAAGTGTACATTGTAAAACACAATGTCATGACTAGGCCACAGGAAAAATGTTGGCATTAGTGCATCTCTCTGCAGGCCTGTACTTGAGTGTCTAGACAAAGGTGACAGGATCCCACAGGGGAAGAGAAACTGTCATCCCTAGTGAGACATCTCACCTGTCTCTTGATTTTACTCTACACTCTCTGGTGGATAATAGCTTTCTGGGGTGAGCTATGCTAAAAACTTTTCTCCATGTCCCCTGACACATATGTGTGGAGGGAGCAGAAGTCACAGTGAGGTTGACAACACCAGTGTTCTCATTTAAATTCTCAGATCAAATTAGTCCAAATCCACTGAGATTGAGGTTGTGAGAATCGAGGCACACATATGTGAAAATTGACACCTAAGCACTTTTCCAATCACAGAACTTGGTATATTTATTCATGTAGTGAGGTGTCTTGAGATTTCTCTCTGCAGGGTTTGTAGCTTAAGTTTTGTGTTTGCTTAAAAACTCTTCCTGCGTATTTCATGTTCTCTTAATGCCATTCTTTCATCTGCATTTATGTATATTGACAGTTAAAATTGTGTATATTTCAGCCCAATGTGGTGGCACAGGCCTAAAATCCCAGTACCTAGGAGGCTGAGACAGGAGGTGGATCACAGGTTTGAGGCTAGACTCAGCAACTTATGAGACCCTCTTTCAATAAAAAACGTAAAATAGGACTGGGACAGTAGCTCAGAGCTACAAAACACCACAGTTCAATTCTCAGTACCAAAAAAAAAAAAAAAAAAAAAAAGTTGTATCTATTTCTAAATCACTATTAAAGTGATTTTTCTTGTTTTGTGTTTTGTGGGTTTTTTTTTTTTTGTGTGTGTGTGTGGTACTAGGGATTGAACCCAGGGGCATTCTACCTTTGAGCTACACCCCCAGCACAATTTTATTTCTATTTAGGAACAGGGTTTTGCTAGGTTGATAAGAGTCTTACTACTTGCTGAGACTGTCCTTGAACCTGCAATCCTCCTGTCTTAGCCTCCCAAGTATTAAGTCTACAGGTGTGTACCACCAGGCTCAGCTTAAAATGATGTTTTTATAATACATGCATATGATTTTCACAGTCAAGATAACTAATACATGAATCATCTCTCATGGTTACTACAAAAGTGATAATAT
Organism: Muscardinus avellanarius; assembly: GCF_963383645.1. Classification (NCBI taxonomy): domain Eukaryota; kingdom Metazoa; phylum Chordata; class Mammalia; order Rodentia; family Gliridae; genus Muscardinus; species Muscardinus avellanarius. The sequence continues at coordinate 1,794,829 of NC_137809.1, forward strand.
TTCCCATCTATTCTCTCTCTCTCTCTCTCTCTCTCTCTCTCTCTCTCTCTCTCTCTCTCTCTCTCTCTCCATATATATATATATTTATTTATTTGGTGGTACTCGGGTTCTTGGAAACCCTTCTACCTCAAGGCTACACTCCCAGACCTATTTTTATACTTTTTTAAAATTTGGAAACAGGTTCTCTTAAGGCAGTGTGGCTGGCTTCGAACCTGTGAAATCCTCCTGTCTCTGCCTCACAAGCATGGGGATTACAAGCATGAGTCACCACACCCAGATTTTCAGCATATTTTAAAAATGTAATGAAGAATTATTAGTTATCATCATTCGATACAGAAGCTCTCAGAATTTAGTTATCCTGTAGTAGTGAAATTTGGTCTCCTTTGGCCCCTATCTCCCCTGTGATTTCATTGGGGAACATTGTTGTTGGTCAGGGTCATCACTAGAGAGCCAGGGACAGATGTCAAGGCTGGGATGAAAAGGCTCCAGACAGAATCCTGAGTTGATTTGTTTGTGTTTAATACAGCTTTTTGTCCAGTACCTCTGCCTTTGTTAGTGGAGGGTGTTCAATGTTTTGGTGATCAGAGGATCTTAATGATACTGAAATGGTGAAAGGTTGGAGCTGGAGGGAACAAAGCAAATCAGAGCTTCTCCTAAAAGCTTATTTTTTTATTTTTTATAAATTGTTATTGGTGCATTGTAGTCATGCATTTCAATGGGAGAAAACTCTAAAAGTTTAAAATGAGAAGTTGTTGGATCCAAAATGGTGGAGGAATTGATTTTTCTGTTTTCTTTCTTTGTTTGTTTGTTTGTTTGTTTATTTATTTATTTATTTATTGGAGTTGTATGTGCAAAGGTCTATTCAGGAGCTATTATCAAGGTTCTGAGCAGGGGTTCTGGCCATCTGCAGAAGTGGCTAAAGATGAGAGTGGAATGAAGCTATGCTTTAGTCTGGAGCTCTCATGCCAGGCAGGGGTTACATTATGTTCTTTGCAATGGTGATACCTTATGATGGTGACATGTTTATTTCTGAGCACCTGATCAGAGGTATAAATAATAGGATGATTGAGAAGTATGGGATTGATGCTAGTGACCAGTAGTATTGAACAGTCATTCAACTGGTTGGTCACCAATTCCTGAAAAGTGTGATTAGAATGTGTGCTGAGTCGAAAAAGCATACTTACCTGGCAGGGGAGATACCATGATCACAAAGGTGGTTTTCCCAGGGCGAGACTTATCCATTGCACTCTGGGTGCACTGACCCCTGTGATTTTCCCAAATGTGAGAAACTCTACTGCATAATTTGTGGTAGTGGGGGACTGCATTTGTGCTCTCCCCTTAAAAAAACAGAATCAAAATAAGCACTGGCTTAGAGGTCTAAGCATCCTGTTGTGTTGTTTGGAGAGCAGAAGAAGTGGAAATAATGCTAGGTATTGGATTGTGAATATGAGGGCTAGTTCCCCAACTAGTTTGTTTGGGATTAGCTGACAATCAGGATTACACAAGTGAATAGGAAACACCATTCATGTGTAATGGGTGTGGGGTGCATATAAGGCTTTGCAGGGAATCCTGGATTGTATAAAGCTGAATGGTGGCATTACTTGGTAACACATGGCAAAGGCACTTTATGTCACATGAGGTATTAAATTGTAAAAGTACGTTTTGTCATATAACACACTAAGAATTAATACTCCTAAATCAGAGGCACAAATATACTGGTACAGGCTAGAACATGGCTGGCACTATATAAATATCTGCTGTTTTATGCTTTTGTTTCAGTTCTTTTTGTCATGATTATTATTTCATCCGGTCTGTTTCCTCAGACCTAGGCTTGAAATTCACTTATGAACCCTTAGGCAAATGCCATGGACTCTCAGGTTGGGTCCCACTCTTGATGGCCCCAGTAGTGGCCTGGCTACCCGGTGGACTGTTCCAGACCTCGCTGGCTCAAGCAGTGGCCTTGCCTCATGGGAGACCCCGATTCTGTTCTTGCTGGGTCAGACACTGGCCTAACCCCTCAGCTGGCTCTGATCCCAGCCTCAGTGGCCCCAGCACTGGCCTAGCCTCAAGGCAGGCTCTGATCCTGGCCTCGGAGGCCTCGGTAGCGGCCTTGCCTCACGGCAGGCTCTGATGTCAGCCACTGGCCCCGGCACCAGCCTAACCCCTTGGCAGGCTCAAATCCCGGCCTCGGAGGCCCCAGGTGCTGGGAATTTAACTCAGAGTCATTCTACTTGTGAAATATACCCCTAGTCTTTTAATTAATTTTTATATTAAAATTAGATCTTTTATTTTGAAATGGGATCTTGTGTAGTGTTGGTAAATTGCTAAGGCAGGTCCCAAACCTCTGACCTTCCCGTCTTGGCCTCTGAAGTACTGGGATTACAGACATGCTCTTGTGTTCTTATGACTGTTCTGCCATTTTCAGTGGAAAACCTAGCTGGCTGGCCCTGAAGAAGCAGGTGGCAGATTTGATTAGGGCCATGGGCTGTAGTTTGCACACTCCTATCTGCACAGGATTGTAAATACAGCTGGAATGGGAGCAGAGCAGTGGGGATGCAAGGGGCAGAACATGGGGCCACAGAGAGAAATGGGTGCCCATGCTTCACTTGTTGCTGTCCTCCAGCTGGGTGAGCCCCCAACATCCCTGAAGAATTTTCATAGGAACCAGCAGTGAATCTGTATAGTGGGCAGCATCATGGAACCTTCCAGGACATGAGTTGGGTCAGAAGACCCAACTCTCTGGGACTTTTTTTTAGGCAATGGGGATAAGAAACAGAGGCATTGTACCTCCAAGCTACATTCCACTCCTATTTATTTATCCTTTATTTTGAAAAAGGGTCTCACTAAGCCAGGGAGGGCCTCACTAAGTAACTGAGGCTGACCATGAGCCTGAAATCCTCCTGTCTCAGCCTCCCAAGTACCAGAATTACAAGCATGCTCCACCATGCTCAGTTCATGCTCTGGGCTTTTGCTTACTCTTACGCAAAAAGAGATACCTGAGCGATGGGCATGGTGGTGCACACCTGTAATCCCAGTACATGGGAGCCTGAGACAGGAGGACCACAGTTTCAAGGACAGCCTCAACAAATAGTGAGACTTTCATCAGAATCTAGTGAGACCTTGTTTCAAAATAAAAAATGAAAAAACATAGGGTGCGAAGTGTAGCTCAGAGGTAGAATGTCCCTGGGCTCAATCGCTAGTACCTCAAAAAATTGGAAACCCAGAAAAACTGTATAAATTTGTCTTTTATTTTTAATTATATATTATATTATATATATATATATATATATATATATATATATATATATATATATATATATATATATATATATATATATATATATATATATTGGAAACAGGGTCTCTTAAGCCAGAGAGGCTGGCTTTGAACCTCCTTGATCCTCCTGTCTTAGCCTCCCAAGCGTGGGTTTTACAAGTATGTGCCACCATGCCCGGCATTAAATTTGTCTTTTAAAGTAAATACAAAAAAGGGCTGGTAGATCAGCTCGTGGATAGAACCACCCCTTGGTTCAATGCCCAGTAGCCCCCAAAATAACCAATAAAAATAAATAGTACACTGGGAAGCTGAGATAAGTAGATCACATTTTTAAGGCCAGCATGCTGTAACTTTGTGAGACAATATTTCCAAATAACAATAAAATAGGGCTGGCTGTGTAGATCAGATGTAGAAATCCCCAGGTTCAATCCTTTCATGGTATTAAAAAGGGAACTAGAAAAAGAGGGAGAGAGTGATGGAGGAGAAAGAGAAAGAAATAGAAATGCAAAGAGGAGGAGGTGGGGAAGGAGGAGGAAGTTAGAAAGACTATTAGTTTGAATATTGTACAACAGTTTGAATGCAATAAATTTGTGTTTTGCCAAGTTGATATAGGTTGATATAGATTTATTAAAATGATTTGCTCTACTACTGCTAATACTAAAGGAGAAAGGCTTATAAAACTCTAATAATTCTGACAAACAGATATTCTTCCTTTCCAAGAATCCCATAAATGTTTGAGTTTGGTGTGGCCTGAGCACATTTATTCTACCTTCAGGAGGGAATGCAGAAATCTTCAAAAACTGCCTCTGTATCTGTCCATTGACCTCTAAGTAATCACGTGGAGAGACAATCCTTCCTTCCTTCACATGTTTAAGAACTTTATAGCCAACCATACAGCTGACAGTATAGCTTTAAAACAACAGAGATACAGAGCTGTTGCATGGGCTTGAGCAGCTGCCATTTCTGTGCTTGTTCAGGACAGTGCCAGGCCTTGAGTCCAGTCTGCACCCCCTCTCATCTCTCCCCTGCCATTGTATCTAGGACTCTTTTACTGTTCCATGGAACTGAGCTCACATTGTTTAAAAGAGCCCAGGAGGTCTTTATTTAGCACCACTATTTTCATGTTAAATTTGTTGCTACACATCAAATATTTTAAGGAATTTAGAGACATATGGGATGCCTTAGAAGGATACAGTTACCCACAGTCAGTCCAATGGAGCATCTGTGTGGTTTTAAGTGCACATTTATGAATCCACCTTAACTGTTCTAAATCTGATAATGTCCCTAAATTCCTTCATTGTGTTTTCTCAAACTATATTTACATAACAAGACAGGTGTGGAGTGCCCATTAAAATATTATAACCTTTCTAGTGGGATTTATTGTTATCCATCCTGTTGCCATGTATATGACATGATTGTGGATTTATCCTTAGTCAGGAAATGAAGAAAGTTTTTATTTCACCAGCCCATCCTCGTACAAAGCTCTATGAAGAATACATATGTATTGATGATTATATAGGAATACACATGAGTATAGTTTATCTTTTATGATAGGTAATGATATATTTTATTTTACATAATATTCAATTAATTTTTGGTACTGGGATGGAGCCCATGGGCATTCTACCTCGAGCTACACCCCAACTTTATTTTCATTCTTTATTTTAAAATAAGATCTCATTAAGTTGAGAATGTCCTCACTAAGTAGCTGAGGCTGGCCATGAATCTGCAATCCTCCTGTCTCAGCCTCCCAAGTTGTCAGGGTGTTTTCTGGCAGGGTTTCATTATTCTCTACAGGTTGTCTCAGCAGAACTAAGACAGGCTGATCGCACCTAATATTCCAACTGATTCTTCTGAAAGTGGCAACCCACACCTGAAGCAGGCCCAGTCCTGGCTTCCAATATACCATGCTTGTATGATATGGCTCACATACCTGCAAGGACACAAGACAGCCACACATCTGTAATTGGAAGAGTCATAGTCATGAGAATCATATTGGGGCAAGGCGAGGTGTGTGAGGACAGTTGCTGGAGTTTCAGGTGGAGGCAGAGAGCGCCCTGTGGGTGGCTTCCTCCTGCAGCTATGAGGCCCAGGCTGATGCCCACCCAGTGCTCTCAGCATCACAGAGCTCAGGGCCGCTCCCTGTATGGGAATGTGAGATGGACACTATTGATGCTTGTGGAAAGAACAGACTGGAGTGTGCCACCACCCCTCTGGTTTGTCCCTTTCATAGATCAACACTCTAGTAATCCACCCCTTGGGGTATTGAACCTCGGAGCTACACTCCAGGTCATTTTATCTATTTGGTGGTATTTGGAATTGAACTCAAAGCCATTCTACCTACAAGCCACACCCCAGTCCTATTTTACTTATTTATTAATTATTCTGAAGCAGGGTCTCACTATATGGCAGAGGGTCTCATTAAGCTGCTGAGCCTCATCAGAAAGCTGTGATCCTCCTGTCTCAGCCTCCTAAGAACTGGCAGTTGCCAGTACATCCCAAATGACTGGGAGTGTGTGTGTGTGTGTGTGTGTGTGTGTGTGTGTGTGTGTGTGTGTGTGTGTGTGTGTTCCTGGGTATTGGACCCAGGGACATTCTAGCTCCACCCCCGGCACATTTTATTATCATTTTGAAACCATGTCTGGGATATATATTTGTTTTGTGGGACTGGGGAATTGAACCATAGACTTTCTACTGTTTTTCTGAGCTACACCTCCACCCTCATTTTATGATTTTATTTTGAAAGGGGTCTGGCTAAGCCATCAAGGTTCTTGCTAAATTGCTGAGACTGTCCTTGAACATGCAATCTTTGTGTCTTGTGTATCAGCCTCCCAAGTAATGGGATTACAGGGGCAAGTCTTGTAGTCTTCTTCTACCCCCCCCGCCTCCCCTGCGGATTGAACCCAGAAGCATTCTATCTCTGAGCTACACCTCCAGCCCTATTTTATTTTCTGCTTTTGAAAAATGACCTCAATAGGTCTCAGACCTGGGATTCTTCAATCTCAGCCTCCCAATTACTGAGATTACAGACAATCCCCTGCACTCTGGCGTGATCTCTTATTTTGTGTGTGTGTGGTACTAGGGATTGACCCAGAGGCTTTTTATTTCAACTCTAACCCTATATTGTGTATAATACTGGGGATGGAACCCAGGGGCATTCTACATCTGAGATGCACCACTAGACCTATTTTTTATTCCTTATTTCAAAATAGGATCTCACTGAGTTGCAAGGGGCCTCACGTGAACCACGATCCTCCTGTATCAGCCTCCCAAATGTGGGATTGATTACAAGCATGTGCCAGCATGCCCGGACAACCCTTTTCTTTCTTTCTTCTTTCTTTCTTTCTTTCTTTCTTTCTTTCTTTCTTTCTTTCTTTCTTTCTTTCTTTCTTCCTTTCTTTCTTTCTTTCTCTCCTTCTTTCTCTTTCACTCTTTAGGTATTTTTTTCCTTTGAAATAGGATGAATGTAGGATTTTCCTAGATCAATCCCTCAATTCCTCAGACTATGGTAGAAGGCAGCATGGATGGCTGGGTCTGGAATATTTTTCCCCCAGAACTTGGGTTGAACCCAGGGGCATTCTGCCTCTGAGATACACTCAGAGCCCTATATTTTTATCTTTTATTTTATTTTATTTTATTTTGGTACTGGGGTTCCTGGAAGCTCTTCTACATCCGGGCTACACTCCTAGACCTATTTTTATATTTTTATTTGGAAACAGGGTCTCTTATGCCAGGGCGGCTGGCTTCAAACCTGCACAATCCTCCTATCTCCACCTCCCAAGTGTGGGGATTACAAGCGTGTGCCAACATGCCCGGCTTTTTTTTGTTTGTTTTTTTTTTTTTTTTTTTGTTTTTGTTTTTTTTTTGTTATTGGTAATAGAACCCAGGGGCATTCTATTCCGAGCTACAACTGCACCACTATTTTTTTTTTTTTTTTTTTTTTTTGGTGGTAATGGAGATCCTAGAAACCCTTCTACCTCTGGGCTACACTCCCAGACCTATTTTTATACTTTTTTTTTTTTTTTGAATCAGGGTCTCTTAAGGCAGCAGAGCTGGCCTAGAACCTATATGATCCTCCTGTCTCTGCCTCCCAAGTGCTGGAATTACAAAAGTGTGCACCACCACACCTGGCTATTTTTTTTTTTTTTTTAATTTAAACAGGGTCTCACTCAATTGCAAGGGGCCTCATTTACGTAGCTGAGGCTGTCCTCCAACCATGATTCTTTTGTCTCAGCCTCCCAAATCCTGGGATTGCAAGCATAAGCTACCACCAGACAATGTCTGGAATTTTGAACTCAGTCATTTCCTCAGCTAAGAAGCGCTGGAGGTCTGCTGCATGCCCAGAGTAGGGTTTCACCCAAGTTCCACTCATGACTACAACTCCCGGCAGCATCTGTGCTCCTGGCACCCACATCCCTGACTGATGATGTGCCTCAGTAGTGTGACTTTCCTGCCAGCAGCCATGGAGGCCCTGGCAGAGCCTCGGTGGCCTCTGGGCCTGGCGGTCATGAAGCTGAGGGCCAGGAGGCCAGGCTGCAGTGTTGAGGCCAGCACACCAGGGAGTGAGGTATCTGGGTCAGGACCAGTTCCCTCCAACCTGTTCTGGCCTTTGGGCCCCTAAGCCTGTGGAGGCCATGAGCTGTGTTCCCACCACTGTGTCTACACCATCCAGCCAGGCCTACCTGGGAGAATCTACACCAGCCAGCCATCCCTAGCTTGGAGTGTCTACACCAGCCAGCTATCCCTAGCTGGGAGTGTCTATACCAGACAACCAGCCTTAGAAGGGAGTGTTTACACCAGACAGCCAGCTGTAGCTGGGAGTGTCTACACCAGACAGCCAGCGAGCCCTAGCTGGGAGTGTCTACACCAAAAAGCCAGCCCTAAGAGGGAGCATCTATACCAGACAGTCACCCCTAGCTGGGAGTGTCTACACCAAACAACCAGCATTAGCTGGGAGCATCTACACCAGACAGACAGCCCTAGCTGGGAGCATCCACACCAGACAGTCAGCACTAGGTGGGAGTATCTATGCCAGACAGCCCTAGCTGAAAGCGCATCTACACTTTCATAGCCAGCCCTAGCTGGGAGTGCATTTATACCAGATAGCCAACCCTAGCTGTGAGCATGTCTACACCTCAGAATCCCTGCGAACTGGCTCTGGGCACCATGAAGGGGAACACTGCATCTGGTGACTTTTGTGTGTGTGTGGTACTGAGGGTGGAACCCAGGGGCTTTTCTACCTCCGGGATATACTCCCAGAACTATTTTATACTTTATTTGGAAACAGAATCTCACTAAGTTGCTGAGAGCCTCACTAAGTAGCTGAGGCTGGCTTCGAACCTGTGCAATCCTTTCTTAGCCATGCAAGTGTGGAGATTACAAGCATGTGCCAATACACCCGGTGACGTTTTTTTTCTTTGGTGGTACTGGAGTTCCTGGAAACCCTTCTATCTCTGGGCTATATTCCCAGACCCATTTTTATATTTTTATTTGAAAACAGAGTCTTTTAAGCCAGCACGGCTGGCTTCAAACCTGCTCAATCCTCCTGTCTCTGCCTCCCAAGTGCGGGGACTTCAAGTGTGGACCACCACGCCCGGCTGGTGACATTTTTAAATTGCCTGGCAAAGCAGATAATCTGATTGATGGGAGCCTGATTTCCCCATTTTGCCTGGGGGCTTTGCCGCCCAGTCTTCCCTAACACTCATACAATTTTATTTATTGGCATTGGGGAGCGAGCCCCAAGGCACTGTCACTGAGCTGTGCCCCCAGCTTTTTTTTTTTTTTTTTTTGGTATGAGAGGCTGAATCCAGGGGCACTGAGCTACACCCCCAGTCCAACTATATTTTCATACTTTTTATGTTTTATTTTTATTATTTATTTATTTATTTATTTATTTATTTATTTATTTATTTATTTATTTATTTTGTGGTACTGGGGTTCCTGGAAGCCATTCAACCTCTGGGCTACTCTCCCGACCTATTTTATATTTTTATTTGGAAACAGGGTCTTTTAAGCCAGTGCAGCTGGCTACAAACCTGCACGATCCTCCTGTCTCCACCTCCCAAGCAAGGGGATTACAAGCATGCACCACCATGCCTGGCTATATTTTTAATTTTAAATGGTCTTAATTGGTTGCTGAGGTTGGCCTCACTAAAGTAAAGTTACTCAGGGCCTCTCTGGCTAAGATGGTGAGGCTGGCCTCAAACCTGTAGTCCTTCTTTCTTAGCCTCCCAAGTACTGGGTTAACAGGTGTGCATTCCATTTCTTTGTTTCTTTCTTTTTAAAACATTGAAACATAATATCCCTAAATTGCTAGAGTTTCTCTAATTTTCCCAGCAAGAATGAGAGAGCCCACTTGTTTTACTTTATGAATTATTTAATTGCATATATTTTGGGGTTTTTGTGTGTATGTGTGTTTTGTTTTTGGTAGTAGATATTGAACCTGTTATGGATTTGGAGAGTATGGTTGTGGGGACACTGTTCCCTGGGAACCTCTGCAAGGTTTCTGGACACACTTTCCCCCAACCCATAACAAAACACAAAATGACCCAAAACAGAAAAAACCACAGGTTCTTGTCCTAAGCTAAGAATAAATATGCATATCTTGGACAGTTGCTGAAGATTTAAATGAATTTATTAAAAAGATAGAAATACAGAAAATAGAAATACAGAAAATAGTTACAGCCCCATGCCAAAATGGCATGAGGAGGGAGGGTGGCTTGGACCATCTCACCACTCCCCAGATACAGCACGTGGTCCATAATTTTTATACGCATGACCTCTACCTTTTTTACATAATTCTGAGGTAGTGGCCATCCCTGTAAGGTACCTCCCCCAACAAGGTGTGGCAAGGTGTCCCTTTTCATAAATTCGACCCCTCCTACCATCTTAGCTGGCTTATTGTACCAGTATTGGGAACAGCCTAGGAAGATTTGGGAAAGCTCTGATTATTAATATATTTCAAAAGAAAATAATTGATACATTTCAAAATAATTGAGTCAAAATGGCAGCAGACATGGGTAAAGAAAGGACTTGATTTCTGCCTAAAACAGGCAGATATTCAAATATAAATTATCCTAGCTAAAAGTAATTAACCAGTCAATAGGAGAGGAGAACAAGGCCTTTACCTAAAGACAGATCTACATGATGATCTAGGGAGGGGTTGACCTTCATGAAAGAAGACACCTCACCACACCTTGCTAGGGGAGGTACCTTAGAGGAACGTTCACTACATCAGAATTACATGAACAAGATGGAGGTCATGGGTATAAAAGTCTGAGTCCACATGTAATCCCTTTGGTATATTCATTTCGAGTCACCCCCCATGCCATTTTGTCTTGGGGCTGAATTTCTATCTCCTGTATTTCTATATTTTCTTCTTTTTTTGTTTTTCTTTGTTTGTTTGTTTGTTTGTTTGGGGAGTTTGGGGAAATTATTACCAGGGGTCTAAAAAAGATCCCTGGGGACAGTTTTCAAACTGTAACATATTTGGCGCCCACGTGGGGCTTTGTTTTGCATGCCAAACTGTATCATAGTTGGCCCCCCAACATCTCTTTTTTCAACGTGAGGCACGTAGCTCTGTATTTTTCATAGGACTTTTTAGCCAGTGGGTCAGTAGGCAGCAGCAGCTTTAGTTCCAGCTTTGAGCTGTTGAGCTTTAAAAAACTATAGAGCAGCCTTTGCATCAAGGAATCTCTGAAAATGACTTGTAGAACATCTTGTTGGTGGTCCTAGTACCACTGCACCCCAAAACGTATGTACCTTCCTGGAGCAATAAGGAGTTCCCCCAGAATGACTGATTGTCCGGTGTCTGGGAGGCAATTTTGCTTCATGGGAAACCCCTGGCCAAGAAATTAGCCTGTGGTTGAATTTCCTCCAGGAAGAAACCCCTTTATATAGAGTATGCTTGCTAGACCCAATGAGTGCACATCCATTCTGCCCACATCACAGATGGGATACTTGGGAGGGAGGGATAGGGAGAGAATGGGGTGGGGATTGGGTGGGGGCTGACTGGGAAAAGTGTGCATGTATGTCTACAAAAGTATGTATCCTACTATGATGTATGAAGACAATGCACCAATAAAAAATAAATAAATAAATAAATAAATAAATAAATAAATAAATAAATAAATAAAATCCCTATACAAGGTTAAGTCTAAAAGAAATGCCCATGGCCTAACTCCATAAAAATTCCCAAACAGGCGATGCTAGACAGCACCCATTTCTCAATAGCAGGGAGGTGTCCCCCCCCTGCCCAGGCAATGGGAAATAAGTTCTAGGAAAATAAGCTAAAGGATGGTAAACAGACAGAAAAGCTCCCCAAACCGGAGGCGCCAGCCAGCAAATGGTAGTAAGTTTTTTTTTTTTTTTTTTTTTTTGGTGGTTAGAAACAGGTTCTTGGAAGATAAGCTAGTTTTTAGGAGCAGGGTATAGGAAGTGTGGCCATTAGCAACTGTGGCCACGTGCACCCTGTTGGTTGCTATGGCAGGTTGTAGTCACCAGCAACTAGTGGAAACCATAATGGGTAAGCTTTTCCAAAAGCTAAAAAAATACCTGGTAAAAGTTTCAACCAGGCAGGTCTGCTGGGTGAATGGCCACCCCAGGAGTCCTTGTCTGGCATTCCATAGGCAGCTACAGATCCATTTGCATAAGAAAAGCTCTCAGGGAGGAGGCAGCTCAGTAGAAAGCCATGCTAGGCTGCTGGCAGCTTGGAATTCTTAGGCCTCTCAGAAAGTAAAATAGATACAAGGAAGCAATTAATAAGAACATTGTTTAATGGAAAATGGCAATCTTTTCAGCTAGAACACCTTGTTGAGATATGGGATAGGTGCTGTGAAAGTCTGGGGGGGCAGAACAGGAGGAAGGTGGCTTTTAACTCCTTTTCTGCCCCGGCTTTCTGGTGGACAGTGACGCCACTAAACTGCTCCATGTGGTCCATGCTGGATGCCCCCAGCTGGACCACTGGCTTTATGAGTGCAGGGAATAAGATTCCAGCAATATCCTAAATGCTAGGTTCATTGTGTTTTAAAGTGGGGGCTCTGGGGAGGCAGAGGCAACCTTGCCCAGACAGGCCACTAAAACCACACCCTGTCTCTCTCAAGGGGGATCCCAGCAATCCAAAGTAAGTTCTGGATCTCCACTCAGATATGTTCTCCAAAGTGGAGGAAAAAGCTAGATCCAAAATGCTCAAGAAAGCTCTCTTTTTTTTTTTTCCTGCACCCAAGTATAGCTAAAGTATGCGCTGGGGAACAAAGACAAGATGCCCAGCCAGGGAGGCTTAAAGTTGCTTATCTTCAGCTGTTCTTTAACTTCAAATACCAACCAGATTTCTTTAATGATTGCAGGGTTGAGACAATTGTGGCAGCCTTGGCTAAGGTAGTGTGGGGAGAGTTTAAAGTTTGATCAGTCCATATGCTCTGTCCATACAGTTTTCTTTTTATGGGCTGAATTTAAAGCGATATCACCAACTCAAAACAATAGTTGTTGGCATTCTTAAATTCTTGCCTGGTAGAAAGGGAGGCCATCCTCAGACAAAGTCTACTACTGCAGGCTGCAAATTCGGTTTAACAGGGACTTGAAAAGGGAAAGACAGACAGGCAAAAGCCATTTAAGAATTCTGGCTGAGCACAGAAGCCTAGGCTCAAGTCTGTTTCAGGGTGGAGAGCAAGGACATCTCTAGAGTAGTGCTCTCAACCAGGAGGCTAAATAGGCCCTCTGAGGCCTGGCTCACAGTGCAAAGGGGGACCATTAAATGGCTGAGCGCCTCAGTTCTGGAGGGGATTTGGGTCCCCAGACCTAGGTTCTCAGTAAATTACCACCACCTGAGTTGACTAAAAGAGCCTTAGGTAATCACGCAGTGAGATCTCAGAGGCCAGTTCTAAGGCATTGTCCTTCATTCCTGGACCAAGATCCAAAAGCTTAGCCAGGGTGGGGGGCTTAACAGGCCAGCCCTGAACCAAACTTTTACTCAAGATTTAGCCTGCTGCAAGATGACCTTCCCGTTCTCCCATTCCTATCCTCACCAGAGAATTCAGCTCCTCTGCAAACAAAAGTTTTTTTTTTTTTTTTTTTTTTTGTTTTCTTTTGCTGGCTACATGCCAGGGCCCGCTCAGCTAGACCAGGATGGGGCGATGGCTCAAGATGGCGCCTCAGCATCTTGCCAAGTCACAAGGCTCACAAGGCTGGTGGTGCCCTGAGCCTGTTCAGTGTGCCCTATCAGGCACTCTACGGATGATCAGTGACAGAGCGCCTTGTGCTACCACCAGCCCCCCTATGAGAGGGTTAGAAATGTGCATGCCCTAGCTGTGCGAAGCTTGGGGTTGGTAGGGAGATGGGGGAGAGGTTATGATACTGATATATATTTGCTTGCTGTGTGCATTAAAGGAAGGAAGCATCATCAATAGACTCGGCATTTGTGTGTTCTTTCTCAGGGCTCTGCAGGATGGAGCCTTAGGGACGCGACAAGTGGAGCCGAAACCCGGGAATGCTGTTGGGTAAGTTCACAGGTAAGTGACAAAGGGACAGCACTGTGTAGGTTTGCAGGCTTTAGTGATGAAATAGAAAGCTTGTGATTGCGATGAAGCAAGACTTATCATGGGGTCTAAGGTTACTACTATGAAAGTCAAAGAGGCTCTCTGTAAGATTCTTTTTAAGGGAGGAGTGAAAGTGAAAGCAGCCACCATCGAAAATTTTCTTAACACTGTTAAAACTGTAGCTCTGTGTTTTCTAGAGGAAGGATATGTTAACATTCCTCAGTGGGAGCATCTAGGCCATGATCTCCATAAGGCCAATGCCGAAGAGCCTCTGCCCCCAAAGATGCTGGCCATTTGGAATTTAGTTAAATCCTGCCTGGCTGATAAAACAGGGAGGTATCACCAAGTGCTGACCGAAGGCTCTAATGCACTAGAGGAAGTAAAAGAGGAGATTTCAGGGCATGGCCAACAGGCAGGCCCTCGGAGGGATGAGGAGTCCTCCGAAAGCGAGTCCTCCAAGGAGGAACGAGGGAGAGGGCCCATCCCACCAGAAAGAGACAAGGAGGAAGAAGCCCTGATAGAACAGTGGCACAGGTTCCAAGTGTCACATAGCATAAAGGAGGACCCCCTGGGCCTTCTGCTCCTACCCCTCCCTTGCCAGTTCTGCCACCATATTATGCTGAAAAGGGGAAGTGTGGTAGATGGAAGAGGCCCCAGACAAGCTTGTGGGAGGAAATCCCACCCCAGGGGCATTTCCTGTATTCCTTGACCAGAATCAGCAAAGGTATCATGAACCATTAGATCACCTGGGGAGGGTATAATTTTACCTATCAAAATACCACCCAGTATAGACCAACTAATCCCTTTAATGTGTGGCTTCTCTGTGTAGTAGAAGGTGGTTGTACAGACATTGCAGCAATGTCCATGATTTTAGGAGGAGCTGTAGAAAATTGTAGTTATTACCAAAATTTTTCAGGCACATTGGAGGACAGTGTGAAAGTTAATTGTTCTAGAGGGCCTCAAATTTCCTTTAGCCCTATCCCTGTTTGCCTGGCTGCTCCATTCTTTTGGCTTGTTTCTAATGGCACATTAATTAATGATACCTTACTTTGCTCTAATGATACCTGTTTTTTAACATTTTGCCAGAATACCACTATTTTTCCTTGGGCGATAGTATTGTGGATGCCTATTGCTGTGCCTTGGCCTGTTAGGGTGGATGAGAATTCCCTCCCGGTCCTTTTGAAATGAGAAAGGAGGGACTTTCAGGTGAGTGCTCTTATTGCAATAATTATGGCCTCCATGGCTGCAGCAGCAACTGCTGCTGTGGCCTTAGCAACATCAATTAATATGGCTGCTGCTATAAATATGATATCCTCAAGTACAGCTACTGCCATAGCATAACAAGCTCAAGTAAATGGGCAGCTTAAAGCAGGCATAATGATGGTAAATCAAAGAGTGGACCTATTACAAGAACAGGTCGACATCTTGGGACAGATGGCCATGGTACCATGTATTCAAAAATTGCCTGGATTATGCATAACCTCTGTGCAGTATCAGAATTTTTCCCATGCAGGAAATCTAAACCAACAGATAGGCAGAATGCCTCTGGGAAATTGGAGCCATAAATTTGAACAGACTATGACCGAACCTCGAGCATCCATTGTCGCGATCAAATCTACCTGCGTGGAGATTGCCTCAGTACAACAATGGATGGACCTGATATAGGGGACAGTGGGCTTCTTAAGAGATTGGGGTGGTGTGGGATTCTGGGCCCTTTTTTCTGGTGGTAGTATGCTGTGTCCTGGTTGGTTATCAGGCATATTTATCAGGCATATTTGACAACAAACTGTGCAACAACAGCACATGCTGGTGCAAGCTCTGGCTGCCCTTGAAGCTGGCTCATCTCCTCACGTATGGCTCAATATGATGGATCGGTAATCAAAGATGGATATGATCATCTGCAGGATCATATCAACCAAAGACAGGGGAGTAATCATGCTATTGCTTTCCCGATGATGGGTAAGAATGATTCTTGAGGTTTGACAACCTAAGACAGGCACGGTCCCGAGCCTTAATTTTATTAAAACAAAAATGGGGAGATGTCAGGGCCCACTTGGCTAGACCAGGATGGGGCGGTGGCTCAAGATGGTGCCTCAGCATCTTGCCAAGTCACAAGGCTCACAAGGCTGGTGGTGCCCTGAGCCTGTTCAGTGTGCCCTATCAGGCACTCTACGGATGATCAGTGACACAGCGCCTTGTGCTACCACCAGCCCCCCTATGAGAGGGTTAGAAATGTGCATGCCCTAGCTGTGCGAAGCTTGGGGTTGGTAGGGGGATGAAGGAGAGGTTATGATACTGATACATATTTGCTTTCTGTGTGCATTAAAGGAAGAAAGCATCATCAACAGACTCAGCATTTGTGTGTTTTTTCCCAGGGCTCTGCAGGATGGAGCCTTAGGGATGTGACAGCTACACTAAAGTTATTGCTCAAATAATTTTTTTAAGTTATTGTCTTTTGACAAAAATCACTGTTTTAAGATACTAGTGATGCTTTTATGATGTCGTGGATTTCTGTGGTAATTTACAATACAGTTTTTAAAGTTTGTGGTCAAATAAGATATGCATTGTCTTAAATATTATTCCTTTTGCAAAATTAAGGTTTTAAGGTGCTAGTGGTATTTATCTAATGTCTTAATTTTCCATGTGATCTATAGTTCACTTATTAAGTTAGAAACAATGCCAAATGCAATGCTTTAAAATGTTCTTAACTTCATAAGGTTTAAAGTAACACTTAAGTCTTTTAAATGAGGTTTATTTTAATTGATGGTGTATGAACAACATTATTAAATGGTATGCTTTTAAGGGGGGGGGATGTGCTTGTATGTCATAGCAAATTAATAGCTTGTTAAGTCCACCAGGCAAGCAATCTAGAGACACATGTCCAGGTAAGATTGGCAGCTTGGTTTCACTCATGCCAAGGGAAACTTTTAGATTTTTTCTGAATGGGACATAGTCCTAGATAACAATGTTACCCTATTGTCAGCATATCAGCAAATTTTAAGTAAACTTAAAACAGTGCCAGAGGAAAATAATAAATTGTTTTGTCAAGGTGACCTGGTACTCATCAAATCATCTAAAATCTTTATTCCAAAGCCTATTTCAGATATCCACAGAACTAATTTCTGGATTCACGTGGTGCAAAATAAACTTAATACATCCCACTTTTGTGTATTTCAGTCTAAGTCAGCAAAACAGGTTTTAATTTCTCATTTAAGTGTTATCTTTTGGGTTTCATGTTTAGCCTATATTGTAAGTGTTGTCTTGTAGAGGGTTAAAACTTTCTGACAGACAGAATCAGAGGGACACATATCGAGGCCCTTTGGATCATCAGAGATCCATGCACAAAGCATGGACCCTTCTGATTCCCCCCCATCTCAACTACATGCATGAATATTCCCCTAAATCTGGAGCCCCCAACTTCACCCCTGTATAGCTCAAAGCAGTTTATTTCTTATTCCTTTGCTGAGGGGTATATTCATGTGATAGAAATAGGGGGAAATTGATGGAAATTGAGCTCATGTTAAATGTTTATAAAATTGTATATGTCAGAATGTATTTTCTGTATCTACCTTTGGCCTAACAGGTGTCAGGAAGTTACTAGACAAAGGGGGGAATGTACCAGTATTGGGAAGGAATATTTGGGAAAGCTCTGATTATTAATGCATTTCAAAAGAAAATAATTGGTATATTTCAAAATAGTTGTGTCAAAATGGTGGCAGACATGGGTAAAGAGATGACTTGATTTCTGCCTAAAACAGGAAGCTATTCCAATGTAAATTAACCTACCTCAAAGCAATTAACCAGTTAACAGGAGAGGGGAACTATACCTGTCTCTAAAGACAGATTTTTTTTTTTTGGTGGTACTGGGGTTCCTGGAAGCCCTTCTACTTCTGGGCTACACTCCCAGACCTATTTTTTACATTTTTATTTGGAAACAGGGTCTCCTAAGCCAGCGTGCGCGGCTGGCTTCGAACCTGCCCGATCCTCCTGTAAAGACAGATCTTAGTTGAGGAGAACTAGGCCTTTATCTAAAGACAGATCCACATGATTGGATAAGCCAGCTAAAATGGTAGGAGGGGTCGACCTTCATGGAAGGAAATGCCTTGCCAGACCTTGTTGGGGGAGGTACATTACAGGGTAAGGTAAGGTACCTTACAGGGATGTTCACTACATCAGAATTATGTAAACAAGTTGGAGGTCATGGGTATAAAAGTCCAGTCCATTTATAATCCCTTTGGTGTGTTCATTTTGAGTCACTCCCCATGCCAAATGGGGGCTGTATTTCTATTTTTTGTATTTCTATCTTTCTAATAAACTTCTTTAAATCTTCAGCAACTGTCCAAGCTATGCATATTTATTCTTAGCTTAGGACAAGAACTCATGGTTTTTTCTGTTTCTGGTCATTTGGGGTTTTTGTTATGGGTTGGGGGAAAGTGTGTCTAGGACCCTAGCAGTTGTCCCCAGGAACAGTTTCCCCACAACCATACTCTCCCAAAATCTGTAACATTATCATGTATATCTGTCTTTATATAAAGGACTAGTTCTCCTCTTTTAAGATCTGTCTTCAGATAGAGAAAGGCCTAGTTCTCCTCTCCTATTGACTTGTTAATTACTTTTAGCTAGGGTAATTTACATTGGAATAGTTGCCTTCTTTTAGGCAGAAACCAAGTCTTTGCACAGATTTACCCCTGCAGATACCAGCAAAAGCCATGCTCTCTCAGCATCTGCATTTTCACAGTTAAATAGGCAAAATCTCAAAGTGAGAAATAAGCCCCGAGAGAAGGTGTGCTCGCTGGCCAAAAGCATCTTTCCACTTTTAGATATTCTTGCATAACTATTATTCTTCTAGTATTCTTTTAACTCTCTACACGAATTGCTCCGGTGATGTGAGAACAGGACTATGAAAGAAATTGAGTCTGAGGAAATAAATTCTCTAATAATTTGTCTAAACGTCCTTGGCTCTGCTCAATAATAATAAAAACTGGCCAGAACTCAGATGCTGTGATAAGCACTCCAGCTGCAGCAATCAAAAATGGCCTCCGACCCTCATTCCAATCACTAATTTAGGTTAAGCTATTAACTCCCCTCATTCCAATCACTAATTTAGGTTAAGCTATTAACTCCGGTAAGGTAGCTCAGTTTAAGGTAACTCTGTTTACCCTTGAGATCCTGCCTAGAGACAGAGAAGATAAAAACCTTGTGTGTGACAGTAAAGCAATTTAGTTGATAAACAACTTAGTTGCCCAAATACAATAGACTCAAGGAGAAAGATTGTTGACTTTTACCTCAGTATGAGCATTCACGGAGACAGAGACTGACCGCAGGGTTAGAAATAAATATGACTAAATAAAGGACAGACTTTCTAAATATATATGTATGAAGGAAAGGAAATACCGTGTAAGAGTAAGAAAAGCATTTTTGCATGAAGAAGAGCTTATCACAAGAATGTCCCAACTGGGAAAGAAAGGAATTAGAAAGTTAGAAGCAGGTTGCAGAGGGTTTGTGACAGAGAAATGGATTATTAAAGATGAGTAGGCTTTTAATAGGCTTATTGTCTAAAGAAGAGTGCTCAGCAGTTAAGGAAATACATCGGACAATTAAAACCAAGAACTTTGTGGTGTTGTTTGTGGTATTTTGTCTGCAAAACTGTGTTGTGAGTTTGCTTAAGCTTTCAGATTTAGAAGATAAGATGCCAACACCTGAAGAAACTCCATCACATCCACCTGAATCACCACATCTCCCTACACTTGCTATATGAACTGAGCCCAAAAAGATGGAAAGTTCCAAGAAAGTCAAAGAAGATTCCCCGAGAAGCCCCCAAGCCTTGGGAATGCCTGTTTGGAACTGCTTATCTGCAAAACCTGAGAAAGAATCCGGAGGGAGTTAATCTCTCGAAGATCAACAGCCAGCTGAAGGACTAGTTTTATTACCTTTGTTTACATGTCATTCATTATTATTTCACAGTGATTACACCCACCCCCTTCTTCTCTTATTATTAACTTTACTGGTGAAGGGTATAAATTTTGGGGTTTTTTGTAATAAAGTGTCATTGGCTCAAGAAGCTTTTGTCCATCTCAGGTTCTTTTCCAAAGCGTCGTACCTAAAGACTTAAGGAATTCATAGAGGGTAAAGAACAACTGCAGATAAGATTCTGCAGAATTTCACCTGCCTTTTGCCCCATCTTTCTGAGGCTTCTGGCCGCAAGTGGACTTGCCCCCCCACGAGGACTGAGCTCGTCGGTAACATGCCCCTAACCCAGTTTTTTGAAATATTAATAATCATAACTTTCTCAAATCTTCCTATGCCATTCCCAATACTGGTACAGAACCCAGAGCCATTCTACCTCAAAGCTACACCCCAAACCCATTTATTGTATTTTTAATTTGAATCAGGATTTTCTTCATTTACTGAGGCTGGCCTGAAACCTTTTTTTCTCCTTTCTCAGCCTCCCAAGTACTGGAATCACAGGTATGTGCCACCACACTTGGCTTTCCCCAGGCCTTTTTATTTTCTGTTTTGAAACAGGGTCTCTGTAGGTTGCCGAGTCTCTCTTCACTGCTAAGCCTGGGCTAGAACCTCCAGTCCTGTCTCAACCTCCCAAGTTCTAGGTGTACAGTATTGGAAAGGGCCTAGAAAGATTTGAGAAAGCTCTGATCATTAATATATTTCAATAATAATTGTTCAAGCCGGGCGTGGTGGCGCACGCTTGTAATCCCCGTGCTTGGGAGGCAGAGACAGGAGGATCACGCAGGTTCGAAGCCAGCTGCGCGCGGGCTTAGGAGACCCTGTTTCCAAAATGAAAATGTAAAAATAGGTCTGGGAGTGTAGCCCAGAGGTAGAAGGGCTTCCAGGAACCCCAGTACCACAAAAAAAAAAAAAATTGTTCAAAATGACAGCAGACCTGTAAAGAGAAAGTCTTGGCTTTGGTCAGGAAGCAAACAGCTATTGAAATTTAGAGTGACTCAGCTAAATGTAATTAGCAATTCAATAGGAGAGGAGAACTAGGCCTTTCTTTATCTAAAGACAGATCTACATGATTAGATAAGTTAGCTAAGATGGTAGGAGGAGTCGGCCTTCATGAAAGGAGACATCTGGCCACACCTTGCTGAAGGAGGTACCTTACAGGGACATTCAATACCTCAGAATTACATAAACAAGATAGAGGTCCTTTAGTCTCTGTCTCCTGAATGCTGGTATTATAAGAGTGCACCACCACACCCTGCGCTTCTTTTTTTTTTTTTTTTAAGTCTCAGTTTTGGTGGGAACTCTGATTGTGCGGAATCATTTGCAGGGACTGATGGTATAAGTGTTCACAAAAGGCAGTGACTTGGGTCAGTGGGCCGAGCCAGTCTACTGGCCCCATGCCACTTTCTCAAGTCAGACCTTCAAGGGGATAACATGAAATTTATTGATAAAAGTTTCTGAA
Organism: Muscardinus avellanarius; assembly: GCF_963383645.1. Classification (NCBI taxonomy): domain Eukaryota; kingdom Metazoa; phylum Chordata; class Mammalia; order Rodentia; family Gliridae; genus Muscardinus; species Muscardinus avellanarius. The sequence goes on from NC_137809.1 coordinate 1,816,064, forward strand.
GAATTTCAAGTACTGTGAATAGATGGGAAAGTAAATTAGAGAGAAATGGAACATAACTGAGAATAAAGGAGAGACAGCAAGGTCTGACAGGGTGCTGGGGCCGGGCGTGGTGGGCGTGGTGGTGCCACCTGTCACTCTGGTATTTGGGAGCTTGAGACAGGAGGATGGCAGGCTCAAGTCCAGCCTCAGAAATGATCTTAGTATGACCCTGTTTCAAAATGAAAAAAGCTTTTTCTTTCTTTTAATACTAGAGATGGAACCCAGGGCCATTCTAAATTCAAGATATACCCTCAGCCCTATTTTATTCTTTATTTTTGAAACAAGATCTCACTAAGTTGAAGAGGGCCTCACTAAGTATCTGAGGCTGGTGGCAAACTGAGATCCTCCTGTCTCAGCCTCCCAAGTACTGGGATAGCAAGTATGTGCCACCACGTCCTGCTCAAAAAATTTTTTTAAAGGGCTGGGGTGTGGCTTGGAGTTAGAATGTCCCTGGATGTTTAATCCCCAGTCTCTCTCTCTCTTTCTCTCTCTCTCTCTCTCTCTCTCTCTCTCTCTCTCTCTCTCTCTCTTTCTCCTCTCTCTCTCTCTCTCTCTCTCTCTCTCTCTCTCTCTCTCTCTCTCACACACACACACACACACACACACACAAATTTAAGTAATTAAAAAGGATCTGGGTATGGTGGCACACATCCATATACCTAGTACTTAAGAGCCTGAGAGTGTCTCTGCCTGAGAGGTCTCCAGACTTTGGCCCTGAGCTTAGTCAGAGCAGCCTCCTGGCTGAGATGGGCTCAGTAGCTTCCCACTGAGTGACATCTGGCTCATCACTTGCCCCTTGTGTTCCTGGAACCCAGGTACTCTACACTTTCTGTAACCCTTAGCAGCCCTCTCAGAGTGAGGACTTAAAAGAGCATTCCTCTTCTCTTTACCAGGGGAATTTTCATGAAGAGCTGACTGCTTCTGGCATTTTGAAGAAAATTTCTTGTTCATATGAGGTTTTATCTTAGTCAGTGCAGGGTAAATGAAATAGGCTTTTAATGGAAGCCTTTGAGAGCATCATCCAAGTTCCAGTTGGCAGATACTGACTCACTGTTTGAAAAGCTTATGTTGGTGTAAGTGAACTTTCTCTTTAGCTTTCCTGGAAGAGGTGGGGGCCAGAGCACCTCAGGGTGATGGTGGATCACTAGACAGTGGCAGGTTAGTTACTGCTTTTGACCTTTTTCCACCTGTTTTACTCTCCTAGACAGTCACAAAGCCTGACCTGAGAAGTAACTGCATATTAGATGAATTGGTAAAAATCTTGAATTTTCCATGTTATGATTTAATTTTGTGACTAATCTCTAACCACCTTTGCTTTTTCTATGTGTCCCTCTCCTCATGGTTTCTGGTTAGGGAATTCAGGGTTTAATATTTTGGAGTAAAGAAGGTAAGTGATTTAATTCATTTTTCACATAGGGAAAACCTAGTATGTTACTGGAGGTTTTCTCTCTTTTCCTTCCTTCTTTCCTTTCTTCTTCTTCTTCTTCTTCTTCTTCTTCTTCTTCTTCTTCTTCTTCTTCTTCTTCTTCTTCTTCTTCTTCTTCTTCTTTTTCATTTTGGTGATACTAGGGATTGAAATCTTGGGCACTCCACCTCAACCATATTTTCTTTTTTATTTTGGTCTCTCTAATTGGCTAAGGGCCTCATACCTGAGACCCTTCTGTTTCAGTCTCTCAAGTACTTGGACTACAGGTGTGTAACACCACACTCAGTGTACCTTTTCTGAAAGGAAATTATCTTATGATGAATAATCAGGAATTAAAATGTGGCTGGGCTTGGCAATGCACTCCTAAAATCTCAGTGCTTGAGAGGCTGAGACAGGAGGGTCACAGGATGGAGACCAGTGCTTGCTAACTTTATCAAGACCCTGTTTCAAAATAAGAAGCTAAATAGGGCTAGGGGTGTAACTCAGAGGCAAAACACACCTGGATTCAATACCAACACACACACACACACACACACACACACACACACACTCATACACACTTAAACTCACACACATAGGAACTGAAATGCAGATTTAAAGTCCCTTATTTCGACACCTGGCGTGGTGGCGCACACTTGTAATCCCTGCGCTTGGGAGGCGGAGACAGGAGGATCGCGCAGGTTCAAAGCCAGCCACGCTGGCATAAGAGACCCTGTTTCAAAAATATAAAATAGGTCCGGGAGTGTAGCCCGGAGGTAGAAGGGCTTCCAGGAACCCCAGTACCACCAAAAAAAAAAAAAGTCCCTTATTTCTGGGCATTAGAAAGGTACTCCTGGTTCAGCTCATGGTTTTCCTGCCACACAGAGCCCTAGAAGCCATTTATTTCTCCAAAGAGACCTGGGTATTTTCGTGAAGTGTTGTAAAACTAGGGTCAAGCCAGGTGTCATGGCACATGCTTGTAATCCCAGCATTCGGGAGGCTGAGACCAGAGGATCAGATCACGGTTCATGGACAGCCTCAGCTACTTAGCAAGGCCCTTTACAACTCAGTGAGACCCTGTTTTAAAAATAAAAAGACTAAGCCAGGTGTGGTGTCACACAATGTAAGACATAGATGTCACCTTGCTCACCAATTCATGGATTTTTTTTCTAAAATGGTCTTTCTGCTTTTCAATTCCCAGCCAGGTTTAAGAGTTCCCTTAAAGGCCAAAGTGGCAACATGAACTCGCCATCCCAGTACTCAGAAGGCTGAGACAGGAAGATCTAGACAAGTCTCAGCAACTTAGCATGGCTAAGCAATGTAGCAAGGCTTTGACATCTTGCTGGGCTTGTCTTAACAACCTAGCAAGACCCTCATCAATAGAGTGATACCTGTTTCAAATTTTTTAAAAATTGGGCTGTGGTGTAGCACAGAGGTAGAACACCACTGGGTTCAACCCCTAGTACTGAAGACAAGAAAGATAGTTTCCTTAGTTTGCTTGTATTTGACACCATGCCTGGCTGGCTCCAGGCCTCTGACCCCCAACCCCAACCCTGTAGCTCCTGCCTGAGGACTGCTCCAACCACGTCAGTCCCACTAATTTCTTTTGGCCAGTCCCAGCCCTTCCTCAGCAAGTGTGACCGATGGACATGGGTGTCCTTGTCTGCACCTGTGTGGGTTATGCCTGCTGCTGCTCTGTCCTTTACTTTCAATGTTGTTCAAATATGTTGACTTCCCCTTGATATTCAAGGTGCCGGGATCCTTGTTCTGAACAGCAGATCCTTCTGCTGTATCTCAGAGGATCATTTAGGGTCCTACATTAAATACTAACAGAGATATTAGCTCACTTATAGTTTCTTTCCCAGGGGTTGAAATTCAGCCCCTGAAATAGTGGGGCTCCCTAGGTCTTTGACTGAAGCGTCTGCACCTTTCTGAGGCATGGATCTTCATTCCTTTATGTCACCCACCTGTGTTGTCTTCTTTGGGGCTGTCTGCCTTTCCAAAAAGCTGCACTTGTGAACATACTTTAGAGTTATTTATTTATTTATTTATTTATTTATTTATTTATTTATTATATACAGGGTATTGGTCAGATGGTCACTGTAGACCAGACACTGTCAGCCAAACCGATCAGATTAAGTATTATATTCAATAAAGTGTCTCCAGGAAAGCAGGATGCTGAGATAGACACCAAAAGTAATGATTTCCAGTGTTTTCTTTCCTGAATGGTTGTATTATGTCACTTTTCTTAAATCACAATTGGATGCTTCTATGTGTTTTAGATAACTTTGTACTTGATTGGATGTTTAATTCTTCCTAATTGACATATCTCACAACTCCCTAGACCCTGAATTTGGCTGCAGTGGTTTCTGACAGCAGCTATAGTGAGATGGTTCAATTCATGATTGGGATGAGCTACAAGATCACCAGCTACAAGATCACCACTGGGCAGCAGCTGCAGTCCTCCTGTGGCACTCTCCTCTCTGCACCCTGAGTTATACAAGAACCAATCATAACTCTCCAAGATGGAAATCTAGGGTCTGGGCTTCTTCCTCCACTATTTGCTCACAAACAACTGAAGGAGAAGGCCCTACAGGGTAGCAGCTTGTCTTTCTGCATATGTGCAAACCATCATTTTTCACATGTTGACCATAGACACAACCTAGAGGATGTCATCCTAACCAATCCTGAAGTGCACAAGGCTGAGCCAGGGTGAATATTCACAAATTCCTCATGAGCAGTTCCACAGTAAATGAACCCCATGATGATAAGAATGTTGTTTGGGGTACAACACACCTGAACATGACTGTCTGTGTCTACCAGAGTATTAGGCCACACAGTGGCCCCCTACCAGATAATGCAAATGTGATGAGCCCAGGGGCACTCCAGTTTAGGGTTCACCTCCATCCTACAGAAAATTCTGCCTTCACTCTCCCTACAATGTAGAAAGCCAGTGAGTGTTTCACCTTCCCCTTCGTGCTCTTTGAGCATTTTCTTTCCAAGGAGAATAGAGAATCTGAGTAGAGGGGGTCAGAAAACCCTGCCCACTTGCCACTCCCCATACACTCCTGTCCAGTCTGTAGGAGAGGAGAGAACCTGCCTGCTCTTCTTCAGGGGAGACTTTGGGAGAAAAGATACAGCCAGGCTCCCTCCTTCCTCCAGCCCCACCCAGAGGAGACTACAAAGAGCTTGACTGCCATTCTTTTTCACAGATCTGAGGAGAGTAGACAGAGCCTGCCTGCTGTTTTTCTGTAAGGCTACAATTAGAGCACCTCCACTTCCTAAATGGCCCTTCACTATGGCATTTATGCCTAGTATGCTAGTTATCCTCCAAGGAGCAATTTTAACAAAAAGGACTCTTTCCCTACCAGGCAACCCTATTGTGCACATGTGGCCACCAACAGAAAACAATCAAGGCTAGAATCACATAATGTAGAGAATTGTGACCCAGATCATAAGGCTCTGTTGCCTGCTAGCACCAAAGATTTGCATTGGATTCTTCCAAATACATCTAGTAAAAAGGATACAGAAGTGGCCTGTTTTATATACTTACAAGGTGTCTCCAGTTTAAGTAGTCTGTTGAGATGGACATGAACAGTTAATGCACTCCAGAATTGTATTTTATATATACTTGTGCTATGTCATTCTCAGAAGATAATTCACAATTGACTGCATCTGTGGGTTGTAAAAGTGATGGTTGTTTAACTCTTTACTCTGTGGGCTGACTAACTTCTCCTAATTATCTTATCTCTCAGATACCTCAGCCCTGACTTTCACCACAGTGGGCTCTGACAGACAGCAGCTAGAGTGAGATGCTCCAACTCATGACTTTGGGCTGAGCTACAAGATCACCACTGGGCAGCAGCTGCAGTCCTCCTGTGGCGCTCTCCACTCTGCACCCTGAATTCTACCAGGACCAAGCATAAAGCTCCTTGGAGGGCATCTAGGACCTGGGAATCCACCACTCTTCTCTCACAAACTCCCTCTCCTCAAGACACCACCTTTGAGGAGTTGTAGGAGCAGGCCCTACTCACCTTTGATTCAGAAAACTTCACTGAACAGATGTTCACTGTAGAACAATATCAGAGGTCACTGTCCAAACCCATCTGAGGCATCCATGGCTTAGTCTTGGTGGGTATTCTCCAATGTTCATGAATCACTCACCAATCACCTGAACCTCTAAATATTTAGGGTAATGAATTGCCTGGGACATAAGTCATAAGAGAATGTTTACCTGTGTCCAAAAACATGAAAGGCCATCTACCAGAGTGTGTAAACCAGGTGAGCCATGGCACACTGCAGGTTAGGCAGGAGCGTCATGGCATCAGGATACCTCCATTCCTACAGATACTTCTGCCTTTACTCTCCATCCAATGTAGTGAGCCAGTGGGCATTCTCTTCTTGAATTTACCTTCTTGCTCTCTGAGCATATTCCCCTACTAAGGAGGACACAGAATCATGGAAGAAGGTGTACAGGGGACACAACCTACCTTCCATTTCCCTGAACAGTCTGTCAGAGGGTAGAGATAGCCTGCCTACCACTCCATTACCCAGCCTGTACCCCAGCTGTACCTGCCAGCTGTACCCCAGGATAAATTTTGGGAGCAAAGACACAGTCAGCCCCACTCAGAGGAGCGTGCAGAGAGTCTGTCTTTCATTCTGCTGAAGAGAGTAGACAGAGGCTGCCTCTGTTCCTCTGTGAGGCCCCAGTGAGAGAGTACTCCTCTATCAGCATGGCCTCAAGTCTCAAATCCAGCTTGTCCTTCCAGGTGATACTGGCACAAAAAAGATTTTCCATACACCAAGCAAACCTGTTGTGCTCCTGTGGCCACTCCATGGACAAAACTCAGGGATGTAAGCAGGCATCTCAGAGGAATGTGACCCAGATCATAACAGGTTGTTACCTCCTATCCATCCAAATTTTCCCTGGGCCACCCAAGTAGATCCAATAAAAAGGAAACAGAAGTGCCCTGTATTTTATACATATGAGTTCTCTCCAGCAAAAGCAGGCCACTGAGATGGACACCAACAGGTAATGCACTCCAGCATTTTTTTTTATTTATGCCTGTATAATGTTGCTTTAAATTGATAAATCACATTTTGATCTGTGGGTTTGTGATGGATAGATAACTCTGTACACTGTAGGGTGACTAATTTCTCCTAATTATATTTCACAGCTCCTTGGGACTTGAATTTGACCACAGTGGACTAGGACTCAGACAGAAGCTATAGTGAGATCCTTCAACTCACGACTATAGACTGAGCTACAAGATCACCACTGGGTAGTAGCTGCAGTTCTCCTGTGACGCTATCCACTTTGTACCCTAAGTTCTGCCAGAACAAAGCAGAATATTCCAAGATGGACATCTGGGTGTCCTTCTCTGCTATTTGCTCATAAAATCCCTCTCCTCAAGACACCACCTTTGAGCAGCTGAAGGAGCAGGCCCTTCAGAAAGCAATGAAATGCCCACTCACCTTTCTAATAATATAGAAAATATAATTCATCAAATGTCATTGTAGACTGATCCAGATGCCATTGGCCAAATTTACTGGGGGCATCCTTGGCTTAGCCTGCTTGAGTATCCACCAATTTTTCATGAGCTGCTCCCCAAACACCTGAACCTCAGGATCTTGAGGGTCATATGCTGCCTGTTGTACAGCCCACACCAGAATTGCTACCTATGTTCAAAAGAATGATTGATTACCCAATGGTCACCTAACAGATAGTACAAATGGGGTGAGCCAGTGTGCACTGCAGGTTAGGCAGGAGCATCAGGGCACTGGGCCACCTCCATCCACACAGATACTTCTTCCTTTTACACTTGTAATCCCAGTACTTGGGAGGCTAAGACAGGAGGACCACATTTTCAATCATCCTTAGCTACTTAGTGAGGCCCTCTCCAACTTAGTGAGACCATGTTTCAAAATTAATGATAAAAAATAGGGCGTGGGGTATAGCTCAGAGAGAGAATGCCCCTGGCTTCCATCCCCAGTACCACACACACAAACAACAAGAAAAAAAAATAAACCTAAGCAGAGCATGTTGGCGCATGCTTGTAATCCCAGCATTCGGGAGCCTGATACCAGGGGATGACAGTTTCCGGACAGCCTCATCTACTTAGTAAGGCCCTCTGAAACTCAGTGAGACCTGATTTCAAAATAAAGAATAAAAATTAGGGCAGAGGCTATATCTCAGAGGTCGAATGCCCCTGGGTTCCATCACCAGACCCACAATAAATAAATAATAAATAATTAAATAAATAAATAAATCTAGGACTTAAAAACTTTTAAATACTACAATAAAACATAAGACCAACTCTGCAACCCATACACAATCACCAACTTAATAAGATACCTAAATTTCAAAAAATACCAATAATTAAGAAATAAGATAGCATTGCCAGGCGTGGTGGCGCACGCTTGTAATCCCCGCGCTCGGGAGGCAGAGACAGGAGGATCGCGCAGGTTCAAAGCCAGCTGCGCGCGCTGGCTTAGGAGACCCTGTTTCTAAATAAAAATATAAAAATAGGTCTGGGAGTGTATTCCAGAGGTAGAAGGGCTTCCAGAAACCCCAGTACCACCAAAAAAAAAAGAAAAAAAAAGAAATAAGATAGCATCAAGGAGCTCCAACACAGCAAAAGAAGCAATAAAGAAAGTGGAATGCCTACCAAATAAGAAAAAATTGCCAGATATACCTCTCACAGAAGATTAATAGCCAGAATATATGAAACCTCATTAGGCAGGCATGCTGATGCACACATGAAATCCCAGTATTTGGGAGACTGAGACAGGAGTATCACAGGTTTGTGGCCAGCCTCAGCTACTTAGTGACACCCTTCAGAACTTTGTGAAACCATGTTTCAAAGAAAAGAATAAAATATTGTACTGGGAGTGTGATTCAGAGGTAGAATGCTGCTGGATTTTATCCCCAATATTACGCAAAAAAATTAAAAACATGATACTAAAACTAAAAAGCATACAAAATCAATAAAAAAGTAGTGGAAAAGGCATGAAATTTCATGCCTGTAAGACCAGGGTTGTGTTGTCTTCCAGGAGCAAGATTCCCACTCTCTTCCCCAGGCCACCCTACCCTCAACTAAACCTTGGGTGAAGGGGTGAAGCCAGAACCTGGCAAGGTAGAGTGATGGAAAGAGCTAGGCATAGGAGGCATAGACAGTAGACACCTATACCTGAGGAACCCTGGGTGGCTGGCTCCTTACACTGGCCTGCAGCTCTAGGTGCAGCCTGTGCCTGCAGAGGCCAAATGCCCCTGGATCCCTGTGGAACTGGCGGAAGCTCAGCTGTTTGCTACAGTAGACTTCTAATTCAGGCTTTTTTCAAATCCAGCCTCAGCTACTTAGTGAGGCTCTCAGCAAATTAGCAACACTCTGTTTCTAAATAAAGTATAAATATAGGTCTAAGAGTAGAATCCATAGGTAGAAAGGCCCCTGGGTTCTACCCTGAGTATCACACACACAAAAAAAATGAGATGCATGTTTGATTTACTAAAATCATTTTAGAATGAGTATATTTTGGAAACTGTTGATACTTTATATAATTTTAATTGAGATGTAGGATACTGCAGACTATATGCAAGGACATGCTGGCTCTTAGCTACATCCCCAGGCCTGTTTTATTTGTTTTGAAACAGGACCAAGCTAAGCCACTAAAACTTGCCTACAACATTCTATAGAGCCTCCCAGCAAATGAAACACAGAGCAAGCAGGGGAATTAATTCATATGCACTAGTGCTTACACTTGAGAGGGAACAGGGATCACCCAAGACAATGAAAATCCACCCCACTGGACTTGTGACAAAGGGGCTCCCCACTCCCCTACCAACACATCAGAATGTCTCTTCTTCCTGAGAGCCACTGCCCATTTCAAATGGGATGCAGAGGAAGGGGAGAGAATGGGAGGTCAAGAAGGTGACAGATGGTGGATGGGCTCCATGGGACCTTCACATCCTCCTTCCCCTCCCCTTCATGGGACATCCTTCCACTTGCCTCTCAGAGGCCCATACTTAACTATCAGATATAGGTGAGTTTGAGATTCACAAGGAGACCAAAGTGGATTTTTCTGAAGACAGTGTAGCATTTGGCAACCCCGCAGAAAGATCTGGGGGGTCCTCACAGACAAAGAAACCATGATCTTCTGTCCTGGGTGACCTCCTGATCAAGAAAGGGATCAAGGCTTAATAGTGCATGGCCTTAGACTCATCTCAAGTCCGCAGCATTCAGGAGTGGCATGAGCACTGTCCTTTGTGCTGAAGGGCAGGGTCTGAACTAGGGAGAAGCTGGTTTTGATGTCCTTGGTGCTGAACACCAGCCTCAAGGCTGGGGAAAACTGTGGTCACTGTAACTGGTGCTGAATACCAGACTCAGGGACTTCTTGGTGCTGAAGTCCAGGCTCAAAGCCAGAAAAAAGCGTGATCACTGTCTGTGAAGATGGCAGTCAGAATCAGAGCTGGAGAAAAGTGTGCAGAGACAACAAGTCAGAGTGAAGAGGGTGTCTTGGAGGACATTTTTCCCAGTGCATTATTTGTGTTGTTTTGAGTACTGGATATAGAGCCCAAGAGCATTCAGATTGAGCTACATACCCAGCCCTTTTTTTTAATCTTGAAAAAGTCTCCTAAAGTTGATACAGTTGGCCTAAAATTGTGATATTTCTGCCACAGCCTCCCAAGCACTGAGATGGCAGTCCTGCACCACTGTGCCCAGCTTTTAGTCACTTTATCCTGCTTTGAGAAAGCAGAATCACAGAGAGGGAAAGAGATGCACTCAAGGCCACAAAGGGATATCTGCAATGGGAATGGAAACAGATTCACACCACATGCAGATCCTGGAAGATTCCTTGGATGACACCTCCAAAACAGAATCACCATTGATTTTCAATCTCCAGATAGAAATTTTTTGAGGATTTTAGAGCCCACACAACCACAGAAGTGACCCCAAGCAGAATGAGTAGCCCCCTTTTCTGTGTAGCCCCATAATCTCTAGCTGTGTGCCTCCCTACTCTCCAGCTTTCTACCCAGCCACCTTTTCAACCCTCTGGAAACAGGATTGTGCATGCTAAAGCCTAGGGGCTGAAATGGACCTGCCAGTTTCTACAGAGCCATCCAAGTTCTTATACTGAATATGACAGGTAGAATTCAAAAGAATGACACTGTGTGTAGAAATACCCAAAGGTGGAGAGAGATGGAGTAAGTTGGGCCAGGCAGCAGTCACCAAGCCAAAGCATGCATTGGTGCACACAGTAAAGATGGACCTTTTGTTCAGGTATAGCAGCAGGATGTCCTGAACCTGTAGCTATGACATCTGGAGATATTCTGGTCCCTAAGGTAGAGAGCAAGAAAAAGCCAGATGGGGAAGGCAGGTGCCTCTGTAGAGCAACATGTGAATATAAAGAGTTTTATTCAGAAAACTTCATGTGTCCCAGCTTACAAGAGGTGAATAAAAAGCAGAAGTACATCATCAGGCTTCAGAGAAAAGATAGCAGGGCCTCCAGTATCTGAGTCATCTTGGGGCTTTGTGGAAATCCATGTCTCTGCCAGCCTTGGTGACACATGCTTGTCATTCCAGTACATGGAAGGCTGAGACAAGAGAATTGCAGGTTTGAGGCTAGTCACAGGAGGTTAGTGACATCCTATTGCAAAAGAAAATATAAAAAGGGCTGGGGATATACGTCTAAGGAAGAATGCCCCTGGATTCAATCTCCAGTACCATGAAAATGAGTAAGACAAGGCTTACCTGACTCAACTCATAATTATTTAATTATGAAGTTAAACAATATTAAAGAGCCATCTAATATGTGATATTATCCTGGGGGTGTAAAAGGGAAAGTTTGAGTCTCTTTCTCTTGCTGTCATCATAGATAAGATGGTCAGTGCTGATGTTTATTTTTCCCTCCTATATGTCACATGTGTGCATTATTTCATGAAAAATCTTATGGGTCCCTGTGAAACAGGTGCTATTCTAGGCATTTCATTTTGCAAACAAAAACCCTAAAATATGGCAAAGTCACATAACCCATGTGAGGTCATGGGTGGCCCCAAGATTCAGCCCCAGGCAGTGTGAACCCAGAATCTGCACACACAACTACCAGCTGCACTTCCAGGCTGAACTTAACTGTTCAAAGTCACAGTGTATGGCCAACCTATGTTGCTGCATTTGTTGGCCTGTGCATTGTATTCTATTTGTATATGTGTATATATATGTATACATGTTCTGGGGATCGAACCCGGGACACCTTGTACCTCTAGGTGCATCCCTATTATTATTCTTACTTTGAAACAGGGTCGCACTAGGTTGATAAAAGCCTCACTATCTTCTGAAGATGTTCTCAAATATGTGATCCTTCTGTTTCAGCCTTCCAAGTACTGTGAGGACAGACATGTGCCACTGTGTCCAGCTTGGCCTGTGTATCTAAATACTGTATGCTCTTAGTGGCTAAAGAGCTAACTGGTACATCTATGTAAAGCAGGGGACTATAGGAGCCAGAGTGTAAGAAATCCCAATGCTTCTGTGGCTGGATACTCTTTCCTAGAAGGATCCAGGATGACCTCCTCCCTCCAGGACAGTGAGCCATGGGTCTTGTCATGCAGACACTGTGAGGGTGACTGGCTTCCCTCACTCCAATTCCTGGTGGTCCATGTTCACCCTCACAAGGTAGGGTGGTGGTGTCCTACAGTCAGTCAAGCCTGGGGAGATCACTGGACTATGGTAGCTTGAGAGGGAGAAGACCCAGTGACCTCAATTGTGGCTTGGGCTTCAGAATAAGGAACCCAAAAGGCTGTCAATGCCTGGCTCCTCACTGCAGGCTGAAGCTCCAGGTACAGCCTGTGTCTCCAGATGTCAGGGCATCTCTGTACTTCAGGCCCTAAGAGGGCACTAATTTCAGGAACCCTCATGCCCACACCTCTATGTCCACATGACAGAGCCATCCCTCTGCCTTATAGCACTCATCTTGCCTCCTCTGGCCAAGAAAATATCCATTCAGACTGGCTGTGAGCCCAGGCCTACTGAGCCCCTGATGGACTGTCTAGACCCTTCAGAGCATGGCCCTGGGAAGACACTCTAAGATTTGCAAGTTCCACAGACACGCAAGATCATCCATGCAGGTGCCATAAGTCTTTATTAGTCCAGCCCACTTGTCCCAGGCAGCTCCCTCCCCCACCCCCATGTCGCGGGTGCGGGGTGGGGGGGAGGTGTTTGGAAGAGAGCCTTCCATGAGTGTAGGAATCTCTCTCTGTCTCACAAGCAGCTTCTTCTTCTTCTTCTTCTTCTTCTTCTTCTTCTTCTTCTTCTTCTTCTTCTTCTTCTTCTTCTCCTCCTCCTCCTCCTCCTCCTCCTCCTCCTCCTCCTCCTCCTCCTCCTCCTTCTTCTTCTTCTTCTTCTTCTTCTTCTTCTTCTTCTGCCCCCAGATCACTCCGTCTCCCTTTTTATCAAATGGGAGTGGTTTTCCGTGGGAAACCCTGGACCTTGCAGGGTAAGGAGGTGGGTCTTCCTGCCTCCTAGCTTCCAGCCCTGCCCCTGACCCGTGGGGGTCCAGAACCTAACATCCTGGGCTTTTTGATCATAGGGGCGACGACTCTATTCGTGTTACTTTCTGCTGTCAGAGGGGGCGTAGTCAGGGGCCCCAGGCCGGGAGACAGGATCCAATTCTCCAGAAGGGGGCCAGATGGGCGTGGCCGCAGCGAGAGCTGGAGGTTTCCTTGGTTAACAGGCAAGGTGCTATTAAAGAAAGAAAGAAAAATTCTGAGAGCAGACCCCGGGAGCCCTTTTAAATATGAGGTAGATTGTCACTAGATCTGTTATTTTAAATAGCAGCATTTCCCTGAGGAGAACATCTTCTGCCCCTTCAGCAGTTTCTAGTCGACCAGAGTTACAAATAGCAGCAACTCCCTGAGTGGGTATAGGACTGTCTGGTCAAATGAACACCTGTTACTGCGTCAGGAGCATCAGTAACCAACTTCTGAGGTTTAATACTTATGGCAGTTTAGCATCCAAAGAGATAGAGCACCATAACTATCATCCTCCAAGACTCCGACCCGCAGGGGCTTAGAGAATGACACAGACACCTCTTCAGCTGAAATATGAATTCTTCTTTAATGGATCCTTAATATGTCTCAATAATATGTCTCTTCTTCTTCCTTCTTTATGCGTACAGCAAGCACAATATATATCAGCATCAAAATCCCTCCCTATATTCCCTACCAACCCCAAGCTTCCCAAAGCTAGAGCATGCGCACTTCTGACTTTCTAATAGGCAGGCTGGTGGTAGCACGAGGTGCTGCGTCACTGATCATTCTGCAGGCACGTAGCATGGCACACTGTGCATGCTCAAGAGGACGTCCATCTTGTGAGTCTCATGACTTGGCTGCAAGCCTAGGCGCCATCTTGAATCCATGCTGGCAACAAGCCTGGGTGCCATCTCGGTCCAGCCGAGTGGGCCCCAATACATAACATGTAAACAAGTGGACCTGTTAAATATAAACATCAAAGAGAGTTACGTCGAAAAAAATGAAGCTTAGTAGGTCCTAATACCGTGCAAGAAAATTTGTCCTGGGACTGTTGCAGTGGGGCCCTCTTTAGCTGAGTAAGATGGTTCCAGTTGGGGTCCCCCAGTAGTTTGGCTGCGGTGGGTGTGGTGAGGATCACTGTGAAGGGCCCAGTCCACCATGGTTGATTCGGCTGGAGTGACTTGAGAAGGACCTGATCCCCTGGCTTAAGGGCCTTAACTGCATGGTGTAGAGCTGTTTTATCAGTCCCCGGTTGGGGAAGGTATCAGTCAGAATGTTCACTAAGAAGGTGCCTGAGGAGAGACAAATTAGGGAGATAGAAAGACAAAGGAGTGGGGTCCAAAGGAAGAGTGTGATTAAGCAAGAAAGGGTGACTGTATGGCAACTCAAATGGGCTCATAAAGGTGGGGCTTCAGGGGGTAGCCCTCACCCGGGCCAGAGCTAGTGGCAGGAGCTCTGGTCATGAAACCCATAGTTCCAGAGAGAGTTTCATTAAATGATTTTTAAAAATTCCATTCATCTTTTCTACCTTTCCTGATGACTGTGGTCGATATGGAACATGGCGCTTCCACACAATGCCCAGAGCTTGTGCCACCTGTTGAGTAACTTTAGAAATAAAGGCTGGACCATTATCAGATTGCAAGGAGTTAGGGAGTCCAAAACGAGGAATGATATCTGAGCAAAGAACATTGGCTTCCGTACTGGCTGTCTCATCCTTTAAAGGAAAAGTCTCCACCCAACCTGTTAGGGTATCGACCATGGTAAGAAGATATTTAAGTTTTTTATGGGGAGGCATATGTGTGAAGTTGATTTGCCAGTCCTGTCCTGGCAGGTGTCCCCTCATTTGGTGGGTGGGGAAGGAGGGGCGAAGGCCTCCCTGAGTAGATACAGCAGCACAAGTGGAGCAGGAAGCACTGATTTTACCAATCAGATATAGTAGAAGAGGAGAATAGAACAAGGGGCTCAGAAAATGCTTCAGTGTCATGGGTCTCACGTGAAGAGAGTTATGTATTAGGCTGATGATCTTTTCAGCCTGGGCCTTAGGCAGAGCAATTTTATCCTGTACCATGAGCCAGCCATCTTCCGTGCTGGATGCACCAATTTTGTCAGGTGTTCTCGTTCAGCCAGGCTGTAATTAGGCAGCATTGTAGGGAGTGTTAGAAACAGTATAGGTGCTGGTGGGCTTGATTGAGCCTGTTGTGTCAGCTGTCTTGCTGTATAATCAGCTTTATTATTTCCTTTTGCCACTAAAGAAGATTCTATCCGATGGCCTCTACAGTGAATGATGGCCAGCTCGGATGGTAAAGAAAGGGAGTCTAGAAGCTTTTTAATTAGGGTAGCATTGATAATGGGTGATCCCTTGGTGGAGAGAAACCCTCTCTCTCTCCAGATTGAGGCATGGCAATGTGCTATTAAAAAGGAATATTTAGAATCGGTGTAAATGTTTTCCTGCTTGTTTTTTGCCAGCTGTAAGACTCAAGTTAGGGCAATCAGTTCAGCCTTTTGGGAAGTAGTACTGTCCGGTAATCTGGCAGCTTCAACTATTTGAGTTAGAGCAACCACTGCATAAGCTGCTCTTTTCTTACCTCTGGTGTCAGGAACAGAGCTGCCATCAACAAAATAAGTGACATCTGGATTAAGAGGGGGCGTGTCCTGGAGGTCCGCCCGAGGTTTGGCTAAAGCTTCAATTATATCAACACATGAGTGAATATCGCTAAATGAACCCGAATCAGGACCCTGACCCTGGCTCACTGGTAACAGAGTGGCCGGGTTAAGGGCTGGGGAATGAGATAGTTTAACACTTGGGTTTTCCATAAACAGCAAATAAAGTTCCTAAATACGGGATGGTGACAAAAGAGGGAGTGCTCGAGGTGAGAGCAAATCCTGGAGCCTATGTGGGGAAAAGACCTGCAGGGGCATCTGAAGGGAAATTTTAAGAGCCTCCTTTGTGAGGGCAGCTGCTGCTGCCAGAGCCCTGAGGCAGGGTGGCCAGCCCCGAGTAGTGGGGTCCAGTTGTTTAGACAGATAGGCCACTGGCACCTGAGTTGGTCCCAGAGGTTGCATGAGCACTCCTGTAGCTATCCCTTGCCTTTCATCAGTAAATACCAAGAAGGTCTTAGTGGGGTTGGGGAGTGACAGTGGAGGATATTTAAGGAGGGCTTCCCGAAGAGCCAGGAAGGCAAAGGAGAAGTGAGAGGTCCAGCCAGGGTTTCCTTAATTGCCTCATGTATTGGCTTAGCTAGAATGGCAAAGTTCGGGATCCAATGTCAGAAAAATCCCACAAAACCTAAGAAAGATTGGATCTGGCCAGCTGTGGTGGGCAGCTGTAAGTCTCGTAAGGCCTTGACCCTGTCCACAGTAAGTCCCCGAGTGTTTGGGTGAGATGCAGGCCTAGATTCCGCACCTCAGGCATCGACAACTGGGCTTTATGTGGGGCCACCCTATAGCCCTTGCTCCCAAGGAAACTAAGGAGGAGAGCGGTGTGATGCTTAGACATTTCTAAAGAGGGACTACAAAGCAGAAGGTCATCTACATATTGTAGTAGAGAACTAGGCTCTAAGGGGCACTGGAGGAGATCCCATGCTAGAGCCTGTCCAAAGAGATGTAGGCTGTCTCAAAAACCCTGGGGTAGGACAGTCCAGGTAAGTTGCTGGGCAACCTGGGTGTCAGGGTCCTCCCAAGTGAAGGCAAAAAGGGGATATGATTCTGGATGTAGGGAAATTTTATAAAATGTTCCTTTAAATCAAGGACTGAAAAGTTGGTAGTGTTGGGGGGAATCTGAGACAGGAGGGTATAGGGATTAGGGACCACTGGATGGATTGGTACCACTGCCTCATTAATCAAATGGAGATCTTGGACTAGGCAATATGTCCCATTAGGCTTTTTAACTGGGAGGATAGGGGTATTATAAGGGGAATTAATAGGGATGAGCAGTCCCTGAGCCAGGAGACGAGAATTGATGGGCTTAAGCCCACGCCGATGAAGGAGGGATATGGGAAACTGGGCGCGAGCAGGAAAAATATTGGGGTCACGTAGGGTAACCCGAACCAGGGTGTGGTGAGTTGCCACAACTGGGGTACTGGTGTCCCATACTATGGGGTCCACCACATCTATTGGAAGGGGAGGTTTTTCATTTTGGTCTTCTACAGTAGCTGTAGCTATTAAAAATATGTTAGAGGAAGTGGAAACCGGGGGAAGATTAAATGAAAGTTCTGCCCCAAGTTTGGTTAAAAAGTCTCTACCCAAAAGGGGGGTAGAACATGATGGGATAATCAGGAATGGATGGTTGACCATAAAACTTTCCAGATGGCATAACAGGGGGCCTGTGGTATGTGGGCAGGAGGGTAGGCCGTCAATCCCTTGGACTGAGATTTGGGAAGGGAAACTAGGCCCAGAGAAGGAAGGGAGGACAGAGTAGGTAGCTTCTGCATCAATCAGGAAGGAGATTGGTTTACCCACTACCTGTAGCGTGACCCTGGGCTCAGCTTGAGTAATACGGGTGGCCGAGGCCGGGGAGTGTCAATCTTCAGCCAGACCCAATAGGGCCAACGGCGGGGCCTGGTCTGGAGGGGTGGTTCCTCGGTGTTGAGGCACCTGAGACTCACCTCCTCTCCAAGGGCATTCACTTCTCCAGTG